>NC_079216.1:25082135-25457135 GCF_029633865.1 Lampris incognitus | reverse complement strand
GTTTTTTTTAAAATATTCACTCATTTTGAATTTGATGCCTGCAACACGTTCCAAAAAAGCTGGGACAGGGGCATGTTTACCTCTGTGTTACATCACCTTTCCTTTTAACAACACTCAATAAGCGTTTGGGAACTGAGGACACTAATTGTTGAAGCTTTGTAGGTGGAATTCTTTCCCATTCTTGCTTGATGTACGACTTCAGTGGCTCAACAGTCCAGGGTCTCCATTGTTGTATTTTGCGCTTCATAATGTGCCACACATTTTCAATGGTAGACAGGTCTGGACTGCAGGCAGGCCAGTCTAGTACCCGCACTCTTTTACTACGAAGCCACGCTGTTGTAATACGTGCAGAGTGTGGCTTGGCATTGTCTTGCTGAAATAAGCAGGGACATCCTTGAAAAAGACGTTGCTTGGATGGCAGCATATGTTGCTCCAAAACCTGTATGTACCTTTCAGCATTAATGGTGCCTTCACAGATGTGAAAGCTACCCATGATGCCATGGGCACTAACACACCCCCATACCATCACAGATGCTGGCTTTTGGACTTTGCGCTGATAACAATCTGGATGGTCCTTTTCCTCTTTAGCCCGGAGGACACGACGTCCATGATTTCCAAAAACAATTTGAAATGTGCACTCGTCAAACCACAGCACACTTTTCCACTTTGTGTCAGTCCGTCTCAGATGAGCTCGGGCTCAGAGAAGCTGGCAGCATTTCTGGGTGTTGTTGATATATGACTTTCGCTTTGCATGGTCGAGTTTTAACTTGCACTTGTAGATGTAGTGACGAACTGTGTTAACTGACGAGGGTTTTCCAAAGTGTTCCTGAGCCCACGTGGTAATATCCTTTACAGAATGATGTCGGTTTTTAATTCAGTGCCGCCTGAGGGATCGAAGGTCACGGGCATTCAATGTTGGTTTTCAGCCTTGTCGCTTACGTGCAGAGATTTCTCCGGATTCTCTGAATCTTTTGATGATATTATGGACTGTAGATGATGAAATCCCTAAATTCCTTGCAATTGTACATTGAGAAATGTTGTTCTTAAACTGTTGGACTATTTGCTCACGCAGTTGTTCACAAAGTGATGAACCTCACCCCATCCTTGCTTGTGAACGACTGAGCCTTTCAGGGATACTCCTTTTATACCCAATCATGGCACTCACCTGTTTCCAGTTAACCTGTTCACCTGTGGAATGTTCCAAACAGTTGTTTTTTGAGCATTCCTCAACTTTCCCAGTCTTTTGTTGCCCCTGTCCCAGCTTCTTTGGAACGTGTTGCAGGCATCAAATTCAAAATGAGTGAATATTTGCAAAAAACAATAAAGTTTGAATGTAGGTCGAAAACGATTTGCAAATCATTGTATTCTGTTTTTATTCACGTTTTACACAACGTCCCAACGTCATTGGAATTGGGGTTTGTAGATTGTTTAACAAAATCTTGGAAAGTGAGAGGATGCCTGAGGAGTGGAGAAGAAGCATACTGGTACCGATTTTCAAGAATAGGGGTGATGTGCAGAGCTGTAGTAACGACAGAGGTATAAAGTTGATCAGCTGCAGTTTTAAGATATTGGAAAGAGTAACAGAAGCTAGGTTAAGAGGAGAGGTGATGATTAGCAAGCACCAGTATGGCTTCATGCCATGAACGAGCACTACAGATGGGAAGTTTGCTTTGAGAATGTTGATGGAGAAGTATAGAGAAGGCCAGAAGGAGTTACATTGTGTGGATGAGGTGGATGAGTTTAAAAACTTGGGGTCAACTGTTCAAAGTAACAGGGGAGTGCAGAAGAGAGGTAGAGAAAAGTTTCAGGAATGATTTGTGACAGAAAGACGAGCAAGAGTTAAAGGGAAAGTTTATAAGATGGTAGTTAGACTAGCTATGTTGTATGGTTTGGAGACGGTGGCACTTTCGAAAAGACAGGAAGCGAAGCTGGAGGTGGCACAGTTGAAGATGCTAAGATTTTTGTTGGGATTGACCAAGAAGGACAGGATTAGAAATGAGTATATTAGAGGGACAGCTCAGGTTGGACGGTTTGGAGACAAAGCAAGAGAAGTAAGATTGAGATGATTTGGACATGTGCGGAGGAGAGTTTCTGGGTATATTGGGAGAAGGATGCTGAAGATGGAGCTGCAAGACAAGAGGAAAGAGGAAGGCCAAAAAGGAGGTTTATGGATGCAGTGAGGGAGGACAGAGGAAGATACAGAGGACAGGAAGAGATGGAAACTGATAATCCGCTGTGGCGACCCCTACTGGGATTAGCAGAAAGACGAAGAAATGTTTTCGTTTTCTGGGGTTCTCCTTGTCTCATATTACATTTTGTATGAAAATCTGAAACTATTCACTGTGTGCAAATATGCAAAAATATAGGAAATCGGGAAGGGGCAAATGTTTGTGAACGAAACTGTATTATTCAGAAGTTGTGGGCCGAAACATAAAATTGTTGTAGTGCTACCATCCGGCCAATTTATGTCACTTATTATCAACGTCATTTGGCCTTCCTTTAACTGATTTGAGTCTTGGTTGGACTGTTCCAAACCGGACAACTTAATTGCGCAGCAGGTTTTGTTGCCATCATCTCATCATAAGCCTTTTTTTTTTGTGTGGCTTTTTTCCCCCTTTTTCTTCCCAATTGTACTTGGCCAATTACCCTATTTTCCGAGCTGTCCCGGTCCCTGCTCCACCCCCTTTGCCGATCCGGGGAGGGCTGCAGACTACCACATGCTTCCGCCGATACATGTGGAGTCACCAGCCGCTTCTTTTCACGTGACAGTGAGGAGTTTTGCCAGGGGGACGTAGCATGTGGGAGGGTCATGCTATCCCCCCCCCCCCCCCCCCGCGCGCGCGCGACCAGGACACATACCCACATCCGGCTTCCCACTTGCATACGTATATGGCCAATTGTGTCTGTAAGGACGCCCGACCAAGCCGGAGGTAACACAGGGATTCGAACTGGCGATCCCCGTGTTGGTCAGCAACGGAATAGACCACTTCACTACCCGGACGCATAAGCCAAGTTTTATGCTAAAATGTCATAGGCCATGCTCCCTGGAAGTATTTTTGACCAAGCTCTGGATTTTCATTCCTTGTCCACTTACCATGTGTAATTTGGTTGACATTTGGTTCGATTGATTAGGAGATAGAGTTTTAGGCCTTTTGTGGTTGATTTTAAAATGCCTCAGTGAACCAAGTAGGCTGAGGTTTGTGTTGATTGCACCAATATAGCAAGTTTTGGGTTAAGCCATTGCTGTTTCCATGTATATTTGCTTATGTTAGCCATATTGTTTATCCAGTTTTTCTTTTTTTGCTTTTGTTTTTGTTTTTTGGATTTTGCCCCCATTTTCTCCCCAATTGTACCTGGCCAATCACCCTGCTCTCTGAGCCGTCCCGGTCACTGCTCCACCCCCTCTGCCGATCTGGGAAGAGCTGCAGATTACCACATGTTTCTTCCGATACATGTGGAGTCACCAGCTGCTTCTTTTCACCTGACAGTGAAGAGTTTCACCAGGGGCACATAGCACATGGGAGGATCACGCTATATTCCCCCCTGTCCCCCCGAACACGCGCCCCAACTGGCCAGAGGAGGCTAGGGCAGCGACCAGGACACATACCCACATCCAGCTTCCCACCCACAGACACCGCCAATTGTATCTGTAGGGACGCCCGACCAAGCCGGAGGCAACATGAAGATTCGAACTGGGATCCCCGTGTTGGTAGGCAACAGAATAGACTGCCATGCCACCCGGATGCCCCTTATCCATCCATCCATCCATCCATCCATCCACTATCTGAACCGCTTATCTTGCTCTGAGGGTCGCGGGGATGCTGGAACCCATCCCAGTAGTCATTGGGCAGCAGTCGGAGAGACATCCTGGATAGGCTTCCATGCCATCACACAGGGCCGACACACACACACACACACACACACACACACACACACACACACACACACACACACACACACACACATTCATACCCAGGGGCAATTTAGTATGGCCGATTCCCCTGACTTACATGTCTTTGGACTGGGAGGAAACCGGAGCACCCAGAGGAAACCCATGCAGACACAGGGAGAAACGCAAACTCCACACAGAGGACGGCCCGGGACGACCCGCAAGGTTGGACTACCCCAGGGCTCAAACCCAGAACCTTCTTGCTGTGAGGTGACCACACTAACCACTGCGCCACTGTGCCACCGCCCCTTATCCAGTTTTTCTTAAATAGTTACAAATCGTACCTCAAGCCCTTCTACCTCTGTACCAAGTTTGGTCCTGGTAGGTGAATAACTTAAAAAGCCTGAGGGAAAAAATTCTCAGCAGACTTTGGTGGTCCAGTGGGCAGATCTGTAGAACATACTCAGGCGAACATATATTTGCATCAATCAGATCCATGGTGTGGGAGTTACAGCCTTACAAATGCAGAAAAGGTGGAGCTTTAGTTTTAGTGCAACCATAAGACCAAATCAAGGCAATATTGCATGACATTGTTATTGCTTACATTTAAGAGTGTGAAGTTTCATGTCTATGATTCACCATATCATGGGACACTGAGCAAATGTATGGATAATGAAGACAATGACAAAAAAATACAACAATAGGGGTTTAGCCAGTAATAAAGCAATAGAAATACAAAAAGTTTTAATAATATTAGTGACGTTGATTTCATTAGCCTTGTTTGTTTCCTAAGGTGCGGCACAATCTGTCTGAAGTGCTGTTAGCCACCATGAACATCCTCTTCACCCAGTACAAGCGCATAAAGGGGGCGCCAGCAGGCGTGCAAGGGCAACCACAGCGGACCATCGAGGACATAGACATGGTGAGGAGAGATGCTTTTGTTGACTCTGGTATGTCACAGGTGAAAGGGTCAGTAGGTACAAAGTGTATCCCAGTAGGGTTATTCTCTGTTTAAAATAATGAATAAAGCCCTTACATGGGGCCCCATAATAAACAAATTGTGACAGACCAATTTCAGTTTTTCTGCTAGCATATCATTTTCTGCTAGCATATCAAATACATTTACATAGAGGACACTTGCTTTTTGTATAGACAACAATGTCAGTCATTTACAGTCAATTTTTGTAGAGCCACCAAACATTCCCGCAAAAGTTTACCTCCATCTGTGTCAACAAGTCAACAATGCAATGTACAATCAATGTGTTAACTTAACTGATCATATATCAGCTACATATGTTTAGTATATATATATATATATATATATATATATATATATATATATAGCACCCCCCCGAAACCATAGATGGTGTTGTTGTAAGTGCTCAACTAATGAGGAGCGGAATATCAATATACGTAGATACAGGAAAAAAATGAAAACTTTTCTCCCTGTATCTGTATTGAGAAATATATATATATACACTACCGTTCAAAAGTTTGGGATCACATTGAAATGTCCATATTTTTGAAGGAAAAGCACTGTACTGTTCAATGAAGATAACTTTAAACTAGTCTTAACTTTAAAGAAATACACTCTATACATTGCTAATGTGGTAAATGACTATTCTAGCTGCAAATGTCTGGTTTTTGGTGCAATATCTACATAGGTGTATAGAGGCCCATTTCAAGCAACTATCACTCCAGTGTTCTAATGGTACAATGTGTTTGCTCATTGGCTCAGAAGGCTAATTGATGATTAGAAAACCCTTGTGCAATCATGTTCACACATCTGAAAACAGTTTAGCTCGTTACAGAAGCTACAAAACTGACCTTCCTTTGAGCAGATTGAGTTTCTGGAGCATCACATTTGTGGGGTCAATTAAACGCTCAAAATGGCCAGAAAAAGAGAACTTTCATCTGAAACTCGACAGTCTATTCTTGTTCTTAGAAATGAAGGCTATTCCATGCGAGAAATTGCTAAGAAATTGAAGATTTCCTACACCGGTGTGTACTACTCCCTTCAGAGGACAGCACAAACAGGCTCTAACCAGAGTAGAAAAAGAAGTGGGAGGCCGCGTTGCACAACTGAGCAAGAAAATAAGTACATTAGAGTCTCTAGTTTGAGAAACAGACGCCTCACAGGTCCCCAACTGGCATCTTCATTAAATAGTACCCGCAAAACACCAGTGTCAACATCTACAGTGAAGAGGCGGCTGCGGGATTCTGGGCTTCATGGCAGAGTGGCAAAGAAAAAGCCATATCTGAGACTGACCAATAAAAGAAAAAGATTAAGATGGGCAAAAGAACACAGACATTGGACAGAGGAAGACTGGAAAAAAGTGTTGTGGACAGATGAATCCAAGTTTGAGGTGTTTGGATCACAAAGAAGAACGTTTGTGAGACGCAGAACAAATGAAAAGATGCTGGAAGAATGCCTGACGCCATCTGTTAAGCATGGTGGAGGTAATGTGATGGTCTGGGGTTGCTTTGGTGCTGGTAAGGTGGGAGATTTGTACAGGGTAAAAGGGATTCTGAATAAGGAAGACTATCACTCCATTTTGCAACGCCATGCCATACCCAGTGGACAGCGCTTGATTGGAGCCAATTTCATCCTACAACAGGACAATGACCCTAAACACACCTCCAAATTGTGCAAGAACTATTTAGAGCAGAAGCAGGCAGCTGGTATTCTATCGGTAATGGAGTGGCCAGCGCAGTCACCAGATCTGAACCCCATTGAGCTGTTGTGGGAGCAGCTTGACCGTATGGTACGCAAGAAGTGCCCATCCAACCAATCCAACTTGTGGGAGCTGCTTCTGGAAGCGTGGGGTGCAATTTCTCCAGATTACCTCAACAAATTAACAGCTAGAATGCCAAAGGTCTGCAATGCTGTAATTGCTGCAAATGGAGGATTCTTTGATGAAAGCAAAGTTTGATGTAAAAAAAATCTTATTTCAAATACAAATCATTATTTCTAACCTTGTCAATGTCTTGACTCTATTTTCTATTCATTTCACAACATATGGTGGTGAATAAGTGTGACTTTTCATGGAAAACACAAAATTGTTTGGGTGATCCCAAACTTTTGAACGGTAGTGTATGTATATATCAACACGGATACAGGAAAAAAAGTTTTAATGCATTGCAGTACAGGCCTGTTTCGTGCGTCTCACACTCATCAGCTGCTACGTGCGTCTCGCACTCACAGGCAGCTGATGAGTGCGAGACGCACGAAACAGGCCTGTACTACAATGCATTAAAACTTTTTTTTCCTGTATCCATGTTGATATTCCGCTCCTCATTAGTTGAGCACTTGCAACACCATTGACGGTTTCGGAAAAAAATTATTATATATATATATCACTTTGTTAAAAGAAACACTCAACATATGTTTAACATGCCTTCTTGCCTTTCTTGTTTAGTGGTATCAGCAGCTTCGTAGCCAGGCCAGATCTCTGATCACCTTCGCTGGGATGATCCCCTACAGAATGGCCGGGGACACAAATGCCAGATTGGTGCAGATGGAAGTATTGATGAACTAAACAAACATATACAAAATGTCATGTCAAAAGTATGGCTTCAGAAATTAACTTAAGTCATGTGACCCCAGAATAGAGACACATATGCACACTCCATCCCTAGTCACCTGTAAAAAACCTGCTTAATCAGCTTTCTAGGTCTGGCTCCTATTCATCTTCATCCTATCTGTATGTGTTCTTTTTTAAAAAAAATTCCCAATATTTGTATTTTTTCATAATTTGGAATAAAAATTGAATTGAATTTTCTGTTGTTATTGTTTTATTTTAAAACAATCCTTCATATTGATTTTGTTTCAGTTTATTGTGTATTTTAATTTTTACTGTATGAGGGGTGAATGTTATAGAAATTAAACTATTGGTGATCGATTCAAAAAATTGAAAACATGATTCAAATAAAATGTATCTTAAAGTAAAATTGCACACACCATATAGACAAGTAATCTTTCATGAAACAATTGGTGCAATGAAATATTTAGTTTTAAAATAAAGCCTCGTTGCATGAGAATTAAATATGATTTAACTTTAAATAAAACAGCACCAAACATTTATAAAAGTAAGCTTTTTCAAAACAGTCAGTTTTTAAAAAAAAGTGTGTATATATACGTAAGTATTCACACCCTTTGCTATGACACTCAAAATTGAACTCAGGTTCATCCTGTTTCCACTGTTCATCCTTGGGATGTTTCTACAGGACTCTTCTTAGAGCTGGCCGCCCAGCCAAACTGAGCAATCAGGGGAGAAGGGCCTTGGTCAGGGAGGTGACCAAGAACCCAATGGTCACTCTGACAGAGCTCCAGCGTTCCTCTGTGGAGATGGGAGAACCTTCCAGAAGGACAACCATCTCTGCAGCACTCCACCAATCAGGCCTTTATGGTAGAGTGACCAGACGGAAGCCTCTGCTCAGTAAAAGGCACATGACAGCCCACTTGGAGTTTGCCAGAAAGCACCTAAAGGACTCTCAGACCATGAGAAACAAGATTATCTGGTCTGATGAAACCAAGATTGAACTCTTTGGCCTGAAGGCCAAACGTCATGTCTGGAGGAAACCAGACACCTCTCATCACCTTGCTAATACCATCCCTACAGTTAAGCATGGTGGTGGCAGCATCATGCTGTGGGGATGTTTTTCAGCAGCAGGAACTGGGAGACTAGTCAGGATCGATGGAAAGATTAATGGAGCAAAGTACAGAGAGATCCTTGATGAAAACCTGCTCCAGAGCGCTCAGGACCTCAGATTGGGGTGAAGGTTTACCTTTCAACACGACAACAACCCTAAGCATACAGCCAAGACGACGAAGGAGTGGCTTTGGGACAAGTCTGTGAATGTCCTTGAGTGGCCCAGCCAGAGCCCAGACTTGAACCCCATTGAACATCTCTGGAAAGACGCTGTGCAGCGACGCTCCCCATCTAACCTTACAGAGCTCGAGAGGATCTGCAGAGAAGAATGGGAGAAATACCCCAAATATACACTCACCGGCCACTTTATTAGGCACACCTGTCCAACTGCTCGTTAATGCAAATTTCTGTCAGCCAATCACATGGCAGCAACTCAATGCATTTAGGCATGTAGACATGGTCAAGACGATCTGCTGCAGTTCAAACCGAGCATCAGAATGGGGAAGAAAGGTGATTTAAGTGACTTTGAACGTGGCATGGTTGTTGGTGCCAGACGGGCTGGTCTGAGTATTTCAGAAACTGCTGATCTACTGGGATTTTCACGCACAACCATCTCTAGGGTTTACAGAGAATGGTCCGAAAAAGAGAAAATATCCAGTGAGCGGCAGTTCTGTGGGCGAAAATGCCTTGTTGATCCAGAGGTCAGAGGAGAATGGCCAGACTGGTTCGAGCTGATAGAAAGGCAACAGTAACTCAAATAACCACTCATTACAACCGAGATATGCAGACGAGCATCTCTGAACGCACAACACGTCGAATCTTGAGGCAGATGGGCTACAGCAGCAGAAGACCACACCGGGTGCCACTCCTGTCAGCTAAGAACAGGAAACTGAGGCTACAATTCGCACAGGCTCACCAAAATTGGACAATAGAAGATTGGAAAAACGTTGCCTGGTCTGATGAGTCTCAATTTCTGCTGCGACATTCGGATGGTAGGGTCAGAATTTGGCGTCAACAACATGAAAGCATGGATCCATCCTGCCTTGTATCAACGGTTCAGGCTGGTGGTGGTGGTGTAATGGTGTGGGGGATATTTTCTTGGCACACTTTGGGCCCCTTAGTACCAATTGAGCATCGTGTCAACGCCACAGCCTACCTGAGTATTGTTGCTGACCATGTCCATCCCTTTATGACCACAGTGTTCCCATCTTCTGATGGCTACTTCCAGCAGGATAACGCGCCATGTCATAAAGCTCGAATCATCTCAGACTGGTTTCTTGAACATGACAATGAGTTCACTGTACTCAAATGGCCTTCACAGTCACCAGATCTCAATCCAATAGAGCACCTTTGGGATGTGGTGGACCGGGAGATTCGCATCATGGATGTGCAGCCGACAAATCTGCAGCAACTGCGTGATGCTATCATGTCAATATGGACCAAACTCTCTGAGGAATGTTTCCAGTACCTTGTTGAATCTATGCCATGAAGGATTAAGGCAGTTCTGAAGGCAAAAGGGGGTCCAACCCGGTACTAGCAAGGTGTACCTAATAAAGTGGCCAGTGAGTGTAGGTGTGCCAAGCTTGTAGCTTCATACCCAAGAAGACTTGAGGCTGTAATCGCTGCCAAGGGTGCCTCAACCAAGTACTGAATAAAAGGTGTGAATACTTATGTACATGCAATATTTCAGTTTTTTATTTTTAATAAATTTAAAAAAAATTCTACAAAAACCTTTTTCGCTTTGTCATTATGGGGTATTGTGTGTAGATTGATGAGGGAAAAAAATGAATTTAATCCATTTTGGAATAAGGCTGTAACATAACAAAATGTGGGGAAAGTGAAGGGGTGTGAATACTTTCCGGATGCACTGTATATATAGATATAGATATACATATACATAGATAGATTGTTTTGTTAGCCACACAACCAAGGCCGGTGGAATTTGTTTTTGGTACACATTACACTCTGCAGCAAAATACATACATGGACAACAACAGACACTCCTCATATTATCACGAACAATACAGTTACACAATAACAGAAATAAACATATCACGCATAACAATTAGGTGAATGTGTGTGTTTATGCCAATGGTGTGTGAGGAGGAGACTATATGGAGGAATTCAAAGTCCTTATGGCTAGGGGAAAAAAACTTTGTGAAGCATTTAATTTTAGTGGACAATCAGTTGTATAGCACATCCAAGCCATGTATATAGCCGTTGACAGAAATCAAGCAAATGTAAACAGTGTCAGATTGTCATATGGGATGGACTGAGTGACAGGCCTGAGACTGAGCCGAGGCAGTGTGGGGTAGTGTTGAGATAAACTAGACAAGAGCCCCGATACAGAATTGATGCTGCACTGGCTAAACCTCGAAACAGGTAGGCCTAATATTTCTCAAGTGTCCCTGATATTATTACTCATTATCATTCACTAGTAGCCTACTGAAAGTAGCAAAATATGTAATACTAAAAGTACTCTAACCCCAGGAGACACTGTGCTCCTCCGCCAGCCTAAGCTCAACAAGCTCACCACACCCTACAGTGGTGAACCACACTGTATCCAAGATCAAAGGCTCGATGGTCATGGCAACAAGGGATGGACACTCCATCACAAGGAACTTGTCCTTTTTCAAGAAAATCCCGACTGAGCTCCAGAGCATTCCACCACAGCCAGATGATGATAGTGACGAGACTGTCATCAACACACCTCCGCCGAGATATCCTGTTCGGCGCAACCGACGTCGTCCTCCCTACCTCCGTGAGTATGAGTAGTCTCACGAACCAATATGAACTGTTGTGGACTGAGAGATTATTCAATCTCATGGACTGACTGTTGTCATTTGAGACTGTTTACAAACAAGGCGTATTGTTCTATGCACTGTTCTATACAAGCAAGCTTCAAGCACAAAGTAAAGGACTGTTTTGGTTGCACTACAGAAATTGACTTCAGTTGTTGTTTCATGGACAGCTACAGCAAATGCATTTATTGCAAGTAAGGAATAAGTTAAGGCCATTGTGGGTTTTTATTTTCTATTATGGATACTTGAGAATGCTTATAAGGAAAGTACTTCAGTAGCACTTCGGAAATTGAAACTGAGTTATTGTTCAAAAAAAGAAAAAAGAGTGATGTAATGTCCACAAGCTGACTGGGCTCTAGTCTCAGTACGCCCCCTACTGATAGGAGGATATGGTAGCCAGCTAGATAGTCAGGCACTTACGTTCAGTCAGGAAGCCAGCTGCCATATGTAGATATACACTGCTCAAAAAAATAAAGGGAACACCTAAAAACACAATATAGACCTCGATGAATGAAATATTTCAGCTGAAAATCTTTATTTATTAGACAGAGGAATGTGTTTAGAGCAAAATAACCTAAGAATGATCAATGGAAATCAAAATCATTAGCCCATTAAGGTCTGGATTCAGAATCATACTCAAAATCAAAGTGGAAAATGAGAACATAGGCTGATCCAACTTCTGTGGAAATTCTTCAAGACGATTCAAAATGAGGCTCAGTATTGTGTGTAGCCTCCACGTGCCTGTATGCACTCCCTACAACGTCTGGGCATGCTCCTGATGAGACGACGGATGGTCTCCTGAGGGATCTCCTCCCAGACCTGGATCAGGGCATCGGTCAACTCCTGGACAGTCTGTGGTGCGACATCGCGTTGGCAGATGGTACGAGACATGATGTCCCAGAGGTGCTCGATTGGATTCAGGTCTGGGGAACGTGCAGGCCAGTCCATAGCATCAATGCCCTCGACATACAGGAACTGCTGACACACTCTGGCCACATGAGGACGAGCATTGTCATGCATGAGCAGGAACCCAGGGCCCACTGCACCAGCATATGGTCTGACAATGGGTCTGAGGATCTCATCCCGGTACCTAATGGCAGTCATGGTACCTCTGGCTAGCACGTAGAGGTCTGTGCGGCCCTCCAAGGATATGCCTCCCCAGACCATCACTGACCCACCGCCAAACCGGTCATGCTGGAGGATGTTGCAGGCAGCAGAACGTTCTCCACAGCGTCTCCAGACTCTCTCACGTCTGTCACATGTGTTCAGTGTGAACCTGCTCTCATCTGTGAAGAGCACAGGGCGCCAATGGCGAATCTGCCAACCAAGATGTTCTCTGGCAAAGGTCAATCGCGCTGCACGGTGTTGGGCTGTGAGCACAGGCCCCAATTGTGGACGTCGGGCCCTCATACCATCCTCATGCATTCTGTTTCTCACTGTTTGAGCAGAAACCTGCACATTAGTGGCCTGTTGAAGGTCGTTTTGTAGGGCTCCGGCAGTGCTCCTCCTGTTCCTCCTTGCACAAAGGACCAGATAGCGGTCCTGCTGCGGGGTTGTTGTCCTCCTGCGGCCCCCTCCACGTCTCCTGGTGTACTGGCCTGTCTCCTGGTACCTCCTCCATGCTCTGGACACTGTGCTGGGAGACACATCAAATCTTCTTGCCACAGCACGCATTGATGTGCCATCCTGGATGAGCTGCACTACCTGAGCAACTTCTGTAGGTTGCAGATACCGCCTCATGTCACCTCTAGTGGTGAGGGCACTAGCAAAATGAAAAACTAACCAAAGATCGGCCAGAAAAGATGAAGACAGGCAAATGGTCTGTGGCCACCACCTGCAAATCCATTCCTTTTATAGGGGTTGTCTTGCAAAGTGTCTAATTTCCACCTGGTGGAAATTAGACAATTTGCCAACAGGTGAAATTGATTCACAAATCAGTGTTGCTTCCTAACTGGACAGGTTGATATCTCAAAAGTGTGATTGACTTGGAGCTACATTGCATTGCTTATGTGTTCCCTTTATTTTTTTTAGCAGTGTATCATGTGAGACTTCACTAAAATCATCGTTCACGCCAGTCGTTGTCTGTCCATTTATTGCTGTGAGACACAAAACATCACAATGATGTTGTGCCTTCCTTATAGTCTAGCAGCAAGTCCTCAAAAAAGGCCTTAGTTTAGTTAGTATTTGACAGGTATGACAACCCAGTCAATCAAAGACCTGGAGAGGCAAAGGAGAGGTGCAAGTGATGGAAGAACCTGAGGAGTAGTGGAAACAAGACTGTGGTGTGCATATTTGTGAGCAACTACATCATCACTGCAACCCCACAGAGAATACACTCAGATTACTCCATCATCTTGGCAGGTGGATTTGACAAAGGCGATGAGGTGAAGAGCATATGCAAAGCAGGAGTCAGAAGTTTGACATTTCTGTACAGTGATCAGGAGGAGGCTGACACAAGAATTGTGTTACATGCCATACACATATGTGGAAGTACTGCTGATTTATTATGCAAGTAAAGGAATGTTTGGCTCATTTCTAGTGTACATGCATGCAGGCCATGGAATGAGAGAGAGATGTGTCCCCATCAACACCATATCAGAGAAACTTGGAAAAGATATGTCCAACTGTCTATCAGCATGTCATGCACTCACTGGCTGTGACACAAGTAGTTTGTACAGAATAGGAAAGACTACAGCATTCACCAAACTCAAGACCATCTCAGCCAGCTCAAAGATCTGACTCATTCTGGACTCTCTGCAGGCTTGGATAAGTCTTTGCCAGTAGCAAGAGAATTTGCGCTTCTGCTTTACGAAAAAAAAGAAAAAGGAAAATGGACGAATGTGCACAAACTTGAATGAACTGAAGTCCATAATTGCACCAACAACAGATGCAGCCTCTGCAAATCTGCCACCAACAGAGGATGCATTTGAACAACATGTGCAAAGAGCAATGTTTCAGTCCTATCGGCAAGGGATGGATTGTCAGAGATGGAGCCATTGGTCCAGTCCTATTTACGACACCCCCAGCACATACAGAAGTGAGAGACATTACTCAATTGTATTGCAAAGATGCAAAATGTGGAGACAGTGGAAAGTGCCAGTGCCTCTCTGTTGGCCATCTTCATACGGAGTTCTGCACCTGCTGGGCAGAATGTCAAAATTTGTCCCCAAATGTGTCTGAAGAACCTGACATTTGACATTCTGTATGCTTTACGGAGCCCGGGAGGTACGGAGCCCGGGAGGTGACATGGGAATAAAACTATTTCAACTCGCACGCATGCAATATTAAGTCGCATGCTCAATTTAGTAAGTCGCACGCACGCTTTACTAAGTCGCGCACACATTTTATTAAAGCGCACTCGTGCTTAAGGAAGTCGCACGCCCTATACAGCATTTCTCTGCTCACTGCTGATAGCCATGGCCGAAAAACGGAGCTTCACTGCAGAAAAGGGTAAGGCAAGGTACACTATAAGCATATTTTATTATGAATGTCTAGTTATTTAGCTATTATATTAATATATATATATATATATATATATATATATATATATATATATATATATATATATATATATATATATCACTATGTGTTTCTGTTATTTGGCAGACGACTCCCGGTTGCACCGAGGGTACGTCTCCAGCGCTGCAGCATGTGTAACCAGGTTAAAATTAATGTTTTTATTTTATTTTGTTTGAGTATGAAATATCACCAAATCCTGTCTGTGTGCTGTTATTTGTGTTTACTACATTTTATTTTATGTCATTATTTACTTTTATGTATGTTTTACAACGACCGTCATATACGTGTACTGTCGCTTTAAGAGAGAGGTCTTGTGGGTACACGGAAGAGGGAACGCGGGAGAGGCCATTTTTGTTTTGTGGGAGGAGTCTCAAGCAGCGATCGAGCCGAGCCACGCGTGTTTCTTACGGTAGGACAGTTTTGCTGGTTGAGGAGAACGTAACCTTGAGTATCCCTGTAAGAAGATACTGCAAGCTGTGGGATAAAATACTTGTTTATCCTTTCTTACATCGGAGTCCCGTGGACGGTTTCTCCTTCTAATGCACACGAGTGAAGTCTGGGCAGTGGTTGAACTTCGACCCCCACGTCCGTAAGAAACACCGCTCCCGCTGGAGGACTGGACGTTTGTCGAAGGGTTTGAAACCAAAATAAATGGCAAGGTGGGCCAAATAGAGTCCTGTGTGTCCCCCCTCCTTCCTTGATCATGATGATGATGATGATGATGATGATGAGAGACTGAGGGCCCCCCACAACACCTGGGGCCCTACCCAACTAGAACACAACGCAGAGCTAACGATGAGAGTGACGGGCGTGCAGCAGGATGACCAGCATAGAACAGCATAGGACTGCCCCCGTTACACATGTGAACTGTTTGTTGTGTGCCAAATAAACCATCACGAACCAGCAAGAAGCCGTCTGACTTCTTATTTGCTATGTCGACCTGAATCAAAGAACCGGGCGAGCCTTTTGCAAAAGGTAAGACTCAACATCACCATTGCCACTGATGTCAGACCTATGGTAGATGATGAGGTTAGTGATCCTATACACCGAGCTTTCATGTATTGAGATGCTAATCGGCGAGTTTGCTTTTTCAGATGGGATGTTATTGTGCGTTTAATTTTGCTGGCTAAATTGGCTGTAATCTCGGCACACAAGCGGTCTGATCTATGTACGTTTCCCATTTTAGACCTGCTTTGTTCTTGCAGTTCTATTAAGGGGCCCATCTTCACGAATGACATCCATTCTTTTTTAATACAGTAAGCGATTCTGAATGCTGCTTCTGACTCATCAAAGTAGTGTGCGCTAGCCTCAATAATAATATTAGGCATCACGTCCCTTTTTCTCTTGTTACGTGTTGTTATTTGATGGCGCCCTTACTCGTTGTATTACGGTGTAGAGGGGCTCAAGCAGGAGTCGTGACAACTTTCTCTTTCGGCTACACAGCGTGCACCATTTATTCCTTCCACCATTACAACAACAACAAAAGCCCGCGCAGCGGAAGTGTATCACTGCAAACCCGAACAGAGAAAACAGCAGCTGTAAACCAATGTTCCTACTAGCTCAATAAGGGGAGTTATGTATCCCCATAACCACTACACACGTCCCCCCAGAATTCGCCTTAATACGAAAAGTCAGTGTGGCGAGGGAGGCGGATCTCTCTGCCCCAACGGCTCCGCTGAACAGGAGCTGGGGGCTGGTTAACCCCAGGCAAAGCAGCAGAGTCCTCATAGCTGGACCGGGGAAAGGGAGGGGCTGGGGAAGCAGGGGGCGGCTCGCCGGGGGACGGGGGCAGGGCCGGGGGGCGCCCCGCCCCCGCCGTGGGGGCAGGGCAAGACCAACAGGGCGGTCTAAGTCCAGGTGAGCAGGCTTGAGGCGGTCCATAGAAACCCGCTCCAGCCTGCTGCCAACCTCCACCACAAAGTGCTTATCTCCAGTGTCCCGTACCCGAAATGGGCCGTCGTAGGGGGGCTGCAGGGGACCGCGGTGTGCGTCGTAACGCATGAAAACATACTCCGCCGACCGCAGCTCCGTGGGGACGTAGGACTGAGAGCCGCCATGCTGAGAAGTGGGGACCGGTGCCAAAGCCCTGGCTTTCTCCTGCAGCGCAGTCCGTTGGCAGCTGGCGGACCAGGGAGCTGTGGCGGTGGGAAGGAAATCCCCCGGGACCCGAAGTGGCTGTCCGTAGACCAGTTTGGCGGATGAGGACTGGAGGTCCTCCTTGGGGGCAGTCCTGAGCCCAAGCATGACCCAAGGCAGTTTGTTGACCCAGCGGTCGTCCTTGAGGGTAGCCCGCAATGCGGCCTTCATCGAGCGATGGAACCTCTCGACCAATCCATTCGATTGAGGGTGATACGCTGTGGTGCGATGGAGCCTCACCCCTAAACCCGCGGCGATCTCCTCCCCAGAGCGCTGACATGAATTGCAGCCCTCTGTCCGAGGAGAGGGCAGATGGGGTGCCAAAGCGGGCGATCCAGGTTCCGATGAACGCTCGGGCAACCTCAGGCGCTGTCGTGGACGAAAGCGGGACGGCCTCTGGCCATCGCGTGGTCCTGTCGACCATGGTGAGCAGGTATGTGAAACCACGGGAGGGGGGTAGGGGGCCTACCAGGTCCACATTCACGTGGTCGAACCTCCTCTCAGGTACCGTGAAAGGTATCAGGG
Organism: Lampris incognitus; assembly: GCF_029633865.1. NCBI lineage: Eukaryota > Metazoa > Chordata > Actinopteri > Lampriformes > Lampridae > Lampris > Lampris incognitus. Next base: position 25,439,613 of record NC_079216.1, on the reverse strand, counting down.
GCGCTTTGACGTGCCGGAGCACTTTGGAGCGTTGGCACTCCACACAGGTGTCAGCCCAGTCCCTCACGTCCTTTTTGAGTCCATGCCAGACAAACTTTGCCGCCACCAACCTCTGTGAAGGCTTTCTGCCAGGGTGAGACAGCCCATGGACCGCGTCGAAAACCCGCCGCCTCCAAGCAGTCGGAACGACGGGTTGGGGCTGACCCGTAGAGACGTCGCACAGGAGCGTGGCGCCGGCGTCGTCGAAAGCCGCATCCTCCAACTGCAGCCCTGTGACGGTGGTCCTGCATGCCTGCACTCCTGGGTCGGCGGCCTGGTCAGCCGCCATCAGGCTGTAGTCGAGCCCCAAATGGGCGGCACCAGTGATGGCCCGGGAGAGACAGTCGGCGACCGGGTTGGACTTCCCAGCGACATGCCTCACGTCGGTGGTAAACTCAGAGATGTAGGCCAACTGTCGCTGCTGGCGGGCTGACCACGGCTCTGCCACCTTGGCCGTCGCGAACACCAGACGTTTGTGATCGACGAAAGCCGTGAACTGACGGCCCTCCAGTAGGAAACGAAAGTGCCTAACAGCGAGGAAAAGGCCAAGCAGCTCACGATCAAAGGTGCTGTATTTGCGCTCTCTCAGGTTCAACTGCCGGCTGAAGAAGGCAAGCGGCTGCCACGCGCCGCTCACCCACTGCTCGTAAACCGCTCCGACAGCGTAGTCCGAAGCATCCGTCGTGATGGCGATGGGCGCTCCAGACAGGGTGTGCCAGCATCGCCGCGTCAGCCAGGGCGGCCTTCACATCCTTAAAAGCCTTGTCCCTCTCTGCAGACCAGTCCACGGTGTATTTGGGGGCTGTGCCCTTCAGAGCCTCATATAGGGGGCGGAGGAGATCGGCAGCCCGGGGGATGAACCGGTGGTAGAAGTAGGGGTCCTCCCTATAGTCCCCGGGTCCTATAGTCCCCGGGTCCTGTGTTCCCCGCTTTGTATGAGACCGGGGAATATCGGACCTTTTTGTATACAGAGGGCCCTATATTCCCCACTTTTCCCCAAGAGGGTCCTATGTTCCCCGTTTTGTATGTGCAGGGGAACATAGGACCCTATTTATAAAGAAAGGTCCTATGTTCCCCGGTCAGCAGGTTTGACGCTGTTTGGCGCAAAAAGTGCATTTTCAATAATGCATTATTTAGGGCAGATTATTAAGAAGACAATGAATCATACGATTTCTATTTTTATATCACAAAAACGAATTCACAAAGTCCAGGTTGGCTAAAGTATGTGGAAACTTTCGACACTAAACCAATTTCAACTTATTAGGCTATAGCCTATATTTGGGCGCATAACCCACCCCGGTAGTTCTCTGATATTTATGCGTGAAATGTGTCACTTATCGAGGAAAATGCGCCTCGCCGAGTAGGTGAGCTGGCTCGTCTGTGTCGGAATGTAATATAGTAAGCCTATGTTCCTTGGGCAATTGTACCCGGGCACAGCTCAGTCGATAGAGCTCTCGCCTATGGATCGCAAGGTCGTGAGTTCGATCCCGGGTGCCGCCAACTCAGCGTATGAGTAGCACATTGTGAGAGAAGTGCTGGGAGCTGAGGATAGGTGTTGTGTTCCGTCCTCAGCAGTCCATCTCCCAGAGGTCTAGCGCATTGTACCAGGGATAGACTCCTGCGAAAGCTGGCTGATATCGACAATAGGCCAATTCCGACCCACTTCTTCTATGTTCCCTCGAAAGCCGTCGTTCCCATCATAACCACACCAGCTTATTGGGAAAAGCATCTGACAGATATTAGATAGAAACTAATCTGCTCAGTAAGGCCCTTTAAGCATCATAATTGTAATGATAATAATAATAATAACATAATAATAATAATAATAATAATAATGATAATAGCCTAATAATAATAATAATGATGATGATGATGAGAATAATAATAATAATAATAATAATAATAACAATATGGCCTTATATTAGAAATGCTAAAAATTGGATAATTGAAATATTTATAATTATAAAGTAGGCTGATATAGCATGGTAATAACAATAAAATAATAACAATATCTGCCTGGTCTCTTAAGATTCTAAGATGCTGTATGCTACAGAAATAACGGGACATAGGCCTAGGCTAATGAATACGCCTTTTTGACAAAATATGAATGAAAGGCTAATCAACAACGCTAAAGCTGAATCACAAAACACATATTGCTCGAAAAATAATTTATAAATAGCCCAATGCACACATGATTTCGAGTTTGGAAATATTTAAAACTTGTCGTGGATGTGTGGTCATCTGCACGCAAGTTTCCTGGCGTTCTAAACCACATGATCAAAATTCACCAATGTCTAAACCGCCCGCCAACGTGCAACAGTTTGCAACAATCGGTTGTTATCGGTGATAAATCGTGGACTCACTGTCATGTGCTTACTAGCCTACAAGAAGACAAACAATGGCGATAGTTATGGATGGTGATCGAGGGGGCAAAGTGTTGGTACATGAGAACTTCAGATATCAGAAGCACCGCACCAATCAAGACACCATTAGATGGAGGTGCTGGAGGTGGAACTGTAGAGTGCCACTGATCACAAATAGATTTGAAGTGGAGGACGTGGATGCTAACATTATTGTGCACGATGTTGGGGAACACGTGCATCCCCCTGACGGAGAAATGGTGCACCGTGCAGAATTCCGACAGGGGGTGATTGCAGAAGTTGCGAGGGAGCCAACAGTCCCAATCAGAAGGATCTATAATGCGCAAAGGGTCCTGCAGCGTCGGCAACGTCAAATCCAGGGTTTTAGCCCCTCTTTGTTGAGTAGCCTAATGGACTAGGACTACTCATTTTGCTTTTTTGAAGAAGAAAAAAGCTTTAACGTTAGGCTAGTTAGGCCTTGGAGATTTTTGTTTTAGACCATGCCTTTTCTGGGGGGCTTCTGCCATAGACCAACCCTTTTTCAGCCAAGCTTTTACTAGAAGCATTTTGTTATTAATAGCCTATTATCAGTGTTACTATTGATAGTATTATACCTGTAATTGTTATTTGTTATCAGGCCTCTTTTATAACTAGGCTATTATTATTATTATTATTATTATTATTATTATTATTATCATTATTATTATTATTATTATTATTAGGCTGTTATTATTATTATTTATTATTATTATTAGTATTGATATTATTACTATTACTATTATTATTATTATTATTATATTAAAGAAGAACATCAAAGGATGTAAGGTAGCACTCATCAAATGAAAAAAAAAAGACACAATTCTCTATTTTACCATTTTATTGTTTGGCATCAGTCATTAACTTGGCCGGGTGGTCTTCTTCAGAAACCTTAATGACTGATGCCAAACAATAAAATGGTGAAATAGAGGACTGCCTCTGTTATTTTTTTACCATTTGGTGAGTGTTACCTTACATCCTTTGATGTTCGTCTTTGACTCATGTTTTTGGTTTAGCACCTCCACAAGCCTTTAGTTTTTTGAGAAGCACATATTATTATAATTAGGCAATTAGCGTATTGTGTAAGGTAGGCGGCCCCCGTTGACGGATACTTTGTGCTGGTCCTAAATTCCAAGTCCTGGTCTAAGTTCTCTGCCTAAAAAGTTCATCATTAAAGTCTTTTTGAAAGAAAGTCTGCCAAGTGATTTAATATGGAAAACGAACTGCAAAGTAACAAGAAAGTGGCTGAAGTGTCCAGTGCTGTGCAAATTGAACTCTGAGCGAAGGTGGAAATGGCTAGTGTAACCAGGTTAAAATTAATGTTTTTATTTTATTTTGTTTGAGTATGAAATATCACCAAATCCTGTCTGTGTGCTGTTATTTGTGTTTACTATATTTTATTTTATGTCATTATTTACTTTTATGTATGTTTTCCAACGACCGTCATATACATGTGTAGCCCGTGGAATTAGATACCACACAGGACACAATTACTTCCGGGGTTCTTGTAGCTTTAATTTTATTGTTTGAACCTTCGAATGCAGATCGTTTTACTGAGTGCATAAATTCCTGTGTCTTTCGAGCAAACAGCTCATAAATGTTCACAGATGTGGCAAGTTTAACAGAAAAGATTTTAAAAGGAAAATAAATACAACATACAACATACGGTGCAAAATACGGCAGTGGACTATGTATGTTAAACAGGGTTTAACAAAGACATGTGGAACTTCCTGAAGATCGCGCAACTTCTCACTCTGTCAGTTACCTTTAAACAGAATTGAAATGCATATAAAACCTTTACATTTCCCTTACTGCCCAAATACAATGGCATGGTGTGGCTTTATGCACGCCAACATTACCTTGTCATGCCTGCAATGGCGAACAGTGGTCGACGGCTCGCGCCCAAAATCACCGAACATCAACTCCAGTAGCGTCTAAATCAAACCATCTTGTCAAATTACCGACATACAATATTGTTTGGAATAATGTTACAGGTATATTTCACAAGATATTTACCCCTACTTACTGCGGAGTCAGAGCACCGTCACACCGCAATCTTCAGGTGCTTCACACAAGAAAGAAAGAAAGAATACCCAAGATGCACTTGGATGACTTGCACGGAGTTACAATAAAAGTCAGCAACACTGCCACTTACTGGTCAAAACATGCAATGACAACCAAAACTATAGAAATACACTCACAATCTGCTTCACAATTTAAATACATCAAATGACATTTTACATGGCTTGACAGTGTAACAATTACATATATTAACAGTTAAACTATACTAAATTTAAGTGGAAAATCATTTAACATATTTAACAGATTTACCACCCGGCTACATACTCCCCTGCAAATATTGTCAACGTCCTCGGTGACTACGAAACATGAACTGACTCAAATACTCCCTGCAAGGCCTTTTCAAAGAGAGCAGCACCCAGGCTTGTCAAAACCTTAGAAACCATGTCTGTGCTGACTGAGACTGCATTACAGGCTGACTTTGGCAGATGAAATGGGTTTGAATGAGATCCAGCCATTTCCCGCTTGCTTTTCCTAATGGCAGGTTTAGGTGCATAGGTTCTACGTCCTGCTCCACCAGCATCATCTGTTAGTGCGGGCCTGTCCGTTTTCAATAATGGGCAAGTCACTGTCGCTAACGTCTGGATGCACATCATTAACACATTCTGTTTCTGTGCCACAATTTCTCATATCTGAATAACCTTCCTCAGGTCCTTCACCGTCACTCTCATCTGTGGGTGCTGTCACATGTAAACTAACACTTTCTGCTGCAAGAGGCAGGTTAGGTACTTGCACAAGCCGGCGAGGGATGACTTCCTCAACAATAACAAAATCAGCCTCAGGTGACTCAGGCTAATCCTCAGCTACAGGCTGTGTAGTGGTCTGTAACCTAGTTCTAGTTCTTGGTTTGGGAACTGGTTTTGCACAAGGTCGCAACTCTGACCTATGAACTCTTTTAATGGGACCTCCCTCAAAAGGTTCAACAGTGTGTGTGGTACCCTGGATGTCAACTACCTTGTAGACTGTTGAGGTCCATGTGTCCTGAATCTTATGTCTACCTGGGGGTCTGTGACGTAGGAAAACCAACTGACCAATGTCCACAGGAGGACAATACACCTTCTCATTTTGCAGTGAGATCCTCTCAGCTGCCTTCTGCTCTGAATACTCTCTGGCTCTCTCGTGTGCCTGTCGGAGTCTCTCCTGATGAACAGACAACCAATCCTGTTTCCTGTCTGAGACACACTCACGCCCTAATAAAGCATCTACTGGGAGATGTGGCTGTACCCCGAAAAGCAAATAATAAGGCGAGTACCCTGTGGTGGAATGAGGAGTGACATTATAGGCATATACTACTTCAGACAGATGCTCTGGCCAACGCTTTTTTTTCTCTGGTGGGAGTGTCTTTAACAAGTCATGGAGTGTGCGATTGTATCTTTCACACTGACCGTTTCCCTGTGGCCTGTAGGGAGTTGTCCGTGTCTTTTTAACCCCATAGAGTTTGCACAGCTCTGCTATAATTTCACTCTCGAAATTTCGACCTTGGTCTGAGTGCAGTCTCTCTGGGACCCCATATTTCATGAACCACTCCCTGAGCAAAACTTTAGCTGTATTGTCAGCCTTCTGGTCTTTGGTAGCATACGCTTGTGTGAACTTTGTAAACACATCGGTCACAACAAGGACATTTTCACAGCCATCTGAAGCTGCCTCCAACACTGTAAAATCAACAGCCACCACTTGTAGAGGTCGGGAGGCCAGGAATGCCTGAACTGGAGCATGGATTTTTGGCTGAGGCATCTTGGTCAAAATGCACCGCTCGCAGTTTTTAACCCAGCTTTCAACATCCTCGCATAGCCCTACCCAAAAACACCTCCCTCTTAGCAAGTTTACAGTGCGCTCTATGCCCTGATGTCCCATGTTGTTATGTACATTTTCTAGAACTTGGTCCCTCAAACAACTAGGCACGAGTAACTGCCACACTTCTCCATGACGTGGGTCTGTGATAACCCTGTACAACAACCCTTCTCGTTGTTGTATGCATCTCCATTGTTTCAACAATCTTTTCACTTGACTAGACAGGGCTGCTCTCTCTCTGGAACATGGCCTCCTCCCCCGATCCCAAAATGCCCTAAACTCTTTTAGGGTGGGGTCACCGGCCTGAAAACCTACCAGCTCCTCTCTGGTATAACCTGGCAGTGTGGGGGTGTTGCCCTGTTTAGTACCTGTCTCACCAGACCTCGACTCCCCAGCACGGATCTGTCTCACTTTGTAACACTCCAGACCTCTAGAGACAAGACCAGGATCCAGAACTGTTCCTCGCTCAATCAGGTTACACACAGTGATACAGTCGTCAAAATCCGAGTCAGGGTCTGTTTCAGGCTCCCCTGCAAACTCCTGCCTAGAGAGAGCATCTGCGGCGGCATTACTGCAACCAGGACGGTACTTAACCTCGAAATCAAAAACAGACAGTTGCGCTACCCACCTCTGCTCTATAGCACCTAACTTGGCTGTCTTGAGGTGGCAGAGGGGATTGTTATCAGTCAGGACAACAAACTTTGAACCAAGCAAGTAACCCCTGAATTTTTCAGCAACTGCCCATTTTAAGGCAAGCAACTCCAACTTCATGCTACTATAATTTCGGTCATTCTTCTCAGCCTGGCGTAGTCTGCGGCTAGCATATGCTAGGACACGTCTGGTGTCACCTTGCTGCTGACACAATACAGCGCCTAATCCATGCTGACTAGCATCTGTCTCAACTACAAATGGTTGTGTGAAGTCGGCAAAACCCAAAATGGGAGCAGAGGTAAGTTTTTCCTTTAACTGCTCAAAGGAAGAGTCACACTCTGGTGTCCACATATTACAAACTGGTGACCTACTTTCCCTGTTTTTTTCACACCTGAACATTTGTTGACTAGGTCATGCAGTGGCCCGGCAATCTGTGAGAAGCCTCGAATGAATCTCCTGTAGTAACTACAGAAACCCAAGAACGACTGCAGCTCTTTGGCAGTGGTTGGGACCTTCCAGTTCTTAACAGCAGAGACCTTGGAGGGGTCAGTTCCTATACCTTCTGCTGACACCTGATGACCCAAAAACTTTACTGACTGTTGTAGAAAAGCACACTTCTGCAACTTCACCTTAAGGCCCGTCTCTGCCAGTCTCTTAAACACAGTCTCAAGTCTCTCCAAATGCTGCTCAAATGTCTCTGAAAAAACCAAGATGTCATCTAGGTAGACCAGGAGTATCTGAAAAATGAGATCATTCATAGTAAGTTGCATAAGTCTCTGAAATGTAGCTGGACCGTTACAAACACCAAAAGGCATTCTCACGTACTCATACAGACCAAACGGTGTAGTAAATGCAGTCTTAGTCCGATCTCTCTCTCATGCATAGCTACCTGGTGGTATCCGCTCGCCAGATCTATGGTCGAAAAGAACTTTGCCCCTCTCAGCGCATCAAATCTCTCATCAATTCTCGGGAGCGGGAATGCATCACGTCTTGTCTTTGAGTTGAGTTTCCTGTAATCGACACATAGCCTCAGACTACCATCTGCCTTTCTCACTAGTACTATGGGCGAAGCATAAGCACTAGAGCTTTCTTGAATGACCCCTTTTTTAAGCAGCTTGCCAATATGTTCCCTGACTTCACTGTACTGTGTGGGTGGGATTCGTCTGTATGGCTGTGTTACAGGTATGTCATCTGTCAGATGGATCTCATGTTGTACTTTGTCAGTGTGGCCTAGATATTCATCTTCTGTTGCAAACACAAAAGAGTACTTCTCCAGTAACAAAGTCAGCTGTGCTTGCTGTTCTGGGCTACCACAAAAATTGAGCTTGCCGAGAATTTCCTGCACATCTGTCGGTGTTTCGGGGTGTTCACTGATACTCACTTGTTCAGTGTCTGCTGAGATTCTCTGGAACTGTACCTCACAAAGCTCATCACTTTTCACACAGTCTACCTGAGTCAAAACCCCTAGCCTAGTCCGTGGCCCTAGCCAGATATCTTCATCAGACATGTTCATGACTCGGACTGGAAAAATGTGATTGCCCGATGAAACCAAAGTAGGCACAACAACCAAACCTCCAGGAACGGGGACACCCACAGACTCCAGCAACAAAAAAGAACCATCCTCACTCACGGTCCTGAGTCCCCTAGCCATAACTGTAGCAGCAGATGAAGCAGGTATATGGACTACATCCTTACCAGCTACCCTAGCGAAAGAGAGTCTGTCTGTTGCATGTACTGCATGAAGATGATTAAAAGCCTCTCTCCAGTTTGAGTCAAACCTCTCCTGCAGTGTGGTGTCAAACTCAGTGTGTACTAGCTCTCTGCATTTTTTGACAATGTTCATCCCTATTAGACCTGGAACAGAAGAAGAGTGTTCAGAATCTTTAACTATCAGAAAACCTCGCTCTGGGATAGTCAGACCCATGGCTTCTACATCAAGCTCCACATAGCCCATATAGGGTATGTCTAATCCATTAGCTGCAGTGATCTTTAACCACTCAAATGCCGGGTGAATGTCTTCGCCTTTCACTGACAGGTGTTCCCTGAAAAAACTCTCAGAAATTGTACTGACCTGGCTACCAGTGTCAAGTAAGCAGGACACTGTAACACCTCGTAGTTTCACCTCAACAGTTTTACATTCTCCGACTGCACGCTCTAAGATCCTGCTTCTGTCTGGAGTCTCTTTTGGTGAGCCAGCTTCCTCCCCTCGAGTTGTGTGGCTCATGACAACTGAGGGTGCGAGTTTTCCTGCGCTACATAAGAACTAGGTGTTGCGTCCCCTTGCCCCCCTCTGGCCTGTGAGCATTTTCTTGCAATGTGACCTATGCCTCTACACTTGAAACAGATAGGCTGACCATCTGGTGTGAACTTTGGCTGGGGTCTAGGTCGTGGCTTGGGCTCTAGGAATGTCTGTTGAGTGCTGTGCTTACTCAGTTCACCTACAGCAAAGGCTAGATCAGCAAGTGTTTTGCCTAACTCTGCTAGCTGTTTTTCCTGATGGGCTACTGCTCTCCGAACATCATTTAATGCAGTACCTTGGTCATTGTTTGTTTTAATAATAGAGCACTGGGTTTCTGGAACCTCTGATGTAACTTGGTTGCTCTTTATGACCCTGGGACGATGAGACCTGCTGTCCTCCATCTCCCACAGGAGGGCCTCGTTCCTCACATCTAGAAGACTGCTCTCTGGTTTGTCCCTAACCATTTTCCTGAGTTCACGCCTGAGTGCTGCTTCTCTTAAACCCTCAATAAACCGGTCTCTGAGCACAGTTTTCTCATTAGGTATTACATCTGTGGACTGTTTCACTACAGAGCTCAGAATCTGGGATAGTGCATGGGAGTAGTCACGGAGGTCTTCTCCATCAGTTTGGTTACGGTTGTAAAAGGTCTGCAAAAGCTGTGTGGAACTGCGCTTTTCCCCAAATGTATTGCTCAGGTAAGAGTATAAATCACTGGGCCCCACTGACTGACCCCTCATGCATAGTCGCACCTCTTCCAATGCAGGGCCACGCAATAGAGATAGTATATAGTCACATTGTTCTTCTGTTATTTGCTCTCTGTATCTTAAAACCCTTTCAACCTCTTCAATAAACTCTTCGACAGATCTCCTGTCTGTACCACACTCCCCACTAAATGCTTGGATCTGGCGTTCTCTTGGAACGTAGATGTATGAACGTGTGGGTGCACTGTTATCACTTGCTCTCTGAGCCCTTGCTTCACCATTTAACCTGGTGAGCCCATCTCGCAGTCTGGCGAACTCTTGCATGGTGGTCTGCATTTCTTTTGTAGCACCTTCACCTATACCCGTTATGCCACCTGAGGTGTGGCCATTATCATTACGTGAACTCCCTTCATCACCAGAATCACTAGACATAATGATATATTAATCTTTACTCAGTCCAGTATAAATGAGAATATTTAGTTCAAAACCTGGTTCAAGGATACTACAAGGACAGTCTTTAATTTGGAGCCTTGCTGAATCTTGGTCTTTGTAGCTGAAGTTAGCGCTGGAGTCCTCTGCGCTGGTACGGCTGAGTCGTGTGACACAGGAAGCACCAGAACCTCGTAGAGCCCCTCACGTCGTCTCTCGCTGGTCACCACCTCCACAGCAGGATGGCTTCAGACTCAACACCAACGGACGTCACCAGCAATCTTCACCACTGCCGTATTTTTTTTTTTAGTTAAAATAAGCCACTCTGTTGCCAATTTAAAAAAAATGTTTTAGCTACACCCCACTCCTGGTACCAAAATTATGTAGCCCGTGGAATTAGATACCACACAGGACACAATTACTTCCGGGGTTCTTGTAGCTTTAATTTTATTGTTTGAACCTTCGAACGCAGATCGTTTTACTGAGTGCATAAATTCCTGTGTCTTTCGAGCAAACAGCTCATAAATGTTCACAGATGTGGCAAGTTTAACAGAAAAGATTTTAAAAGGAAAATAAATACAACATACAACATACGGTGCAAAATACGGCAGTGGACTATGTATGTTAAACAGGGTTTAACAAAGACATGTGGAACTTCCTGAAGATCGCGCAACTTCTCACTCTGTCAGTTACCTTTAAACAGAATTAAAATGCATATAAAACCTTTACATTTCCCTTACTGCCCAAATACAATGGCATGGTGTGGCTTTATGCAAGCCAACATTACCTTGTCATGCCTGCAATGGAGAACAGTGGTCGACGGCTCGCGCCCAAAATCACCGAACATCAACTCCAGTAGCGTCTAAATCAAACCATCTTGTCAAATTACCGACATACAATATTGTTTGGAATAATGTTACAGGTATATTTCACAAGATATTTACCCCTACTTACTGCGGAGTCAGAGCACCGTCACACCGCAATCTTCAGGTGCTTCACACAAGCAAGAAAGAAAGAATACCCAAGATGCACTTGGATAACTTGCAGAAAGAGTACCCAAGATGCACTTGGATGACTTGCACGGAGTTACAATAAAAGTCCGCAACACTGCCACTTACTGGTCAAAACATGCAATGACAACCAAAACTATAAAAATACACTCACAATCTGCTTCACAATTTAAATACATCAAATGACATTTTACATGGCTTGACAGTGTAACAATTACATATATTAACAGTTAAACTATACTAAATTTAAGTGGAAAATCATTTAACATATTTAACAGATTTACCACCCGGCTACACATGTACTGTCGCTTTAAGAGAGAGGTCTTGTGGGTACACGGAAGAGGGAACGCGGGAGAGGCCATTTTTTGTTTTGTGGGAGGAGTCTCAAGCAGCAATCGAGCCGAGCCACGCGTGTTTCTTACCGTAGGACAGTTTTGGTGGTTGAGGAGAACATAACCTTGAGTATCCCTGTAAGAAGATACTGCAAGCTGTGGGATAAAATACTTGTTTATCCTTTCTTACATCGGAGTCCCGTGGACGGTTTCTCCTTCTAACGCACACGAGTGAAGTCCGGGCAGTGGTTGAACTTCGACCCCCACGTCCGTAAGAAACACCGCTCCCGCTGGAGGACTGGACGTTTGTCGAAGGGTTTGAAACCAAAATAAATGGCAAGGTGGGCCAAATAGAGTCCTGTGTGTCCCCCCTCCTTCCTTGATCATGATGATGATGATGATGATGAGAGACTGAGGGCCCCCACAACACCTGGGGCCCCACCGAAAATAGAACACAACGCAGAGCTAATGATGAGAGTGACGGGCGTGCAGCAGGCTGACCAGCATAGAACAGCATAGGACTGCCCCCGTTACATTGGTGCCGTGACCCTCCTGGATCTTGAGAGTGACATCAGTTGCTCGCCGCGGGAGGCTGCTGTCGTCATCAAGCCCTAGACGTCCTCAGGTATTTCTATAGACTGTACGCTCATGTTACAGTGGACTGGAGTTGAGCTGTGTGGACACTGGACAGTCATAGCTGTGGTTACCATGGACTGGGCTTGTGAACAGGACATTTGTATATACTGAAGGAAGAAAAACACACGAAAAAAAAGGAAAATAGGTCAATGTTGATGTGATTGAAGGACTCGTGTGAATAATCTATTGATGTAAACTACTGGATATGTGTATATGTGATTAATCTATTGGTGAATTTGTTGATTGTGTGTGATTGTTTCAATCTCTTAGTGATTTCTAGATTCAATTATTTAAATGAATTGAGCTTTTCACTTTTTTATTTTATTTTTTATTTTATCTGAGTGTTAGAGGTGGGAACATGGCAGAGGGTGGTTCGTACGTAGGTGGGGGTAACATTGCTGATCAGGATCTTTTGGATCGCCAGTGTGCTATGGAGAGGGGGTACCAATTAGATGTGGGTGGGGGTTTACGGCTAGGTGTAGGTAGGAGTTTCGGGCAGCTCTTAGAGGGCGGGGAACCAGACACTAGAGCACCAGGACCTAGAGACCCGACCACATTTGGCACTCCTCAGTTCACCTCCACACGCTACATAGAACGGGCCAGGCCAGGTATCAGCGAAGGGGCTGTGCTAGGTAACAGCGAGCAGCCAGTGGGTGAGTTAGCAATGCTCATTACTCAGTTAGCAGAGAAGATAGGAGAGTCAATCACTGCTAAGCTGCAGGAAACACAAATGCTTAGAAACACACACACAGACAGTGCTAGGTCTGCTGAACAGCGTTTGGAGACAGTGCCTAGTGTTAGAGTAGTAATGCAGACAGACGCGAGGGAGCCTCCTATTTTCAGGGGCGATAGCTCTGATAAGTTTACAGTTCATGAGTGGGAGAGCCTTATGACTTTGTATTTGAGGAAGCGAGCCATTCCAGTTAGTGAGCAGTCACATGAGATTCTAGCTAAGCTTATGGGGAAAGCAAGGGACGTGGTGAGGATAAAGCTGCGCAACACATCTGTCGACCACATAGCGAACCCCCACATTATTTGATGTACTGAAGCAACACTTTAGTGACTTCACATACTCGAGCATGCCCCTGGCGGACTTTTACAGTACACTGCCCAAGCCAGGTGAGGACGCTATGGAGTATTGGATTAGGCTTAATAAGACAGTGGAGGTGGCTGACGAATGCTTGAAGTGGCAGGGCCGTAGTATTGAAGAGCCAAGCCACGAGGTAAGCATGATGTTCATCAGACACTGTCCAGATCAGTCTCTTGCCAATGTTTTTAAGTTCAAGTCCGCAGGGAAATGGTCTGCTAGCGAGATCCAAGAGAGGCTTGATGAGCACATGCTGGAGAGGAAGTCCCGTGTTACTGCAGGTGGACAACGTGAAGCAGGCGCGGTAGAGCGTAGGTTCCATTCACAGGTTCATGTCCCTGTAGTCGACGTGGCTCCCGACTTGAACACGACCGTGCCAGTGGTGCCATCTCCCATCCCGGCTCATGCGTCATCTACACCATTTTGTGCAAGGTGTCCTACACCGTCTCCCGCACCTGTCTTTGGCGGTGATGACTATATGAGGAGTTTGGTGAGCTTGCTAGACCGTTTGGTCACAATGCAGACTCAGGTTCCAGTTAGCGCTACGGTCTAGACACCGACGCGGACTCAACCGCCAGCTAGCGCCGCAGGGCGGGTGCCAGACGCACCGCAGCGGTTGTGCAGGGTTTGTAAGTCTCCGGATCACTCCACATTTTCCCACTGCAGCCGGGAGAACCGATGTATAAACTGTTTGTCTCCTGGTCATTGGAAGAGGGACTGTCCTCACCCTCAGCCGCCCAACCAGCTCCGTTCTCAGCCTGGTGGAAGAGCTCGTTGTCAGTCTCGTCCGTTAAACTACTAAACCCACACCTAGAGAGGGATGGTGTGGGTAATGTAGATGTATCCCTCACTGATGTCTCCGACTTGGCTAAATGGTATGATGACAAGTGTGCCAAAGCACCTCAGGGTTCGCGTATGGTCATTCAGGCGACACAGAGGATTCAGGCTTTCAGTGACTTGTTCTATGCTCCTGTTCTTGTCAACCAGAGTGTGCAGCTTAATGGCATGTTGGATACTGGCTCTATGTCATGCAGTATCAGTGAAAATGCAGTAGAGAAGCTCCGCTCTGGGGGTGTTTTACCTGAGAAGCAGCAGCCTGAAGAGAACATTGTCTTGATTGGCTGCGGTGGTCTGGAGACTAGGCCTGATGGTTTTTATGACCTCAACATGCAGCTTTATGGTGTTTCCTTTGTCATACCCACTCTGGTCGTGCCCGGTCAGCATGATGATCTGATAGTCGGCACAAACGTCATTAAACATGTGGCCCATGTACTCAAGAGTGGTACTGAGTACTGGGACATCGCGTCCAGACAGGAACATCCGTCTAGTCCTGACGTTGAACAGTTCTTGTCCATGTTCACGAATGTAGAGCGCTGGAGGGGTGGTGCAGTTCCTGAGAATATAGGTACTGTTAAGCTCACCCAGGCCGTGACACTCTTCCCGAGGCACGAGCACTTAGTCTGGGGCAGACTTCCTGCTAACGTGCCTATGTCAGCTGGAAGCACTGTTGTTGTGGAGCCGACAGACTCCAAGGCCATGCCACGCGGTGTCCTCGTAGGTCGACTTGTCACACCGCTCTGGGGTGATAGGTGGGTACCCATGACTGTTGTCAATCCATCTGACAAAGCCATCACGCTGAAAAGGAACTGCAAGTTGGCTGATGTGTTTCCATGCTTGGCGATTGAGCACTTTAATGTTTTCCAGGGACTGCAATCAGTTGCGGGGAGGCATGAGTCCAACGCCACAGGTAGTGCCTGTCCCCATGTCCAGCCGGCTAGGAGTTTGTCAGAGCTCGGACTCAGTGACATTGACCTCAGCTCCTGTCAGGTTAGTGAGGCATGCAAGTCCCAGCTCACTCAGCTGCTCACCGAGTACCATGACATCTTCTCCAGGGACTCTCTGGACTGTGGCGAGGTCACAGGATACACACATCGCATCCATCTGGTGGATGAGCGCCCCTTTCGCTTGCCCTACAGGAGGGTTCCCCCAGCCCACTATCAGAAGTTGAGACAGGTTCTCACTGATATGGAGGAGAAAGGGATTATCCGGAAGTCCTCGAGCGCATACGCTTCACCGCTGGTTATGGTATGGAAGAAGGATGGCGGGCTTCGGATCTGCACTGATTTCAGATGGCTGAATGCTCGGACCTTGAAAGACGCTCATCCCTTGCCACACCAGTCGGACTGTCTTGCCGCGCTGGGTGGTAACTGCCTCTTTAGTACGATGGACCTCACCTCTGGCTTCTTCAACATCCCAATGCATGAAGATGACAAGAAGTACACTGCTTTCACGACTCCCCTTGGGTTGCATGAATAAAATCGCATGCCACAGGGCCTTTGTAATAGCCCTGCAGCCTTCATGAGAATGATGATTGGGATCTTTGGGGATCTGAACTTCACGAAGCTTTTGTGCTATCTTGATGATCTTCTTGTCTTTGCGCCGTCAGAGGTTGAGGCTCTGTCGAGGCTCCGCACTGTGTTTCAGAGGTTGAGGGAGAACAACTTGAAACTGGCTCCGAAAAAGTGTCATCTGCTGCAGAAGCGGGTGCGGTTTTTGGGCCACGTGGTTGATGGCGGAGGTGTGTCTGTCGATCCCTCCAAAGTAGAGGTCATCTCCATCATGACAGTGCAGGATCTCATGGAAGGTGATGGGTGCACGCCTTCTGTTCGTAGGATCAAATCTTTCCTTGGTATGGTATTTTACTACCAGCATTTCCTCCCGAACTGCTCCTCCGTGGCTAAGCCCCTGTTCGCCCTTACAGCTGGACAAAAGAGGAGGGGGAGGTCGGCTAAGGATAAGAAGCCCCATGGCAGCTTCCGTCAGCTTACCTCCGCAGACTGGACGGTGGAATGTGGGGAAGCATTTGATCTGTTGAAGACGATGTTACTTGAGTGTGTGGTGCTTGCCCATCCAGACTTTGAGGTGCCTTTCATTTTGTCGGTCGATGCGTCTTTGGACGGACTCGGCGCGGTGCTGTCTCAAGTGCCCCGAGGAGAGTCCAAGGCCAGACCTGTTGGTTTTGCAAGCAAGTCCCTCAGTGCCTCACAGCGGAAGTATCCAGCTCATAGACTGGAGTTCATGGCGCTGAAGTGGAGTGTTTGTGAAAAGTTCAGCCACTGGCTGAAGGGTCAAAGCTTCACCGTTTGGACAGATAATAATCCGCTGACTTATCTCCTAACGAAGCCGAAGCTTGACGCGTGTGAGATCCGCTGGGTGTCTAAGTTGGCGTCTTACACCTTCGATCTCAAACACCTGCCAGGGAAGAAAAACGTGGTGGCGGATTCGTTGAGTCGCTACCCTTTTTCCAAGCCCGTCAGTCAGAGGCTACTTAGGGAGCCCTACCCGGCCCTTGTTCAGGAAGCCGACGGGGTTGAGGGGGACTCTGTGCAGGATGTTTTCCGACTCAGTTGCCAGTCCCAAACAGTGAGTAGTGCGCGATCTGGGTTTGCTTGTGATGCAGCTGAGGTCAGGGCTTTTTGTCAAGCCAAATGTGACTGGCCTGATGCATCAGTATTCACAGCACTCAGTTTGGTCCAGCACGTTCAGCATCTGTCGGGTGGTCAGGATACACTGCCAATGTTATCCACCGAGGAGCTCAGGTTGAGTCAGGAGCAGGACCCCTGCATCTCCAAGGTGTTGCCCTTTGTCGCTGTTCGGAAGCGGCCATCGAGACGTGAGAGGCATGGTGCTAACCAGAAGGTCCTCAGGCTGTTGAAACAGTGGGAGAAGTTGGAAGTCAATGATGGTGTCTTGTACAGGGTGACAAAGGACCCAGTGTCCAAGCAGAGGAGGTCTCAGTATGTTTTACCTCTGAGTCTGAAAGACAAGGCACTGTCTGGCATCCACGGTCATCAGGGCCAGGACCGTACTCTCTCTCTTGCAAGGCAGCTTTTTTATTGGCGTGACATGGAGAGGGATATCAGAGCATATGTCAAATGCTGTCGGAGATGTGTGGTTGGGAAGACCCCAGAGCCAGGTGCTTGCACGCCCCTGGAGAGCATTAAAACCTCCGCACCGATGCAGCTTGTGTGTATGGATTTCTGGTCCGCTGAGGACAGTAAGCAGCGGTCAGTCGATGTCTTAGTGGTTACTGACCACTTCACTAAGCTTGCTCACGTGTTCCCCTGCACCAATCAGACAGCGAAGCAGGTCGCCAAGAAACTCTGGGATCATGTATTCTGTGTTTACGGGTTTCCGGGGAGGATACATTCTGACCAGGGCACAAACTTTGAGAGCAACCTGATTGCAGAGCGTCTCAAGTTGGCGGGTGTAGCAAAGTCCCACACGACGGCCTACCACCCTATGGGTAATGGCGGGACAGAGCGTTTTAATCGCACGATGGGGAATATGCCCCGTTCCCTTCCGCTTCAGCAGAAGCAACAGTGGCCTCAGCAGATCCATTCACTCACGCTCGCGTACAATGCCACTGTTCACGAGACCACGGGTTATGCACCTTTCTTCCTGATGTATGGGCGTGTCCCAAGACTGCCGGTGGATGTTATGTTCAGGCAGGTTTTGCATGATCCTCACGTTGTTGACTATGACTCTTATGCTCAGTCTCTGCTTTCCTGTCTAAGGAGTGCAATGGAGATCGCTCAGAAGCACTCCACGGCTGAGCAGCAGCATCAGGCGCGACAGTACAACAGACACGCCAAGGGCACTGTCCTGTCTGTCGGGGATCGTGTTTTGGTTGCGAACCAGAGTGAGCGAGGGAGGGGAAAGTTGGCTGACAAATGGGAGAACGGAGTGTACACGGTTGTCGGTGTCAACCCCAATATCCACGTCTACAAGATTCAGGATGCAGAGGGGCACCCAGAGTGGTGCACAGGAACCGTTTGTTGGAGGTCAACTTCTTGCCCCTTCCTGAGTTAGATCAGGGTGAGGAGTCCAGTACAACCAGTCAGTTGCTTGACTGCGCAGAGTCCGATGAGGAGGACAGTGCAGATGGCCTGACGGTTTCAGGGGATGCAGTGGGGCTAGCAGTCTCATCACTTGGAGACTCGCCTAGACCTGAGTGGGCAGAAGCGGAAGAGTTCATTCCGTCTAGTCTGGTAGTCAGTCCTGTGGGGGCCACTGCTCAGACTCCACCCAACACACACGCACCACACAACACACATGCACCACACATAGAGGCATCACACTCACTCGATGTTGGTGTTATGTCTCACACTGATTCGCACACAGAAGCACCACCCTCACTCGATACAGATGTTGCAGCTCGCACTGTCTCACGCACACAAGTAGAGAGCGATGGTCGGGTTAGGACACGCACAGGGAGGGTGGTGAGGTCAGTGAAGAGGTTAATAGAATCTATGGCTCAGATGCCATTTCTACGGAGTGTGAGGGTTTGAACTTTGATGGAGGTTGGAGTCATTCAAACTAGTTTAATGTGAGTTATTAGGTGTCTATCAGACAGGGTTGTTTTGGGCCAAGTGCATGGTGTGGCGTATCAGGCGTCACATTGATCTAAGGGAATACTGAGACTTGATCAACCTCATTATTTTCGGAACCTCGTAACCGAGGTAGCTCCTAAGTTGACTGGAGGACTAGGTCCTTCTCCTCACTTGTGCCAGTAGTCAGTGATGAGCTTTTCCTTTCCTCTTTCTCTTTTTATCCTGCTGTCAGGATGTTGGTGAATTTCAGGAGGGGTGAATGTAACCAGGTTAAAATTAATGTTTTTATTTGATTTTGTTTGAGTATGAAATATTACCAAATCCTGTCTGTGTGCTGTTATTTGAGTTTACTACATTTTATTTTATGTCATTATTTACTTTTATGTATGTTTTCTAACGACCGTCATATACATGTACTGTCGCTTTAAGAGAGAGGTCTTGTGGGTACACGGAAGAGGGAACGCGGGAGAGGCCATTTTTTGTTTTGTGGGAGGAGTCTCAAGCAGCAATCGAGCCGAGCCACGCGTGTTTCTTACCGTAGGACAGTTTTGCTGGTTGAGGAGAACGTAACCTTGAGTATCCCTGTAAGAAGATACTGCAAGCTGTGGGATAAAATACTTATTTATCCTTTCTTACATCGGAGTCCCGTGGACGGTTTCTCCTTCTAACGCACACGAGTGAAGTCCGGGCAGTGGTTGAACTTCGACCCCCACGTCCGTAAGAAACACCGCTCCCGCTGGAGGACTGGACGTTTGTCGAAGGGTTTGAAACCAAAATAAATGGCAAGGTGGGCCAAATAGAGTCCTGTGTGTCCCCCCTCCTTCCTTGATCATGATGATGATGATGATGATGAGAGACTGAGGGCCCCCACAACACCTGGGGCCCCACCGAAAATAGAACACAACGCAGAGCTAATGATGAGAGTGACGGGCGTGCAGCAGGCTGACCAGCATAGAACAGCATAGGACTGCCCCCGTTACACTAGGTTATACTGGTAGGCGGGCCTACTGCAAGACAAACTTGCGTTGATTGCCGACTGTCCATGCTGAGCCGGAGAGCCAACTAACTAGGCCTACTGCAGTAAATATTGGTAAGAAATAACAATAAAGCAAATTACAGCCTCCTCTATAGGCCGAATTTGGATACGCACTCAAGGTGGCCTGCGATATACAACAGCCAACAATGGTAATACGGCCTAATTTAATCAGCGGAGGAATAGATTGTCGTAGCCTACAACTCAGCCATGACCCCAGTGTTTATTATTTTGGACCCGTTAAGGAAATAATTTGCAAAAAGGGTTCTAAGTTCCCCGGTTTGTTCCTCGATTGGCAATAGCGGGGAACATAGGACCCTCTTTTGGAAAAAGGGTCCTTTATTCCCCGGTGTCTATTGCAACCGGGATTATAGGACCTTTTTAGGGGAAAACGGGGAATATGGGACCCTTTTTTTTAAAGGGTCCTATGTTCCCCGATCGGGGAACATAGGACCCGGGGAATATAGGACCCGGGGACTATAGGCACGGCCCCGTAGAAGTACACCATGCCAATGAACTCTCGGAGGGACTGGGCCATGGAAAGTCTGCGACGGCCTCCACCTTAGCTGGAAGGGGGGCCACCCCGTCCTTGGTGACCCGGTGGCCCAGAAAGTCGATGGTGCTCAGACCAAACTGACATTTGGCCGGGTTAACTATCAACCCATGCAGGCTGAGCCTCTCGAAAAGGGCTCTGAGGTGGGACAAGTGCTCGGACACGGAGGTGCTAGTGACCAGGATGTCATCCAGGTACACAAAGAGGAAAGGCAGGTCCCGCAACCCTGAGTCCATGAGGCGTTGGAAGGACTGCGCAGTGTTCTTGAGCCCAAACGGCATGCGCAGGAACTCGAACAGTCCGAACGGAGTTGTCACAGCCGTTTTGGGGACATCAGCGGGACGGACGGGCACCTGGTGGTATCCACGGACGAGGTCCACCTCGGAAAGATCACTTTCCCAGCCAGGTGGGCGGAGAAATCTTGGATGTGAGGGACCGGGTAGCGGTCCGGTGTTGTTGCGTCATTGAGCCGACGGTAGTCACCACATGGACGCCACCCACCGCCAGGCTTAGGCACTATGTGGAGGGGTGAAGCCCACGGGCTGCTGGAGTGGCGGATGATGCCGAGGCGCTCCATGTTCTAAAACTCCGCCTTGGCGACAGAGAGCTTGGTCGGGTCGAGGCGCCGAGCTCGGGCGTGCACCGGCGGGCCAGTGGTGACGATGTGGTGCTCAACCCCATGTTTGGTCGTAGATGACGAGAATGTGGGCTGTGTGAGGTCAGGGAACTCAGAGAGAAAATGGAGAAACACGTCCTCGTTGGAGAGCATGCTGGACAGCCTGACGGAGCCTGTATCGCTGAGTGCACACGCGTGTGAAGCGAAGGTGACGGCGTCAATCAGGCGTCGATTCCTGACGTCCACCAGCAGCCCATGAGCACAAAGGAAATCTGCACTGAGGAGGGGAAATGCCACGTCGGCGGTGACAAAATCTCAGCTGAACTGCTGTCCGTAAAACACATGTCAATGTGCCTCTCGCCGTACGTACGGATAGAGCTGCCGTTAGCAGCTTCCATGGGAGGGCCGTGGGCGCCCGACAGGGCGTCCACCCTCGACGCAGGTACGACACTCCTCTGCGCCCCAGTGTCGCATAGGAAACGCCGCCCCGAGATGGAATCTTGCAGGAAAAGTAGCCTGTTGTCCTCCACGCCGACGCCCATGGCCACTAGTGAGCGCCGGCCTTGGCGTTTCCCGACGAGCTGAAATTGCACGGGGAGTTGCACTTTTTTGCCCTGTCCCCCAACTTTGCATGGTAAAAGCACAGGCCGGGCTCATGTCGCCGACCGGGGGTTGCCGCGGCGACCACCATTGAGTCACCAGGTGTTGGCGTGTGGGGGTGGGCAGGGGTGAGCGCGGACGCGCAGTGCTGCTGTTGGCTGACCAGGAAGAACTTGTCAGCTTCTTCAGCTAGCTTGCGGCAATCGGTAATGCTGGTGTGTTGAGATATGACACCAGTGTATTTGTATGACTATGTGTTACTGTGTACTGTTATTTTGTTTACGACTTTGTTTGTCCACGAGTGGGCGGTGTTGCGCTTGCATGCGCGGATTGATTACGTCACTGAGACACTGTTCATTTTCTTCTTCTCCCAAAACGACCGAATAAACGGAGGCTGCATTTTTCCCTCCAGCAGAAGTTCGGTAGTCAGTACGATTCTTTATAACGGTTTAATAATCCACTTCATCTGCGCGGAGATAGACATAAAGTATTAGTCTAGTCTTCTAACAGGTTATGGGCCCAGATAACATTGGATTATTTAGTAGCTTGATAAAAGAAGTACACAAAGTGTGATTACCTCGGATGGCGGGATGCGCGCAGGTTAGCACGGAGTAGCAAGTTAGCAAGTGTGAAGCTAGTTAGCATCGAGAGAGGCTATCGGGAAGCTAACGGAACGCTAAGCTAAGCTAACGCTACCTAGGGAGATGGAGCGAAAGAAGAGCAGGTGGCCCACATTCAACGGACAGGCCGATGAGTATGAACTGTGGGAAGAGCGAATGCTCTGTTGCATGCATGGTGTGGGGTTGAAAACCACCATTCTTACCGAGCCCGTGGGACCTTTGACAGTGGAAGAGCAGGCCCTAGACGAGGAGTGGAACGCGGACGCCTACTGCGCATTGGCGCCTTTATTGGACAACACAAGCTTGGGACTGATCTTCAGAGAAACGCAGAACAAAGGTAGAGAGAGTCTACGGGTGTTGCGGGAACATTACATTGGTAAGGGCAGACCCCGGATTGTCACTCTGTATGTAACATTGACTGGGCTAAAGAAAGCTGATAATGAGACGATAACCGAATACATTATCCGAGCTGAACAAATCATTACGGCTCTCAAAGGGGTGGGAGAAGCACCGAGTGAGGGACTAATGATGGCCATGGTGATGAGGGGGTTACCCGAGAGATATAAGCCATTCACTTTAATGGTGACACATGGTGACAGTGAGTTGACATTGGGACAATTTAAGGCCAAATTGAGAAACTTTGAGGCGGCAGAAGATTTAGCTAATGCTACAGCATTGGACGAGACGTCCGAGAGGGTGATGAAGGCCCACGCAGCGCCTAAGAAAAAGCCAGTGAAACGCTGTGAGGGAGATGATGAACAAACAGTGTGCTGGCGATGCGGTGACAAAGGCCATCGGAAATCGGACTGTTCACGCAGCGTGTGGTGCAGCTTCTGCCGGATCAAGGGTCACACGGACAAAGTGTGCAAGAAGAAGGACCGCGCTGATGGAGCGAGGTGTGCACGCGAGCAAGATGGCGGCGGCGGTGGTGGTCATGGAGCAGGTCGAGGTCAGGGACCGGGGAATGCTGCGGAAGAAGAGAACTACATCTTCAGAGTGCAGGCTGGAGAGACCAGCTCAGCAGGACCAGGACGACGGCAACATTTCAAACCAGGATTGATTGTGGACTGTGGGGCTTCTTCCCACATAGTCAATGATAAGAAGAAGTTCAAGAGCTTTGACAGCTCGTTCGAGCCAGAGAAACACTGCATGGAGCTGGCGGACGGTAAGCGTACCTTTGGTGTGGTGCAGGGCAGGGGAGATGCTACGGTATGTCTGCTCGACAGTGAGGGGCGACGGTGTAGAGTGACACTGCGGAACGCACTATATATTCCATCGTACCCCCAAGAGCTCTTCTCTGTGAAGTCTGCGACAGCACACGGAGCCAGTGTGTTCTTCGAAGAGGGCAGGGATGCCCTGATGTCACCGGATGGTACCAGGTTTGACATTTTTGTACAGGGGAAAATGTACTATTTGCAAACTGAATGTGTTGTTGAAAAGTGCCATGTGAGCCATGATATAGAAACTTGGCATGAGATAATGGGCCGCTGCAACTATGACGATATCATAAAGCTACAGGATATCACTGATGGTATGCATATAAAGGGTAAAGTGTGTAAACCTGACAAAGAGTGTGCAGTATGCATAGAAGGGAAGTTTACCCAAAACAGGAACAGGAAATCTACAGACAAAGCCAAGACACCACTGGAGTTGGTAAACACTGATTTAGCCGGTCCTGTGGCAAACGAGTCCATTAATGGTTTCAGGTACATGCAATCATTTACAGATGTGTGCACAGGGGCTGTGTGTGTTTATTTCTTAAAAACAAAGAGTGATACAGTGCAAGCGACCGAGAAATTTCTGGCAGATGTAGCTCCCTATGGGACAGTGAAATGCATAAGGTCAGATAATGGAACTGAGTTTACAGGCAAGGAGTTTCAAACCCTGTTGAGACGGAACAAAATAAGACATGAGACGTCCTGCCCATACTCTCCCCATCAAAATGGCGTTGCAGAGAGAGAAGGACACACACTATTCGAGATGGCAAGGTGTATGCTAATACATAGTGGTCTACCAAAGAGCCTCTGGCATTATGCTGTACAGGAGGCAGCCCACACCAGAAACAGATGCTTCAACAAGCACACAGGCACTACGCCATACACGGCAATGACAGGAAAAAAGTGCAACATGGCTAGAATGCAAACGTTCGGGACAGAATGCTATGCTCACCAGCAGGACAAGGGAAAGTTAGATTCTAGATGTGAGAGGGGGCGTTTTGTAGGACACGACAAGAACAGCCCGGCCTACCTAGTCTACTACCCTGACCAAGAGAAAGTACAGAAACACAGACTAGTTAAGTTTATACACAAGGCAACTAGTGAAAATTATACTCAGACACCAGGTCTGTACCCAGAAGACTGGGTAAGAGAGAGAAAGTCTGTTGAGACAGCTGCAACTCAGCCTAGAGTACAGACTGACGGTACACAGTCAGCACCCGAGGAAGATGACGAGAAGCAACCAAGGGTGACATCACAAGCCTCAGCCAGTGGGAGGTACCCCCAAAGGGAACGCAACCCTCCGAGATACCTGATTGACTATAGTCAGGGCGACAGTGATGACAGCTCACTCACTACTATAGATTATGCATACAGGGCAGTGTGCGGTGTCCCTCTGACCTTTAAAGAGGCCATGGAATCGCCAGAATCAGAAAAGTGGTCCAGGGCAATGGACGAGGAAATGGAGTCTCTAAGAGACAACAAAACATTCACCCTTACGAAATTGCCAGAGGGCAAGAAAACAGTGGGAGGAAGGTGGGTGTATTCGATAAAGACAGATATAGACGGAAACGACAAGTACAAGGCTAGATTTGTCGCAAAGGGATATAGCCAGAGAGCTGGGGTGGATTATGGGGAGACATTTTCGCCAACAGCCAACCTAGCAAGTGTTCGAGTGCTTCTACAGAAGGCGGCTCAGTATGACTTGATTTTACACCAGATGGATGTAAAGACGGCCTATCTTCATGCCCCCATAGACTATGACATATACATGGAACAACCTGAGGGTTATATTGAGAAGGGAGAAAAACTAGTGTGTAAACTAGAGAAGTCAATCTACGGCCTCAAGCAGTCTGGCCGCAATTGGAACTTACTGTTACACGAGTGTTTGACAGGTGATGGTTTTACACAAAACCAATCAGACCATTGTGTGTACTCCAAGGAGTCAAAGGAAAGGATGTCATTGGTGTATTGCCCTACAGACGAAATGGTTGTGGATGTAATGACGAAGCCCACATCCAAGGTAAAACTGAAGACATTTGCTAAGGCAATGTTTGGTGTGTGAAATGTGAGTGGTATGGGTTATACCAAGTTTTTTTTTTAATTTTGTTCTGTGAATATGAAAAGGTATACAGTAAGCTCATGATTCATAAGTGGGAGTGTTGAAATATGACACCAGTGTATTTGTATGACTATGTGTTACTGTGTACTGTTATTTTGTTTACGACTTTGTTTGTCCACAAGTGGGCGGTGTTGCGCTTGCATGCGCGGATTGATTACGTCACTGAGACACTGTTCATTTTCTTCTTCTCCCAAAACGACCGAATAAACGGAGGCTGCATTTTTCCCTCCAGCAGAAGTTCGGTAGTCAGTACGATTCTTTATAACGGTTTAATAATCCACTTCATCTGCGCGGAGATAGACATAAAGTATTAGTCTAGTCTTCTAACATGGTGTTAGCCAAAGCGGCCCGCACCTGAGCAGGCAGTTGTCGCAGAAACAATTGGACAAAGAGGAAATCAGGTGTGTGCGCCGGTCCCAGCAGAGTCAGCGGTGTCCATGAGCTCGGATGGCTTGCTGTCGCCCAAGCCTTGCAGAGAAAAGAGACGGTGGGCCCTCTCGGCGTCGGAAAGTTCAAAAATCTTCAAGAGGTGATCTTTGAGCCCCTTGTATTTGTCTGCCGCCGGAGGATTTGTAAGGAGACTCACCACTCTAGTTGCAGTCGAACACCCGAGCGCCGATACCACGTAGTAGTATTTAGTAGCGTCATCTGTTATTTTGCGGATAGCAAACTGCACTTCCGCCTGGGCGAACCATGTCGTTGCCGATGTAACGGGGCAGTCCTATGGTGTTCTATGCTGGTCAGCCTGCTGCACGCCCGTCACTCTCATCGTTAGCTCTGCGTTGTGTTCTAGTTGGGTGGGGCCCCAGGTGTTGTTGGGGGGGCCCTCAGTCTCTCATCATCATCATCATCATCATCATCATGATCAAGGAAGGAGGGGGGACACACAGGACTCTATTTGGCCCACCTTGCCATTTATTTTGGTTTTAAACCCTTCAACAAACGTCCAGTCCTCCAGCTGGAGCAATGTTTCTTACGGACGTGGGGGTCGAAGCTCAACCACTGCCCGGACTTCACTCGTGTGCGTTAGAAGGAGAAACCGTCCACGGGACTCCGATGTAAGAAAGGATAAACAAGTATTTTATCCCACACCTTGCAGTATCTTCTTACAGGGATACTCAAGGTTACGTTCTCCTCAACCAGCAAAACCGTGCTACGGTAAGAAACACGCGTGGCTCGGCTCGATCGCTGCTTGAGAGCCCCCCCCCCCACAAAACAAAAATGGCCTCTCCCGCGTTCCCTCTTCCGTGTACCCACAAGACCTCTCTCTTAAAGCGACAGTACAAGTATATGACGGTCGTTATAAAACATACATAAAAGTAAATAATGACATAAAATAAAATGTAGTAAACAAATAACAGCACACAGACAGGATTTGGTGATATTTCATACTCAAACAAAATAGAATAAAAACGTTAATTTTAACCTGGTTACATTCACCCCACCTGAAATTCACCAACATCCTGACAGCAGGATAAAAAGAGAAAGAGGAAAGGAAAAGCCCATCACGGACTACTGGCACAAGTGAAAAGAAGGACCTAGTCCTCCAGTCAACTTAGGAGCTACCTCGGTTACGAGGTCCAGAAAATAATGAGGTTGATCAAGTCTCAGAATTCCCTTAGATCAATGTGACGCCTGATACGCCACACCATGCACTTGGCCCAAAACAACCCTGTCTGATAGACACCTAATAACTCACATTAAACTAGTTTGAATGACTCCAACCTCCATCAAAGTTCAAACCTTCACACTCCGTAGAAATGGTATCTGAGCCATAGATTCTATTAACCTGTTCACTGACCTCACCACCCTCCCTGTGCGTGTCCTAACCCGACCATCGCTCTCTACTTGTGTGCGTGAGACAGTGCGAGCTGCAACATCTGTATCGAGTGAGGGTGGTGCCCCTGTGTGCGAATCAGTGTGAGATATAACGCCTACATCGAGTGAGTGTGATGCCTCTATGTGTGGTGCGTCTGTGTTTGGTGGAGACTAAGCAGTGGCCCCCAGAGGACTGACTACCAGACTAGATGGAATGAACTCTTCCGCTTCTGCCCACTCAGATCTAGGCGAGTCTCCAAGTGATGAGACTGCTAGCCCCACTGCATCCCCTGAGACCGTCAGGCCATCTGCACTGTCCTCCTCATCGGACTCTGCGCAGTCAAGCAACTGACTGGTTGTACTGGACTCCTCACCCTGATCTAACTCAGGAAGGGGCAAGAAGTTGACCTCCAACAAACGGTTCCTGTGCACCACCCTGGTGTGCCCCTCTGCATCCTGAAACTTGTAGACGTGGATATTGGGGTTGACACCGACAACCGTGTACACTCCGTTCTCCCATTTGTCAGCCAACTTTCTCTTCCCTCGCTCACTCTGGTTCGCAACCAAAACACGATCCCCGACGGACAGGACAGTGCCCTTGGCATGTCTGTTGTACTGTCGTGCCTGATGCTGCTGCTCAGCCGTGGAGTGCTTCTGAGCGATCTCCATTGCACTCCTTAGACAGGAAAGCAGAGACTGAGCATAAGAGTCATAGTCAACAACGTGAGGGTCATGCAAAACCTGCCTGAACATAACATCCACCGGCAGTCTTGGGACACGCCCATACATCAGGAAGAAAGGCGCGTAACCCGTGGTCTCGTGAACAGTGGCATTGTACGCGAGCGTGAGAGAATGGATCTGCTGAGGCCACTGTTGCTTCTGCTGAAGCGGAAGGGAACGGAGCATATTCCCCATCGTGCGATTAAACCGCTCTGTCCCGCCATTACCCATAGGATGGTAGGCCGTCGTGTGGGACTTCGCTACACCCGCCAACCTGAGAAGCTCTGCAATCAGGTTGCTCTCAAAGTTTGTGCCCTGGTCAGATTGTATTCTCTCCGGAAACCCGGAAACACAGAATACATGATCCCAGAGTTTCTTGTCGACCTGCTTCGCTGTCTGATTGGCGCAGGGGAATGCGTGAGCAAGCTTAGTGAAGTGGTCAGTAACCACTAGGACATCGACCGACCGCTGCTTACTGTCCTCAGCGGACCAGAAATCCATACACACAAGCTGCATCGGTGCGGAGGTTTTAATGCTCTCCAGGGGCGTGCAAGCACCTGGCTCTGGGGTCTTCCCAACCACACATCTCCGACAGCATCTGACATATGCTCTGATATCCCTCTCCATGTCACGCCAATAAAAAAGCTGCCTTGCAAGAGAGAGAGTACGGTCCTGGCCCTGATGACCGTGGATGCCAGACAGTGCCTTGTCTTTCAGACTCAGAGGTAAAACATACTGAGACCTCCTCTGCTTGGACACTGGGTCCTTTGTCACCCTGTACAAGACACCATCATTGACTTCCAACTTCTCCCACTGTTTCAACAGCCTGAGGACCTTCTGGTCAGCACCATGCCTCTCACGTCTCGATGGCCGCTTCCGAACAGCGACAAAGGGCAACACCTTGGAGATGCAGGGGTCCTGCTCCTGACTCAACCTGAGCTCCTCGGTGGATAACATTGGCAGTGTATCCTGACCACCCGACAGATGCTGAACGTGCTGGACCAAACTGAGTGCTGTGAATACTGATGCATCAGGCCAGTCACATTTGGCTTGACAAAAAGCCCTGACCTCAGCTGCATCACAAGCAAACCCAGATCGCGCACTACTCACTGTTTGGGACTGGCAACTGAGTCGGAAAACATCCTGCACAGAGTCCCCCCCAACCCCGTCGGCTTCCTGAACAAGGGCCGGGTCGGGCTCCCTAAGTAGCCTATGACTGACGGGCTTGGAAAAAGGGTAGCGAATCAACGAATCCGCCACCACGTTTTTCTTCCCTGGCAGGTGTTTGAGATCGAAGGTGTAAGACGCCAACTTAGACACCCAGCGGATCTCACACGCGTCAAGCTTCGGCTTCGTTAGGAGATAAGTCAGCGGATTATTATCTGTCCAAACGGTGAAGCTTTGACCCTTCAGCCAGTGGCTGAACTTTTCACAAACACTCCACTTCAGCGCCATGAACTCCAGTCTATGAGCTGGATACTTCCGCTGTGAGGCACTGAGGGACTTGCTCGCAAAACCAACAGGTCTGGCCTTGGACTCTCCTCGGGGCACTTGAGACAGCACCGCGCCGAGTCCGTCCAAAGACGCATCGACCGACAAAATGAAAGGCACCTCAAAGTCTGGATGGGCAAGCACCACACACTCCAGTAACATCGTCTTCAACAGATCAAATGCTTCCCCACATTCCGCCGTCCAGTCTGCGGAGGTAAGCTGACGGAAGCTGCCATGGGGCTTCTTATCCTTAGCTGACCTCCCCCTCCTCTTTTGTCCAGCTGTAAGGGCGAACAGGGGCTTAGCCACGGAGGAGCAGTTCGGGAGGAAATGCTGGTAGTAAAATACCATACCAAGGAAAGATTTGATCCTACGAACAGAAGGCGTGCACCCATCACCTTCCATGAGATCCTGCACTGTCATGTTGGAGATTACCTCTACTTTGGAGGGATCGACAGACACACCTCCGCCATCAACCACGTGGCCCAAAAACCGCACCTGTTTCACGTTGTCCACCTGCAGCAACACGGGACTTCCTCTCCAGCATGTGCTCATCAAGCCTCTCTTGGATCTCGCTAGCAGACCATTTCCCTGCGGACTTGAACTTAAAAACATTGGCAAGAGACTGATCTGGACAGTGTTTGATAAACATCATGCTTACCTCGTGGCTTGGCTCTTCAATACTACGGCCCTGCCACTTCAAGCATTCGTCAGCCACCTCCACTGTCTTATTAAGCCTAATCCAATACTCCATAGCGTCCTCACCTGGCTTGGGCAGCGTACTGTAAAAGTCCGCCAGGGGCATGCTCGAGTATGTGAGGTCACTAAAGTGTTGCTTCAGTACATCAAAAATAATGTGGGGGTTCGCTATGTGGTCGACAGATGTGTCGCGCAGCTTTATCCTCACCACGTCCCCTGCTTTCCCCATAAGCTTAGCTAGAATCTCATGTGACTGCTCACTAACTGGAATGGCTCGCTTCCTCAAATACAAAGTCATAAGGCTCTCCCACTCATGAACTGTAAACTTATCAGAGCTATCGCCCCTGAAAATAGGAGGCTCCCTAGCGTCTGTCTGCATTACTACTCTAACACTAGGCACTGTCTCCGAACACTGTTCAGCAGACCTAGCACTGTCTGTGTGTGTGTTTCTAAGCATTTGTGTTTCCTGCAGCTTAGCAGTGATTGACTCTCCGAACTTCTCTGCTAACTGAGTAATGAGCATGGCTAACTCACCTACTGGCTGCTCGCTGTTACCTAGCACAGCCCCTTCGCTGATACCTGACCTGGCCCGTTCTACGTAGCGTGTGGAGGTGAACTGAGGAGTGCCAAATGTGGTCGGGTCTCTAGGTCCTGGTGCTCTGGTGTCTGGTTCCCCGCCCTCTAAGAGCTGCCCGAAACTCCTACCTACACCTAGCCGTAAACCCCCACCCACATCTAACTGGTACCCCCTCTCCATAGCACACTGGCGATCCAAAAGATCCTGATCAGCAATGTTACCCCCACCTACGTACGAACCACCCTCTGCCATGTTCCTACCTCTAACACTCAGATAAAATAAAAAATAAAATAAAAAAGTGAAAAGCTCAATTCATTTAAATAATTGAATCTAGAAAGCACTAAGAGATTGAAACAATCACATACAATCAACAAATTCACCAATAGATTAATCACATATGCACATATCTAGTAGTTTACATCAATAGATTATTCACACGAGTCCTTCAATCACATCAACATTAACTTTTTTGCTTTTTTTTCGTGTTTTTCTTCCTTCAATATATACAAATGTCCTGTTCACCAGCCCAGTCCATGGTAACCACAGCTATGACTGTCCAGTGTCCACACAGCTCAACTCCAGTCCACTGTAACATGAGTGTACAGTCTATAGAAATACCTGAGGACGTCTGGGGCTTGATGACGACAGCAGCCTCCCGCGGCGAGCAACTGATGTCGCTCTCAGGATCCAGGAGGGTCACGGCACCAATGTAACGGGGGCAGTCCTATGGTGTTCTATGCTGGTCAGCCTGCTGCACGCCCGTCACTCTCATCGTTAGCTCTGCGTTGTGTTCTAGTTGGGTGGGGCCCCAGGTGTTGTTGGGGGGGGGGCCCTCAGTCTCTCATCATCATCATCATGATCAAGGAAGGAGGGGGGACACACAGGACTCTATTTGGCCCACCTTGCCATTTATTTTGGTTTCAAACCCTTCGACAAACGTCCAGTCCTCCAGCTGGAGCGATGTTTCTTACGGACGTGGGGGTCGAAGCTCAACCACTGCCCGGACTTCACTCGTGTGCGTTAGAAGGAGAAACCGTCCACGGGACTCCGATGTAAGAAATGATAAACAAGTATTTTATCCTACACCTTGCAGTATCTTCTTACAGGGATACGCAAGGTTACGTTCTCCTCAACCAGCAAAACTGTGCTACGGTAAGAAACACGCGTGGCTCGGCTCGATTGCTGCTTGAGACTCCCCCCACAAAACAAAAATGGCCTCTCCCGCGTTCCCTCTTCCGTGTACCCACAAGACCTCTCTCTTAAAGCGACAGTACAAGTATATGACGGTCGTTATAAAACATACATAAAAGTAAATAATGACATAAAATAAAATGTAGTAAACACAAATAACAGCACACAGACAGGATTTGGTGATATTTCATGCTCAAACAAAATAAAATAAAAACATTAATTTTAACCTGGTTACACCGATGGCTCCCAGAACTCTGGCAATTTGAGAGAAACCGCGTTGATTTCGTCAACCATGTTCGTTTGAAAGATTGTCTCTGATAACTACAAGAGACAAACGTCAGGGTCACCAGTGTAGAGAGGCTCAAGCAGGAGTCGTGACAACTTTCTCTTTCGGCTACACAACGTGCACCATTTATTGCTTCCACCATTACAACAACAACAAAAGCCCGCGCAGCGGAAGTGTATCACTGCAAACCCGAACTGAGAAAACAGCAGCTGTAAACCAATGTTTCTACTAGCTCAATAAGGGGAATTATGTATCCCCATAACCACTACAACGGTACATTTAGATGCGACGTCGCCACGTTGTCTGTGTGCGACAGTGTGTGTTGTACGTGTGCGATAGTGTGTATTGTAAGAGTCGGTAGTGGAGAGTCAAGACCTCCTGTATTTGCCTGAATAAATCTGCCTAACGTTAATGGCTAAAGAGAAAACAGCCAAGCTTTGCTTATCCTCCATACGCAAGAAGAATAGTGCGCACCCCAGGTCAATAGGTTATGGGCCCAGGCAGAGTTGGACACAAGCTAGCATTCCGGAAGAAGTTTAACGCGAAGTATTACACGGAACTTCTACAGGCTATGTGGACCAGCTTGGAGATAAGTGAGTGTTTATATCACAGAGTGTTTTAATCTCTGTTTATATTCTCGGAAGAAGTTTTACGCGACGTATTATGCGTTAGCCCATAAAGCTAACAAGCTAGCTTAGCAAAGAAAAAGGATAGCAAGCTAGTGGGCCATGGTAAAATTAGCGTGTTAGCAAAATGGCAAGCAGAGCAACAGGAGTCCTGGCACCGCAGCTTTTGTTCGACGAATCGGAAGATAAGTATGACCTTTGGCAAACAAGATTCCGAGGCTGCTTACATACTCTGAAACTAAAGAGACTATTTTACGTGAGCCCACCAGCGCTAGCGAAGAACAGTTAGCTGAAGATAGGAGGAAGAACGCTGATTGCTATGATGAGCTAATAAGACTGATAGATGATAAAAGCCTATCGCTGATAAGACATGAATCCGCTGATGATGGCAGGAAGGCTCTGAGAATACTGAAAGAACATTATTCGGGAAAAAGCAAGCAGCGAATAATAAATGTATACATGTCGTTGACCAAGTTACGCATGGCGGACAACGAGAGTGTTACCAACTACATAATAAGTGCGGAGAACCTCATTACGGCTCTGAGAGATGCAGGCGAGACCATGAGTGATGGACTGATCGTAGCCATGACATTAGGCGGGCTACCAGACTCTTTTAAGCAGCTAGTCGTCCACATAAGGCAAAACGAAGATAACGTTACGTTCGCAGACTTTAAAAGAAGACTACGGGTCTATGAAGAGGCGGAGAAAATGAACACGGCACCATCTACGGATATTGTGATGAAGACATGTGCAAGGCAAGGCCGAGGCCACACCAAGACGCACGCTAGCAACAGAAAAGATGAAGATGCCAACGTGACGTGTTACAAGTGTGGCATAAAAAGGCACAAGGCAAGAAAATGTTTTCGAAAAGAGTGGTGCAGTTACTGCAAAAATAATACACACCAAGAATCCCTGTGCAAGGCCGCTCTGGTGGCCGAGCGGAATAAACCGCTGTTCTTGCAATCCGCTCGTCATGTGGCTGGGAGGTTCGTATCCCAGACTCTCCGTAACCGGTCACGGCCAGAGCGTCCACGAGGTAGGGCATTCATTAGGCCACCCTTACCCGAGGGATAGTTGGTGTAGATCGGTGTAGTGTTCGGGTACTCTTCGTTCTCCAGCGACCCCTCTGGCCCACCCGGGCGCCTGTAGCCAAGCAACTGAAAGCATTCTCCCTACGCCTCCTTCGCGGCTTGAAGGTGATGCGATCCATGCGAGGCTTCAGTGTGTAAAATAGCGAGAGCAGCCGACACGAGTTTGAAGGAAGCTGGTGTTATGCCTATCTCCTTCCCGTGGAAACGTGAGCCAGGGGAGTTATTCGACAAGAGTTCCGGCCATATGCCATTGGGTTAATCGGGTGGGCTAAGGGGAAAAACTAGAAATAAATTAAAAAAAAGAATCCCTGTGCAAGAAAAATTGGGAACAGGATGGTGTCAGAAAAGTCGCAGAGGAACAAAATAGCGACCAAGACCATCTCTTCATGGCCAAGCATCAGAGACCACCAGACAACGTGAAGATGAAAGGCATCATGGTGGATGCAGGAGCAACATCCCACATCGTGAAAGACATCGGAAAGTTTAAATGCTTCGACAACTTATTCCAGCCTGACACCCATTCAGTGGAGTTAGCCGATGGCACCAAGTGCAGTGGAATAGCACAACGAAGAGGAACGGTGATGATATGTCTACTAGACAGCACCAGACGACAGCATAGAGCACAGCTACGGGATACACTGTATATGCCTTCATACCCACATGACATTTTTTCGGTGGCAAGAGCAACAAACGGAGGGGCGACAATCACTTTCAAGAAAGGGGACAATCGCATGGTTACCAAGGACGGTAGCAGGTTTGACATCCACGAGAGTGGAAATTTGTAATACTTGCCAACTGTTTAGGAGAGTGTTGACCAATGTAAAGGGTGTCACGACATGCAAACTTGGCATGAAATTTTGGGTCATTGTAACTATGGAGATGTACAAAAGTTACAAGGTGTAGTGAACGGCATGGAGATAAAAGGAAGTGCAGTCAGACCAGATCAGTTATGTGAAGTGTGTACACAAGGCAAATTCACCCAGATGAGAAATAGGGAGCCAGACAGAAAGGCTAAGAAACCCTTAGAATTAGTCCACACTGACTTAGCCAGTGCCACGCCAACACCGAGCACAGAAGGGTACAGATATCCACAGTCTTTTACAGATGACTACTCAGGTACCATGTTGGTGTATTTTCTAAGGTCCAAGAGTGATACAGTGCAAGCCACAGAAAGGTTCTTAGCAGACATAGCGCGTTACAGAAAAGTCAAGAGTATCCGTTCAGATAATGGCACTGAGTTTACAAGCCGAGACTTCCAGGCACTGTTAACCAAGAATAGGATTAGACACAAGACGTCTGCACCCTATTCATCTCACCAAAATAGCACAGCAGAGAGAGGTGGGCGAACTCTCTATGATATGAGCAGATGCTTACTGATAGAAAGTGAGTTACCAGATAAGCTATGGAACTACGCTATGCAGACAGCAGCTTATGTGAGGAACAGATGCTACAGCAGGCGCACAAAGAAAACGCCATACGAGCTGTTCACAGGCAAGAAACCAAACATATCTAAACTGCAGAAATTTGGATCAATGTGTTTTGCTTACAAGCAAGAGAAAGGGAAGCTAGACTCTAGGTGCGAGCAAGGTGTTTTCATTGGCTACGATAAAAACAGCCCAGCTTATCTAGTGTACTATCCAGACACAGAGAGGGTCCAAAAGCACAGGTTGGTGAAGTTCACAACCAAGACAGCCAAAGAAAAGGAAACACAAACACCTGAGTCATACATAGAATATGGTGATAGGAATGTACATCCCAGGGTCAACGACAGCGAAGAATATGTTGTTGATGAAAATGTGGAAAATGTAACAGGTCGGGGTGTTCAGAGTGGAGTTTCTGGGACTTTACCTGAACAGACTGAATGCACACAGCCGGGCAAAGTCACTGAGACTGTAATCAGAAGGAACCCACCGCGAACCAAGAGGAGACCAGCTTACCTACAGGAATTCAAGACTGAGGATACAGAGGACAAACTGCAAACATGGGTGGACTCTTGTTATAGAGCAGTATGCGACATTCCTCAAACCTAAAAGGACGCCGTAGCGTCAACCAAATCAAGGCAGTGGGAAAATGCCATGAACGAGGAGATGCGATCACTGGAGAACGAGACCTTCAGCTTCACCCAGTTGCCACCAGGTAAACAGGCAGTGGGGGGCAGATGGGTCTACACACTCAAGTGTGACATCGATGGATCTGATAAGTACAAGGCGAGATTCGTAGCAAAAGGCTACAGTCAGAAACCAGGAACTGACTACGATGAGACATTCTCACCCACAGCTGATATGACAAGTGTAAGAGTGGTCATGCAGAAGGCAGCGCAGGAGAATCTAGTCTTACACCAGATGGACGTTAAGATGGCCTATTTGCACGCACCAATTGACTGTGAAATCAATAGAGCAACCAGAAGGTTATGAGAAAAGTCAGAAACGTGTGAAAAGCTAGTATGCAAGTTGCATAAGTCTCTCTATGGTCTAAAGCAGTCAGGCAGAAACTGGAATGCTATGTTACATACATGTTTGAGTGAAAATTGTTTTGTACAGAATCCCGCTGATCACTGTGTGAAACAAGAGAAAAACATAATGGAAAGGTAATCTTGGAATATTGTCCCACTGAGCAAATGATCGCTGATGACAAAGCCATCCACCAAGCTAAAGTTAAAGAGGTTTGCTCAAGACATGTTTGGCACTTAGAAGTGCAAAGAGTGTGTTCTCATTGTCAAGGTAAAGAAGGAGCCTTAGTTTGTTGTTGTTTTGTTTTCCAGGTAATCCAATGAGCTAAGAGCGAGTGGGGGTGTTGTGTTGTTATTTGATGGCGCCCTTACTCATTGTATTACGCTACATTCAGATGTGACGTCGCCACGTTCTCTGTGTGCGTTCTCTGAAGTGGAGCTCCCGCCAAGCGTAGATCGGATCAGAGCCAGCGGGCGGCGGTGCGTGCGACTTACTTAAAGTGTGCGTGCGACTTACATAAAGCGCGCCCTTGACATATTAAAGCGCGCACACAACTTACTAAAGCGTGCGTGCAATTTACTTAATTGAGCGTGCGACTTAATAATGCGTGCGTGCGAGTTAAAAAAATACTCCCATGTCACCTCCCGGGCTCCGTAATATGTGACCTCTTACAGACTCACATCTTACGTGCGCGCAGCAACAATGAAAGATCCAAATACTTTGGAATAAGTTTGCAATATGAGACACAGATGAGGAAAAAAGGTAGCATAGTGATAGCTTAATCTGACAAATAGACAATGACATGAAAACATGATCAGCACTCAAGGATGTATGAAACATGGTCGTCTCCAAATAGAAAGGCTGCCTATGGTGGCTGAGACTGAACAATATTTAGACAGTTTTTTGGGTTTTTTTTTTTTGCCTTAGCCTTTTGCAATCCCCCAAATTGCAGTCCACGGAGTACAAGCTTGTGAACGTGCCCCAGACTCCCAAACACAGGCACAAAAAGTTGGCAGGGCCATAATACGTTCTACAAAGGGCTGATATTTCATATCTGGATATTTGGAGTTTGGATGTGAAACAAGTGTCCATATACAGGTCAAATGAGCAGCCACCTAGTCCGTTCTCCTGTTTTTGTTTATTAAATTATGTAAAGCCCTTTGAGATTTGGTGCTACATAATATAAAATAAATATATTATTAGTCTTATAATTACTATCATACTTGTATTATTTTGTCATGTCAGGACAACTTGGATTTAGGTAGGAGATAGCCTACTCTACTCAGGTAAATAGTTTGGTTTAATGGTCTTTCGCTCTCCAAATATGACCATCATAGTGAGCAATAAGCATTCTTAACTTATAGGCTATTATGCTACCTATCCCCCGTTCGGAATGACCTAATGACCTAACTTGACTGTTTCAGAAAAGGGGTATGTCTAAAGAAATCTCATGTGCAATATAACTGCACTGGATATCTCCATACAACCACTGGATATTGTTCAATAGCATCCTAGACAATTCAGTAATGGTATATTTAATAGGGATTTATGTTTTTCTGATAAATGAGAGAAAGTAAAGGAGGCCTCTTTTCCTATCGCCACAAAAGTACAGTTTGCGCCTAAACTAAAGCTATGTTTACAGGACTATATTTCAGTATTTTTTTTTAGGTAAATTACATTCTGACTCTTTGGTGATGTAGGGCAGACACCTGATTCATACCTCAGCAAATTTGATGAAGAAAAGAGTGGGCATTCACAAGTGATGGGCTTTTTTGTCACTTCCCCTATTCGGACTGGCCTAATTTGGCTCTTTTTCAAGAATTGGGGTAGTTCTAGAGAATAGCCAAAAAAAATGTTCCCCCAAAATAAAAGTTTACAACAATCCATTTCATTAATGGGAGACCCTGAAGATTTAAAACAAACATTGTGTTTTGTTCTACCTCGGGTAGGGGTACCTCAAAATCTGAGGGCCACTCCTGCTACACTATTAATACCAAAGAGCTAAAAAAAACTCTGTTCTTGCCAGGGACTTATTGCTCTGCTCATCAAGGACTGTGTAGGCTTTACCAGCTCTCTCTCTCTCTGGCCTGCTGGGTAAACTCTGAAGAGACAGATTTTGGTTCATGATCTTGACCTGACTGTAGTCCCACCGATGTCAGTGCATTTCGACGTAAGGGCTAGAGGGGCACCTTCTCTTTGCTCCCTGCCTTGATCTCTTGTGGTTGCAGAGGCCCCGGTTATCCATGGAGCCGGCCCTGGATGTAGTGAATTAGGGTGACTGTCACTGTTGCACTGTCTGCACTGAACATTTTTTGCACAGTCTTTGGCTAGGTGAAAGGATGACGCACAGTACCTAAAGCAAATATTATTATCTTTAAGGTAGGCTTTCCCCTCATGCAAGGATTTACTCCGCAAACCATTACATTTTCTAAGGGGATGTGGTTTGTTGTGAAGTGGGCATTGCTTGTCTGGGTCGACCACCCCTTTTTCTGGGGGGTTGTAATGGCTGCTGTCAGAGTCTATTGAGACCTCCGTCCTTCTGACAGAAACAGGCGTTTTCATGTTGGGTTTAAAAGATTTCTGCGTCTTACTTATACTCAAACCACCAGTGAGTAGAGCAAAGCTTGGATCATTTAGTGTCTTGGCTTGGTAACAAATAAACTTTGCAAAGAGAGAGAGTGGGGAGTAAGATATTTGGTGATTTTCTTTGTAACGAGATGCTAGAGAGACCCACTTGACATGCAGGGAGTATGGCAGTTTTTGGACAATTGGAGTGATGCCACAAGATGTGTCCAGGTATGATGGGTTTTTAAAAAACTGTTACCTGGTAAAAAAAAAAATTTTAAATTACCTGGTAAAAATCCATCTGCTCTGGCAGCTTCAAGCTCCAAAAGAATGTCTCCCAGCTCTCTCAACCTTTGATTTTCTCTGTTATTTTTGGAAAATTGTCAACCTTCTTAAGGAGTGCATTTTCTATTGCTTCCGGTGATCCATAGCAATCTTCTAACCTTTGCCATACCATGCTCACACCTGCTGTTGCATTGTGGATGTGAACTGCTCGTATTCTCTTCACATGCTTGGATGATTTTGGCCCAAGCCATTTACACAGGATATCAAGCTCTTCCCTGGATGTCAGGTTTAAGTCCTCTGTAGAACTGTGGAAAGATGCTTTCCAGGCCCAATAATTTTCTGGATGGTTGTCAAACTTTAAAAGCCCAGAGTTTACCATTTTACAACGTATTAAATATTTGGCCAAATCTGTTGTAGCTGACGAACTGGACTCATTGGCTCTGGGAGCAGCACCTGGATGCAGCTGAGGAAGTCGGTAGCCATTGCTGAATGGTCTTGTATTGTGTGACCACTCTCTGTGACTGTAGGTGTCTTTGGATGGACTTGAATCATGTGGATACTCTAGCTTGAAGTGGGTGTTCCTGGATGGGCTTTGAGTATAATTCGGAGTGGCATCGACCTTCTGTATGAATGTGTGCTGAGCAGGTAATTCAAGGAATTTCTGGTTGCTGATCTCACTTGACGCCACATTAATTTTCCCCATGTAGCTTTTAGCTGCCTCACCATCGTCCATTGCTAGCTGGTGCATTGGTAAGGATGTGGGTTCTAGTAGCTTTGAGTCTTGGTGAAATTCAGGTACTGAATTCAATATGTACTTATGCTCAGCATAGTCGCTCTTTAGGCATGCATGATCTAGATCCCCTAATTCGTCCTCATCAGCTTGCTTCCAGAACTTCAGCTTCAGAGATGGCAGCTGCAGCTGCGCTCTCTAGCTGCAATGTGTGAAGACTGGCTTGAAGCTCTGCTTTAGCCTTTTGTTGTTCCTCTTCATGTATGCTTGCGCTTTAGTCATGTCTGCTTCTCTTTGCGCAAATGATGCTTGGGCACGTGCAGCCTCTGCTTTTGCACATCCTCTGGCTGCAATAGCACTGGCTAAGGACAACTGACTGGTACGTGAGGTGTTGGAGCATTGTGATCATGTTTCAAGTTTATCCGTCCTGTTAACTGCAGCTGTAATGGCAGAAAAATGCTATGTATTTCCGTGAAGATCACATTTTCTGTAGGTAACCCGTTAGGAGTCTGTCTTTTCACTATTCTGCCTTTAGCACGAAGACACGATTGCTAGCTTGGCAGATAGCTTAACAGGTTCCTTAATAAACATTCAGGAGACAGCAGGTAAATATGTTTACTGTCAGAAGCACTGTGAAACGGAAATATAGAAATAAAATACAAATTCACAATTATAATGTTTCCTTCTTGCTCTCACACCAACAAAAACTTAATCATCATTCATTAGCTATTACAGTTAACTAGCGATTAGCATGAATGCTAACTTAACATTGGAAATCACACAGACAAGCTAGCGCAATTAGCATCGCCATGGTTTAACTTTTTTACACGAACTGAAAACTGCTACAAGTAACTATCACAGGTGATTCTCACAAAAAGGTAAGCACTCAAATCAAATAACACTGATTACTTACAGACTTACGCTATCTAGGGTTTAGGTAGAGAAAAATAATAGAGGAGAATGAACAGTAGCTGTGCTTGCAAATCTCTTCAAGTACAAGTCAAACTACGGCAAACTACATTAAACAAACACCGTCACACAGTCAACACGCTGCCTAATATCTTATAGGGGCAGCACACCATGTATGTATTGTGCTGCAGCGTTGTACTGAATGTGTACCGAAAACAAATTCAACAGACATTGGTCGTGTGGTTAATCTAATCTAATCTAATCTAATCTAATCTAATCTAATCTAATCTAATCTAATTACAATTCTGTTAACCTCTTTCAATGTGTAAATTGTGTAAACACAACATTCATTGCACCTTGTCCGTCTTGGGAGAGAGATCCCTCATATGTTGCTCTCCCTGGGGTTTCTTCCTATTTTTTCTCCCTGTTAAAAGTATTATTTTTTTAGGAAGTTGTTCCTTATCCGATGCGAGGGTCAAAGGACAGGATGTTGTGTTGCTGTAAAGCCCACTGAGGCAAATCTGTATTTTGTGATAT
Source organism: Lampris incognitus (assembly GCF_029633865.1). Lineage (NCBI taxonomy): Eukaryota > Metazoa > Chordata > Actinopteri > Lampriformes > Lampridae > Lampris > Lampris incognitus. The sequence goes on along the minus strand of NC_079216.1, from coordinate 25,398,097 downwards.
TGGGCTATACAAATAAAATTGACTTGATTTGACTACGTGTTTTTCTTTGGAAATAAACTTCTTCTTTTTTTATGATTCGAACTGGAACTGGTGGTTCTTAAACTAGCAATGGATGGCTCCCTTTTAAGTTCCATATGGAACTTTTTTTCTATTTGTATAGGAAATGTATAAAGCTATCGTCAGAGATGAAGTCAAAATTATCAACAAGATCAAAAACCAGTCTTGTGTTTTTAAAGACGTTTCTCGTTTACTCATTAATTCGAATTTATTTTCTTCAATAATTGAATCTAGAACCTTCTAAAACCTTTTGGCAAATACAGTAGCAAAAAGTTCATCATTGTTGTTGAGAAAACTAACAAGCCCACATTAAGGCAATGATTGATTATTTTAATTGCCTTAAACCACCTTTAGCTAATAAAACTGTTAATCAAATTAAGGTCAAAATCAGTACAAACATATACAATTAATAGAGCAACGTCTTGTAAACTTGTCTTGTAAAATGATAATAATAAAGAACTGTCACATTGCTTTTTGAAAATAACACATTTTTCTCAATTCCTCCCGGTTGGTACACTCCCAGCCAGCAGGAATTCACACAATGTCATTCGACTTCCAATGGACCAAGTGACAACTATATTTTTGCAAATTGAGAACAATTGCTTGTTTGTTTAAATGCAACTAAGGAACTTTTTTTTTCAATTGGGAATAAAGTATTTTAGATTGCATGTTTTCAGGCCTTTTTCCCAAAGTTTGCAAATCATGTTCAGTAATGCTTAATTAAGTTATGTCTTCACGGTTAGCTTTACATTTCACTTTCATTCGACCTTGTCATTTATTGTTTAACTTAAAGAAAATGAGTCTAAAACAAGCTGTAATTCTAAATTCAAATGCAAACATATAGTGGCGCTTAAAACTATTTCTGTGATTACTGGGAACACACTTGTGCCTCTTTGTCCTTTTGTTGTCTCAGTCAAGGTTATCTCGTTCTTAGGTCACTTTGTGTGTAATGATGCTATTAACAATCCCCATTCTAACCAGAAGCCCCCGGGAGATTAATAGTCACTAATTCTAAGTGCATTGCTTGAATAGAAACATGATTATACTAATTTGCAAAAACTGAACATAACAGAACAATACTGAACTAAAGGGAAGTAAAGTGTATATTCAACAGCAAAAAACAAGCGACAACATTTTGTGACATTTAGACCTTGAAGACATCTAAGGCCTCAATATTTACAATATTATTGTAATTCAATGAATTTATCATGATTCCATTTTATCTTTTGAAAAAGAAAGGTAAGAATTTTTGGGATAATTTAATTTAATTTCTTAAAGTACCTGCAGTAGCCTAATTCAAAGTTTCTTTGCTAAAAGTGAATGTAGTACACTGAACTTTTGTACTAAAGAATGCAACATACCCCTACAAGAATAAATGTGTGCATATTTATCATTTCAGTACAGTGCATTGTGAACAAGCTAACATGAAGGAAAGGGTAAACCTGGCAGGGTTAAAATTGCAACTGAAGTCTTAATACGTTTTGTAATGAGTCTTGTTTGATCATTCACTTAATCCTACATGGCCTTCGGCTCTTCCTGACTTGGTTAAGGTCGTGCAGTATATAAGACCAAACCTGATGTTCATGTTCAAAGTCTTGACTTAAGACTGACGACTTGGTCATTGTGAGAAGTATAGCAAGTATAGACTTTTCCAACATTTAACTGGATTGATTTCATATCTGTTCATACATATTACCTGGTTACATACCAGCCATCTGGCTGTCTCGACTGACTCTTCTCTAATTAGGAAACTTATTAATAATTTTCAACATAATTTTCTTGTTGAAATAAAGGCCTTTCTGTAATTCTAAATGGAGTTACCAGCAGCCGATGAAGGCATTCACCTGGCTACCCTCAGGACTAAACTTCCTTCATCTGGAATCAGTGGGAAGCCAACGCCAGGAGGGTTTGATGATCATGGACATTATCTTTACTATGTTGATGGGGGTACTGTTACATCAGGTAGATCAGATGGTATTATGGGCTATGCAACATTAGATGCCCCACCACACCACGATTTCTATGCCAACACAGAGATATGGGGTAGACGAAGGTGCTGCAGACCCTCGCTGTTTCAGTTACATGTCAACCCTGAGGTGAGCAATCTTCTTGCCAGTGTTTTCAAGTTTCAGTGAGGGTTTCAAGGGGAATGAATGATGTATTCCATTGTAAACTGGGAGGGTATTCGACAAAAAGATGGAATATATTTTGCTTTATAATCTTTATTACAACTGCAATATCTCAACAGTTAGGCAAGAATGATTGGTTAGACTGAAACTGAATCTATTACAAGTTGGATTGGTCTCAAATTCTTGAATGATTCTGCCTGTTTATGCTGTTTTAGAATTTTAAGCAAAGCCAAGTCAAGTCAATTTTATTTGTAGTCCAATATCACAAATTTGCCTCAAGGGGCTTAACAGCAAGACAACATCCTGGCCTTAGATCCTCACATCAGATAAGGAACAACTCCCTAAAAAAAAAGCCCTTTAACAGGGAGGAAAAAATAGGAAAAAACCTCAGAGAGAGCAACAGAGGAGAGATCTCTCTCACAAGACAGAAAACGTGCAATGGATATTGTGTTTACACAATTTACAGAATACAACATTGAAAGAGGATAACAGAATTATAATTTAAGAATTTTATATTTATTAGAATTGGCTAAGGTGGGTATTTATCAATCATCTGGTTTTGCAGCGAATTTACCTCATTCACTCTGCACCATAATGGTCACTTGAAAGAGACAGGAATGAAGATGAAAGTGCACAATTTTGTGTATCCTTTTTATGAGAATTGAAAGCTTACATGATTACTTATATTTTGAGTTTCATTTTGGTCCTTAAAACCTTTTAAAAAGAAATTAAAAACAATAGGGCATGAAAAAATATGGAAGCGTAATGCATTCACTTGAGAAAATGTTTGCCCTGTTTTTCTGAATGAAAAAATTATCTCAGAATTCTGAGAAGAGTTTTCATGGGGAAAAAACTGTTCTTGTTTTTCTGAATTAATGAGATTATTATCTCAAAATTCTGAAATAAAGTTTTCATGAAAAAAATTCTGCTGTTTTTCTGAATTAATGAGACACCTCAAAATCCTGTGAGAAGCTATCACCTTCATGGATTACGGTTGCTGCTGCTGCTAATCACCCCGACCCTCCGACCCGAGTATCTCCCAATGTCTCAAACCAAATCCAACATAACACTTGATTAAATTAAACAGGCGGTATGTTTGCTTCGATGAAATCAAGCTCTCGAGTAAATGAAAGCTTCTCTTGGGATGTTGAGGTATCTCATTAATTCAGAAAAACAAAGCAGGTTTTTTTACGTGAAAACTTCTCAGAATTCTGAGATAATAATTTTGTTAATTTAGAATAATAGAATAGAGATTTTTTCGTGAAAACAGTTCTCAGAATTCGGAGATAATCTCATTAATTCAGAACAACAAACATTTTTTTCTCGAGTGAAAAATGAAGTTACAATTAAGTTGAACTTGAACTTGAGTTCATTATGCTTCCATAAGAGAACGTTCTCTGTACAATTATTTTTATTTAACGACAGATTGTCCTTTATTAGGTATTCAAAGAAGGTTGAATCAGTTCAACTGGATACAATGTTTTGGTTTTTTTTATATTTTATTTTCAGTTTTTTATTCAAAATACACACAAGATAAAACAAAAATTCAGACAAAAAACAAAAACAACAAAAAGGCGGAAAAAAAGAGCTGCCAGACATATTGTGACGAATACCGAGCTAGATTGTCGGGACAGGGGCTGTTGTCAGGGTTACTAGAGAGGGAAGCCGGCCTCCTCCAAGTTTCACCTCCTCCAACAGGGAGCACATCTAGAGGAAGGGCTCTCATGTTCACCTTTTCACTACACTCACAGAGCACCATAAGTGACTGAGGTCGAGGGTTGAACATCCTTCCTCTGACTTTCACTCTTCCACGGGCCTTAATGTCACAGCCTCTCGCCCTTGACATCAAAGCGATCGCCCTTGACACCTACTACACCAGCTGACACCTGCTACGCCAGCTGACACCTGCTGACCCCCCCTTCACCCCGGCAATTGCCCTCACCCTTAAAAGGCCTCCACTATGGACCAGTCTTCACTGGAACGTCGCCATTCATGGACTTCTGCCTGCCTGCCTACCTGCCACAGAGCCACCTCCTGCTCTACCCCCGAGATCGGTCACTTCAATAAAGACTGGATTCTTCTCTTACCTGGTTGTCCCGTCTGCTTTTGGGTTTCTTCCCGATATGTGACACTTAATGGTTGTCAGTCTCTTCAACTTGTTCCACTGTGGTGTCTATGGGGACCAGCTTAACTACTATAGCATGGGATAGCTCTACTCCCTCCCCTTTACACCAATTTCCTAGTAGTGACATGTCTTGATTTAGGGTTATTCTTCACGTTGGTGTTTACTACTTTTGTCTGGTTTTAGTATTTATCTCACTCCACTTAGTGAACTTGGGTTGGTAACAGTGGTTATAACAAACTAGTGTGGTTAAATCACAATGATAAATAGGGATCTACCTTTTAAGTCACAACAACAGGCCAAAGCTCTTCAGTAAGTCAGCAGAAAAAATTCCAGCGGTGCCTCCATTTATGTAGCGCTTTCTTGGTATCACCTTGATACAGCGCCCTGGGTCCTTTAACATAAACCCTGTTTTGTTTTTATGTAGGTTACCCCTTAAAGGTAAATAAAGTATTAATTGTCTGCCAAGTTAAGATATTATGATGCAAATGTATTTTAAATTTTAACCTTATCCCTATAAAATCCTATACTTTAAACTCTTTTAACCCCCTCTATGTTATGCTCGCGCACCAGAACCCGACCCGTGTGGCGAAACCCAAGACAGACAGACACAGGATGACTTCAAAATCCAAAAAAGGTGGTTTTATTGTGGGAGGGGAACGTATGGTGCGAAAAACGTTCTGTTAGTGGGATGTGTGAATAAACTATGTGTGGTGTCCCGTGGTTTGCGTGTAAAACTGTGTGAGTGTTTTTAGCCTATGTGTGGTGCGGTATGTAAATGACCAGGAGGTGTTGAAATAATGTGCTGGCAAGAAAGTCCAGTCCGTGATCCAAGAGGGGTTGTCCGAGGAAGTCCGGGTCCGAGATCCGGGAAGTCGAGTCCGAAAGGAGGGGTCCAGGTAGAGGAACAAGGGGGGAGATCGCAGGAGAGGTCCGGGGAAAAACGTGAAGGTCGCTGGGGACGAGGGAGACGCGGGGAGCCGTGGAAGTCGCAGAGGGAGAGTCTTGGGAGGAAACAGAGACACGAAGATAAGACACTGGGGAATAAACAGAATGCAAGGACCGCTGGAGGGCTTGTCAGAACTTTACCGCAGGGTTCAGTACGTCGAAGCACGGAGTGGTGTTCTGGGAGACTTCTTGTAGAGGGCTGCCTGATTGCCACGGGTTTGCCTGATGGATGATGGCAAACACCTGGTGCAGTGCAGCTCTCGTCTCCTCAGAGCGCGAGCCGAGCGCTCGGATGTTTCCGGCACGTCCGAGCTGGGGGAGTGGCTTGAACGTGCCGGGGAGGCAGCTCGGGGTGGTGTAACCACAACAGGACCCCCCCCCTCCTACGGGAGACCGTCCGATGGCGGTGGGGTGGGCCCGATAGAACTCCACCGGGGAACCCAGCTGCGGTCCTCGGGCTCATAGCCAACCCAGTCCACCAGGTATTGGTACCCACGCCCCCGGCGGCGTACGGCGAGCAGCCGGTCGACATCCCAGACCATGTCACCACCGTCGAGGACCCTGGGGGGTGGAGGAGCTTGGACAGGGGGAGACAGGGGGCTGGAGGCTACCGGTTTGAGGCGCGAGACATGGAAGACGGGATGGATCTTGAGTGAGGTGGGGAGATGGAGACGCACCGCCGATGGGTTGACGATGCGGTCGATGGTGTAGGGACCGATGTAGCGGGGAGCCAGCTTCCGGTTGAGGGTAGGGAGGGGCAGGTCCCGGGCCAGGAGCCATACCCTCTGGCCAGGTCGATAAGCTGGGGCCGGCACTCTCCGCCGGTTGGCGCTGCGCCGGGCCCGCTCTGTAGCTCGCAACATAGCGGCCCGGGTGGTCTTCCAAACGCGCCGACATCGGCGGAGATGGGCCATCGTGGATGGGACCGCCACCTCCAACTCCTGATGGGGGAACAGAGGGGGTTGATAGCCAAGGGAACACTCGAAGGGGGACAAACCGGTAGCCGAACTCTCCATGGAGTTGAGCGAGTACTCCACCCAGGGCAGGTACTTGCTCCAGGAGGCGGGGTTGCTGGTGGTAACGCAACGCAAAGCCGCCTCCAGGGCTTGATTGGCCCGCTCTGCCTGCCCATTGGTCTGGGGGTGATACCCGGAGGAGAGGCTGACCGTGGCCCCAATCCCCTTACAGAAGGTCTGACACACCTTAGAAGTGAACTGGGGACCACGGTCAGAGACAATGTCCAGGGTAATCCCATGGGGTCGGACGACGTGGGAGACGAGAAGGTCCGCCGTCTCGGCTGCAGAGGGGAGTTTGGTGAGGGCAACAAAGTGGACGGCCTTGGAAAACCGGTCGACAATGGTCAGAATGGTGTCATTGCCTTGGGACACAGGGAGGCCAGTTACAAAGTCCAAGGCAATGTGGGACCAATGTCGGCCGGGGACAGGAAGGGGGTGCAGGAGACCTGCTGGAGGGCGATGGAGAGCCTTGCTGCGGGCGCAGGTGGTGCAGGCAGCCACGAACTCTCTGGTGTCTGCCTCCATGGTGGGCCACCAGAAACCCCTGCGGATGAAGGCCTCCGTTCGGTGGACACCGGGGTGGCAGGCAAAATGACTGGAGTGGCCCCACTCCAGCACCTGGGGCCGGACAGAGGGAGGCACAAATAGCCGGTTCCGGGGTCCATTGCCTGGCTCGGGCTGGGCGCGCTCGGCCCTTCTCACCACCGATTCGATGGCCCAGGTGACGACACCCACCACCCGGGCCGGGGGAAGGATGGTGTCTGGGGCGTCAGGGGACCCCTAGGGAAACAGACGGGAGAGGGCGTCTGCCCTGACGTTCTTGGTGCCCGGGCGGTAGGTGAAGGTGAAGTCGAACCGGCTGAAGAAGAGAGCCCAGCGCGCCTGCCTGGGGTTGAGCCTCTTAGCCGTCCACACATAGGTCAGGTTCTTGTGATCGGACCATACGATGAACGGCTGCCCTGCTCCCTCCAGCCAGTGTCTCTAGTCCTCTAGGGCGGCGTGGACAGCCAGCAACTCCCTGTTGCCGATGTCATAGTTCTTCTCCACAGGACAAACGCCGGGAGAAGAAGGCGCAGGGGTGGATCTTCTGGTCCTCCTCCGACTGCTGGGAGAGGACGGCCCCGATGCCCGTGTCCGATGCGTCCACCTCCACGATGAACTGCCTGGACGGGTCCGGGTGGGCGAGCACCGGAGCCGTTGTGAACAGCCTCTTCAGGGCCGAGAAGGCGGCCTCTGCCTCCGAGGTCCAGGAGAAGGGGCGGAGGGTGGAGGTGAGTGCAGTGAGGGGGGCGGCCACACCGCTGAACCCCCTGATGAAGCGCCGGTAGAAGTTTGCAAACCCCAGGAAGCGCTGGAGTTGCGTCCTGTTAGTGGGCCATGCCCACTCCTCCACCGCTCGGGTCTTCCTGGGGTCGGTGCGGACGAGCCCCTTCTCCACGATGTGGCCAAGGAACTCGACGGAGGCGGAGTGGAACACACACTTCTCGGCTTTCACGAAGAGCCTGTTCTCCAGCAGCCGTGGTTTGAGCACTGTAACCGTGGGTGACTCACCCCTGATGAAAAGTCAAAGGTCTCTGCCCTTTAATGTCCGCTGATGGCTTCTCACATCATCTGCTCCAATGATGACTATGGTGAAGAAAAATCCACCTCGGTCCTAGAGGCGATGAAGAGGGGAAACAGTGGAGCACCCTCGTTGCCAGAGGAGCAGCCGTGCTTTCCCGGTCACACGGTGCGCTGTCTGGTGACGCTGTGTGCAGCCTCAATGTTCGCGCATGCAGGGTTAGCATACATTAGCAGGGGCGCTAACTAGCCACTAAGTAGCATGTGGCAGTATACACTTGACGAGACTAGCTCCAAAAACACATGCTACAGGTTAACAAGACTTCAGTGACATGATAGCTGGCAGCTAAACATAATATCAGCAGTCAAAACTGTTGGCAAAAAACAACGTTAGCGCATAATACAGTCAAAACCCTCATGGCCGAGTGCCAGCAGGCTCGCGTCTCCCGCTCCGCCTTCTCTGCACGGCCCGTTAAGCCCCGCCCCCTAACTGTTGTGATGCAACATACTTAAAGTGACAGACTTTTGGTGTAGAAATTATGGGATGTCTACTGCTATGTACATATTAACTTAAACTTAACTCTGGTGTATTTACACCGGGGTTACATAGGAAAATTACCTCCCACTCAGGGTCCTCTTCTTTCACCTTGCCCTGGATTCTTTTCAGCAGTCCTAGTTTTATTCCCGTTAAATTAGGCGATCCATCTGTGGTGACATTTGCCACCAAGGTAGCTCCAGCCTCTCAATGCAACCAGATACCCTGTCGTATAAATCCGATCGTCTCATTGTGCCTTTCATGGACTCCATGGATAAAAACTCCTCCTGATTTGGAAATTTTCATTATTTTCTCTGACAAAAATTCAGAGGTGTGAGGTGTCTATTATGTCACTGCTTTCATCCAGTGCTAATGAATAAAACTTAAAGGGCTCTGCTTTCTTGAATAACCCACAAGCCAAGTCTTCATCAATTAGTTCCATATGGCAGGTCACTGTTCTGTGAGATAAGCTTATGTTTTCAAATTTGCTTGTGCTCTCTGGACACAGAAGACTTGCTGTCTCCACCATACATTCTTTCAAAAACTCCCCTTCAGAGAAAGCCTTGCTCGCATTCGCTAATTTATATGCCAGTAGATAACTTGATATTGTGCTGGACTCCTTGACACAATCACTGGCCAGAAGACCAGCAGCCAATAGGTGACAGTTCCCTATCAGCCTGCAGTCAGCCAGTATGCGTTGCACCTGCGTATTGTTTGGCCTGTGATTATGTGCATCTGTGCGGGGGGCTATTTAATGGGTTGTTTTGCAGACACCGCTGTCGAGTCTTGGAGAAGCTTCACGTCGGTCTGCGGAAGCGCTTGTATCCTGAACCCTCATCTGCATCCTCTTGTGTGAGAGTGTATTTGCTAAGCTCTTGTATCCAGAACCCTCTTTTGCCTCCTCTGTGTGAGAGTGATGTTGCTTTGTTTAGTATTTTAGGTTTATTCTAGTTTGCAGTTTTGTCTGCCCTGTTTGGCAGTAGTTTTTTGTTGTGTGTCTTGCTGAAGTCCAGTAAAGTGACTTTGTACGTAACCAACTGCATCTGCCTCTTCTCTGCAATTGGGTCCAAATACACGGCGTTACAGCAAGACTCGACCAGACATGGACCCAGCAGAGTTAGAGCTGTTGCACACTGCCATTACAACCCGAGGTGCAGTTTTGGGTGAACGGCACACCAAGCTGCAGTCGCTGGAGGCGAGCATCCATTCCATTTCCAGTTCTGTTGGAGATATCAACCCCATGCTTCAGGAATTGACAGAGGATCGCTCCCAGGTGCAGCAGGTCCAGGCTCAACAGCAGCAGATGATGGCCGCCATCACCAGCCTCACCCCCACTCTCAGGCAGCTGCAGCTTGTCTCCCGGGCTGCGGGCACTGAATCCGCTAGCCGCCAGCCTGCCTACTGGCCGGTAAACCACCAATCGAGGGGTGGTACCGAGCCAGCTCCAGCCTCGGACCCACTCTGGAGAAACCGCCTGGCCTGAGCAGGTCCCCGGAGTCTCCGCCAGCCCCATGTTCCTCGATGGCTGGCCGATGTCCTGTCCGACTGCCAGTTGCCGGCCACAGCGGCCAACTCCTTCTACAGGTTTGGCCGGCCACTTTAGCTGACCTGTCGGGCTAAGCTGCCCATCATTTCTGAGTCCCAGTTGCCAAGCGTCCCCAAGTCTCAGCTGCTCAGTGTCCCCGAGTCTCAGTCGCCCAGCATCCCCGAGTCTCGGCTGCCCAGCGTTCCCAGGGTGCCTCCGAAGCTTGTCCTCTGAGCGGCTACTGGGCCGGGCCGCCTCCGAGGTCTGTTTCCTGAGCGGTCGCCACGCCGCCTCCGATGTCTGTTTCCCGAGCGGTCGCCACGCCGCCTCCGAGGTCTGTTTCCCGAGCGGTCGCCACGCCGCCTCCGAGGTCTGTTTCCCGAGCGGTCGCCACGCCGCCTCCGAGGTCTGTTTCCCTAGCAGCTGCCACGTCGCCTCTGAGGTCTGCTTCCTGAGCAGCCGTCCTACCGCCTCCGATGTCTGTTTGCCGCCTCCAAGGTCTGTTTGCCCCGCAGCCATCCCGCCGCCTCCGAGGTCTGTTTGCCCCGCCGCCGTCCTCCAGGGTCTGTTTGCCCCGCGGCTGTCCCGCCGCCTCCGAGGTCTGTTTGCCCTGCAGACATCGCTGTCGAGTCTTGGAAAGGCTTTGCGTCGGTCTCCGGGAGCTCTTGTATCCTGAACCCTCTTCTGCCTCCAGTGTGAGAGTGTTGTTGCTTTTAGCATTTTAGGTTTATTCTAGTTTGCAGTTTTGCCTGCCCCGTTTGGCAGTAGTCTTTTGTTGTGTCTTGCTGAAGTCCAGTAAAGCGACTTTGTACGTAATCATCTTCCTCTTCTGCAATTGGGTCCAAATATATGGCACTACACCCCTGAATTGTAGACTGTCGGGTAAAAATACTTTGCTCAGCCTGTAAATTGAAGCTGTACTCACTCTTTCTTGGGATAACAAATTGCTAGCGTAGTTAACATGCTTGGTGGAAAAGTGTCGGCTGGTATTGTATTCTTTGAATACCGCAACGTTTTCTTGGCAAATCAGACATATGGCCTTTTGATCGGACTTCAGTGAAAAAAAATTTTTTTCGTCCACTCTTTCTTAATAACCCGGCACTCGCTGTCGACTTTTCGCTTTTTTTTGGTCTGCTCATGTTAAGAGTACATCTGTTGCCATCTTACAACGTTGCAATTGCAACTATTCCCCAATCATATGTGAATAGTACACATGGCCATCGAAACTCCAGTTAATGGTCACACCCATTTTTGCACATGAAACTGGTCGTTGGGGTCAGGCATTATACATCTTATAATGCTGAGATCGCAACAATCCCTACTACTGTGAATAGTACACGTTGCCTTTGAAACTCTAGTTAAAGGTCGTGCCCATTTGCATATGAAACTGGTAGTTGGTTTTGGTCGTTATACATCTGTCAACAACTCACAATGCTGTGATTACAACAATCTCTAATCTTCTGTGAATGGTACACATGGCCTTAGAAACTCTAGTTATCGTTGGTTTCGGTCATTAGGCAACTGTATTGTTTATAAGGGGTGGGTATACCTGCAGTCAGTTTAGACTGAAGATGTCACTTAGTTGAGGGATGAAACATATCTGTCAATCAACGTTGTATCCACATGAACTGATTCAACCTTCATTAATTTTCTCACCTGGAATATTGAGTATGCATAATTTATTAGCTTTGTTGATGTAAGTGGAATAATTCTGTTTAGTGTTGACTTTCTTCATTTATTCATCTTCAGCCGCTTTTTCGGGGTAGGGTCGCGGTGGCAGCAAGCTAAGTAGGGCACTCCAGATGTCCCTCTCCCTAGAAATGCTTTCCAGCTCCTCCTGGGGGATCCCAAGGCGTTCCCAGACCAGATTGGACAAGTAGTCCCTCCACCGAGTTCTGGGTCTACCCCTGGGTCTCCTCTCAGTTGGTCGTCCGCGGAAAACCTCCAAAGGAAGGCGCCTAGGAGGCATACCAATCAGATGCCCGAATCACCTTAACTGGCTCCTTTTGACACGAAGGAGCAGCGGCTCTACGACAAGCTCCCGCTGGATGTCCGAGCTCCTCACCCTATCTCTAAGGCTGAGCCAGACACCCTACGGAGGAAACTCATTTCAGCCACTTGTATCCATGATCTCACTCTTTCGGTCACTACCCAAAGCTCATGACCACTCGTCTTCTTCCCGAGTGGGGGTTGGAATGAAGATTGACTGGTAAATTGAGAGCTTTGCCTTCCGGCTGAGCTCCCTCTTCACCACAACGGTCCGGTACAACGTCCGCATTACTGCTGATGCTGCACCAATCCGCCTGTCAATCTCCCACTCGTTCTACCCTCACTAGTGAACAAGACCTCGAGATACTTTAACTCCTTCACTTGAAGTAACAACTCATCCCCAACCCGGAGTGAGCAATCCCCCATTTTTCCGGTTCAGAACCATGGCCTCAGACTTGGAGGTGCTGACTCTCATCCCGGCCATTTCACAATCAGCTGCAAACCACCCAGTGCATGCTGGAGGTCGCGTTCTGATGAAGCCAACAAAACCACATCATTTGCAAAAATGCAATTCTGAGGTTCCCAAAACGGACACACACCTCACATTGGCTGCGCCTTGAGATCCTGTCCATGATTATCACAGAATCAGACAAGGGACAACCTTGGCGGAGTCCGACACCCACCTAAAGCATGTTTGACTTTGTGCAGAGAATGCGGACACAGCTCTGACTTTGGTTAAACAAGGGGATGACTTGTAGCAACTGCCCCGGTACCCCATTCTCCCGCAGTACCCCCCACAGGGTGCCAGGTTACATGGTCGTAAGCCTTCAAGTCCACAAAACACATGTAGACTGGCTGGTCAAACTCCCCCTCAGCACTTCTGCAAGGGTAAAGAGTTGGTCCATTGTTCCACGGCCAGGACAGAATCCGCATCGTTTCTCCTGGATCCGAGGTTTGACAATCGGTTGGAGCCTCCTTTCCAGAACCCTAGAGTAGACTTTCTCAGGGAGGCTGAGCTATGTGATGCCCCGATGACCCTCCGGTTCCTTTTTTTAAGTAAGGGAACCACCACCCTAGTCTGCCACTCCACAGGTACTGTCCCCGACCTCAATGCGATACGAAGTGGTGTGTCAGCTAAGACAGCCAAACAATGTCCAGAGCCTTCAGCATCACGGGGCGGATCTCATCCACACCCAGTGCTTTGCCACCGAGGAGCTTTTTGACTACCTCAGAAACCTCTGCCAGGGATATAGGTGGGCCTTCCCCTGAGCCTTCAGACTCTACCTCCTCCACTGAGGACGTGTTAGTCGGGTTCAGGAGCTCCTCAGCGTTCTTTCCACCGCTCGACAACATCCTCAGTCCATGTCAACAGTTCCCCTCCCCGGCTGAACACAGCCTGAGTCAAGCCCTGCTTCCCCTTCCTGAGTCGCCGGATGGTTTGCCAGAACTTCCTTGAGGCCAACTGAAAGTCCTATTCCATAGCCTCACTGAACTCCGACACCTGAGTTTTTGCTTTCGTGACCACCGAAGCCGCAGCCCTTCTTGCCTCCCGTTACCTTTCTGCTGCTTCAGGAGACCCCTGGACCAACCAAGCCTAAAAAGCCCCCTCCTTCAGCCTGATGGCTTCCCTCACCACCAGTGTCCACCAGCGGGTTCTTAGGTTGCCACCTAAACGGGCACTGATGACCTTATGACCACAGCTCCTACCTGCCGCATCTGCAATAGAGGCTTTGAACATGGCCCAGTCAGACTCCATGTCCCCAGCCTCCCTCAGGATACACGAGAACTTCTTCCGGAGGTGCGAGTTGAAGACCTCATAGACAGGCGCCTCCGCCAGACATTCCCAGTTCATCCTCACTACACGTTTGGGTTTGCCAGGTCTGTCCAGCAGCCTTACCCGCCATCTGATCCAACTCGCCACCAGCTGGTGATCAGTTGACAACTCTGCTCTTCTTTTCACCCGAGTGTCCAAAACATACGGCCACAGATCTGATGATATGACCACAGTGTCTATCATCGATCTTCGGCCTAGGGTTTTCTGATGCCAAGTACAATTTTGAACTACCTTATGTTCAAACATGGTGTTTGTTATGGCCAATCCATGACTCGCACAGAAGTCCAATAACAAGGCACCGCTCGGGTTCAGATTGGGGAGGCCCTTCCTCCCAATCACGCCCCTCCAGGTTTCTCCATCATTGTCCACGTGAGTGTTGAAGTCCCCCAGCAGAACTATAGAGTCCTGAGGTGGAGGCCTATCCAGGACACCACCCAGAGACTCAAAGAAGGCTGGATACTCCAAACTGCTATTCGGTGCATAAGCACACACAACAGTCAGAGCCTTCCCCTCAGCGACTCACAGTCGTATAGAGGCGACCCTCTCATTCCCCGGGGAGAAATCCAACACGGTGGTGCTCAACTGGGGACTTGAATATCCTCGCACCTGTCATCTTGGCCAACTCCGGAAAACTATTAAGTCCAGCCCGTCTCCAGGAGCTTGGTACCAAAGCTCATGCTATCTGTGGAGGTGAGCCCAACTAAACTTAGCACAAAAAGTAAGGAAATTTGTGTTTGGTAGATTCTTTGTTGTAACGATGCTTCTTGGCAAATCTTATATCAGGCACCTGATTGTCAGCACCTGGGGTACCAGAAGCTCAAAACAAGAGTAAATAGCAATGGCAAAATAAGCTGCTTGGCATTGGCAGAGAAGATTTGGCAAATTTTTCATGAGCGCAACCCACATACTTAGCTCTGCTGCTCATCCCACAAATGCATGTTCCTTACAAATGTGGCACCATTTAAAAGGGAAATAAACAGGCTTTCCAAGGGTATAAGATTTATTGCCAAGAAGCATTGTTACAACAAAAATAATCTACCAAACACAAATTTCCTTACTTTTTGTGATAAGTATATATCCAGATGGTACCGCTCCATCTTCCGCACCAGTTCAAGCTCCTTCCCTGCCAGAGACGTGACATTCCATGTCCGGAGGACCAATCTGCAATGCCAGAAGCTGGCACGCCCCGGTCCCCACCTTTGCCTGCCACCCGGCCTGCATTGCACCCTACCTCAATGGTCATCCCTGCGTGTGGTGGGTCCATGGGGTTGTGGCTCCATGTTTTTTTCTGGTTGGGCCCGACCGGACCCCATGGGCCAAGGCCCAGCCACCAGATGCTCGCTGGCAAGCTCCCTTCCCAGGTCTGGCTCCAGGAGGGGGCCCTGGTTTCCCTTTCCCGGGCGAGGTGCTGTAACCCTGCTGGTGTAATTTCATTGGGCTTATTGGGACTTTCTTTGCATTCAAGCAAATGTTTGGGGCAAAACTGATTTCACTCAATAGGATTTATTTTATGGAGGCCAAAAAGAAAGGAGGGAGCATGCCAACTTCTGGCATCGCAGACTGGTCCGCGGGACGTGGAATGTCACCTGTCTGGCAGGGAAGGCGCCTGAGCTGGTGCAGCAGGTGGATCGGTACCAATTGGATATATGTAGTTGGACTCACCTCCACACATAGCATTGGCTCTTGTACCAAATTGCTGGAGAGGGGCTGGACTCTATTTTTCCGGAGTTGGCCAAGGTGATGGGTGCCAGGAAGGTGTGGGGATACTCACAAGTCTCCACTTGAGCACCACAATGTTGGAGTTTTCCCTGGGGAATGAGAGGGTTGCCTCTATACGACCGTTAGTGGCTGGGGTGAAGGCTCTGACTGTTGTGTGTGCTTATGCACTTAATAGCAGTTTTGAGTGTCCGGCCTTCTTAGAGTCTCTGGGTGGTGTCCTGGATAGGGTTCCACCTGGGGAGTCTATAGTTCTGCTGGGAGACTTCCACGCTCACGTGGGCAACAATGGAAAAACCTGGAGGGGCGTAATTGGGGAGAACGGCCTCCCCGATCAGAACTGGAAGCAGTTCCTTGCCATTGGACTTCTGTGCGAGTTATGGATTGGCCATAACATGTTTGAACATAAGGTAGTTCATAAGTGTATTTGAAGCACCTTAGACCAAAGATTGATGATAGACTTTTTGGTCGTATCATCAGATCTGTGGCTGTATGTTTTGGACACTTGGGTGAACAGAAGAGCAGAGTTGTCAACTGATCACCACCTGGTGGTGAGTTGGATCAGATGGCAGGGAAGGCTGTCAGACAGACCTGGCAAACCCAAACGTGTAGTGAGAGTGAGCTGGGAATGTCTGGCGGAGGCCCCGTCTGTGAGGTCTTTAACTCCCACCTCCGGAAGAAGTTCTTGTGTATCCCGAGGGAGGCTGGGGACACAGTGTGAGTGGGCCATATTCAAAGCCTCTCTTGCAGATGCGGCAGGTAGGAGCTGTGGTCATAATGTCGTCGATGTCTGTCGAGGCGGCAACTCCGCTTGTGGAGACCAGTGGTGAGGGAAGCCGTCAGGCTGAAGGAGGCCTTCCGGGCTTGGTTGGCCCAGGGGTCCCCTGAAGCAACAGACAGGTACCAGCAGGCCAGAAGGGTTGTGGCTTCGACGTTTGTGGAAGCAAAGTTCAGTGTGGGAGGAGTTTAGTGAGGCTATGGAGGAAGACTTTCAGTTGGCCTCAAGAAAGTTCTGGCAAACCATCTGGCAACTCAGGAAGGGGAAACAGGGCTTGATTCAGGCTGTGTTCAGCCGGGGAGGGGAATAAGTTGTTCCTGAACCAAGCTAACACATCCTCAGTGGAGGAGGTAGAGTCTGAAGACTTCGGGGAAGCTGCACCCATATCCCTGGCAGAGGTCTTTGAGGTAGATACAGTGGCTTGCAAAAGTATTCATATCCCTTGAACTTTTCCACATTTTGTCATGTTACGACCACAAACATAAATACATTTTATTGGAATTTTATGTGAAAGACCAACACAAAGTGGCACACAATTGTGAAGTACAAAGAAAATTATTCATGATTTCAAAAAAATGTTTACAAATAAAAAACTGAAAAGTGCGGTGTGCAAAAGTATTCAGCCCCTTTTTCTCTGAGTGCAACCAATTGCCTTCAGAAGTTGCCTGATGATTGCTGAATGATCGAATGTTGACCTAATTACTAAATAGAGTCAACCTGTGGGTAATCTAATCTCAGTACAAATACAGTTGTTCTGTGACGGCCTCAGAGGTTTGTTAAGAGAATATTGGGGAGCAAACAGCATCATGAAGTCCAAGGAACACACCAGACAGGTCAGGGATAAAGTTGTGGAGAAGTTTAAAGCAGGGTTAGGCTATAAAAAGATTTCCCAAGCTTTGAACATCTTGCGGAGCACTGTTCAATCCATCACCCGGAGATGGAAAGAGTATGGCACAACTGCAAACCTACCAAGACACGGCCGTCCACCTAAACTTACAGGCCGAACAAGGAGAGCACTGATCAGAGATGTAGCCAAGAGGCCCATGGTGACTCTGGACGAACTGCAGAGATCCACAGCTCAGGCGGGGGAATCTGTCCACAGGACAACTATTGGTTGTGCACTGCACAAATCTGGCTTTTATGGAAGAGTGGTAAGAAGAAAGCCATTGTTAAAAGAAAACCATAAGAAGTGCCGTTTGCAGTTTGCCAGAAGCCATGTGGGGGACACAGCAAACATGTGGAAGAAGGTGCTCTGGTCAGATGAGACCAAAATTCAACTTTTTGGCCTAAATGCAAAACGCTATGTGTGGTGGAAAACTAACACTGCACATCACTCTGAACACACCATCATCCCCACTGTCAAACATGGTGGTGGCAGCATCATGCTCTGGGGGTGCTTCTCTTCAGCAGGGACAGGGAAGATGGTCAGAGTTGATGAGAAGATGGAAGGAGCAAAATACAGGGCAATCTTGAAAGAAAACCTGTTGGAGTCTGCAAAAGACTTGAGACTGGGGCGGAGGTTCACTTTCCAGCAAGACAACGACTCTAAACATAAAGCCCGGGCTACAATGGAATGGTTTAAAACAAAACATATTCATGTGTTAGAATGGCCCAGTCAAAGTCCAGACCTAAATCCAATTGAGAATCTGTGGCAAGATCTAAAAACTGCCGTTCACAAACGCTCTCCATCTAATCTGACTGAGCTTGAGCTGTTTTGCAAAGAAGAATGGGCAAAAAATTCAGTCTTTAGATGTGCAAAGCTGGTAGAGACATACCCCAAAAGATTTGCAGCTGTAATTGCAGCAAAAGGCGGTTCCACAAAGTATTGACTCAGGGGGGCTGAATACTTTCGCACACCACTCTTTTCAGTTTTTTAATTTGTAAAATTTTTTTTTTAAATCATGTATAATTTTCTTTGTACTTCACAATTGTGGGCCACTTTGTGTTGGTCTTTCACATAAAATTCCAATAAAATATATTTATGTTTGTGGTCGAAACGTGACAAAATGTGGAAAAGTTCACGGGGTATGAATACTTTTGCAAGCCACTGTAGATAGATGGATAGATAGACAGTTTTATTAGCCACACGACCAAGGCCGGTGGAATTTGTTTTTGGTACACTTTACACTCTGCAGCACAATACATACATGGACAAAAACAGACACTCCACATATTATCACGAACAGTTCACAATAACAGAAATAAACATATCCGGCAAAGCAGGTGAATGGTGGTATTTATGCCAATGGTGTGTGAGGAGGGGACTATAGGGAGGAATTCAGAGTCCTTATGGGAAGGGGAAAAAAACTGTGAAGCGTTTAGACTTAGTTGACAGTGACATGTAGCACCTCCCTGAGGGAAGGAGCTGGAAGAGGTGATGAGCAGGATGTGAGGGGTTGGAGATGATCTTCTTTGCTTGCTTTACAGTCCGATTAGTATGTAGAGATCCAACTGAGCGGAGTGGGTTGCCTATGATTTTGGATGCCTTGTTGACAATCTGCTGCAGTTTTTTCTGTTTGGCTGTCCATGCCACCATACCATACTGTAATAGATGTTATGATGGATTCGATAATGGCTGAGTAAAACAGAACGAGCAGTTGATGTTTGATCCGGTATTTTTTTTAGGCTGCCGAAGAAAGAAAAGTAATTGTTGAGCTTTTGGAATGATGTGCAAAAGCTCAACAATGCAACTACTATCCTGTTACTTGCTCTTATTACATATTGTATTCACTCATCTAAAAAGAAAAAAACTCTTTCTTGCGCTTTTACTTTAGCACTGGTTTTACTCTTAGATGCTTGTTTGGAGAGAAGATGCACTTATGACCTCTGACTAGTAGTTCTCCTGATTTCCTACGTTAAATGCACTTATTGTAAGTCATTTTGGATAAAAGCGCCGGCTAAATGACTGTAATGTATTCAGTGTTAATTTTCCATTTCAGGTTATTGCTGATGTATGTTCCAATGAATTTAAAAGAGTTGGTGGTGGTGATGGGGTCTCCATTCATTTTTATGGGTGTTTTAGGATTCGGCATGTATCAGGAGTCAATGAGTTCTTGGGTTTTGGCTGTTTTAAGCAGAAGATTGTTGTTTGCGCACCAAGTGACAGCTTGGTCTACTTCAGTGCGATACCGGGTTTCATCATTGTTGGAGATGAGGACTACAATGGTTGTGTCGTCTGCGTATTTTATTATTTTCACAGAGCTATCCGTGGACGTAAAGTGAGTGGTGTAAAGTGAGAAGAGCCAGTGGGAGAGAACACAGCCCTGAGGAGCACCTGTACTGAGGTTGTGAGGTTAGGTTATTAACCTTCACCCTCTGTGGCCTGTTCCACAGGAAGCTCCGAATCCAGTGGCATATGGCTGGGTCAATGTTCATGGTAAAGAGTTTGAGTGGGTTGATGGAGTTGAAGGTGGAACTAAAGTCTATGAACAGGATGCATGTGTAGGTGTTTGGTGAGTCCAGGTGTTACAGGGCATGGTGCAGGGCTATGCTAATAGGCAAGTTGATATGGGTTCATCACTGGGGAGGTGCAAGATTTCAAGTGTGACAAAATGATGCGCTCAAATGCTTTCATGGCAACAGATGTTAGGGCAACTGGTCTGCAGTCATTAGTTAAGAAGCTCCTCGGTGGCAAGGCGCCAAGTGTGGATGAGATTCGCCCTGAGATGGTGAAGGCTCTGGGCATTGTTTGGGCTGTCTTGACTGACACGCCTTTTCAGTGTCGTGTGGAGGTTGGGGATAGAACCTGTGGAGTGGCAGACTGTGATGGTGGTTCCCATATTTAAAAAAGGAGACCGGAGGGTGTGCGCCAATTATTGGGGCATCACAATGCTCAGCCTCCCTGGGAAAGTCTAGTCTAGGGTGCTGGAAAGGATGCTCCGACCGATTGTTGAATCTGGGATCCAGGAGGAGCAATGCGGATTCCGTCCTCGCCATGGAACAACGGATCAACTCTTTACCCTTGCGGAAATGCTGAGGGAGGCATGGGAGTTTGACCAGCCAGTCTACATGTGTTTTGTGGACTTGGAGAAGGAGACGACCATGTACCCTGGGGCACTCTGTGGGGGGTACTGCGGGGGTTTGGGGTACCAGGGCAGTTGCTACAAGCCATCCGGTCCTTGTATAACCAAAGTGAGAGCTGTGTCCGTATTCTCGGCATAAAGTCAAACACGTTGTCAGTGGGTGTCGGGCTCCACCAAGGTTGTCACTTGTCTCCGATTCTGTTTGTGATATTCATGGACAGGATCTCAAGGTGCAGCCAATATATGACCAGCAGAAGATTTGGTTTTGTTTCATCAGAACGCGACCTCCAGTGCACACTAGGACAGTTTGCAGCTGAGTTTGAAATGGTGGGGATGAGAGTCAGCACCTCCAAGTCTGTGGCCATGGTTCTCTACTTGAAAATCATGGATTGCTCCCTCCGGGTTAGGGATAAGTTGTTCCCTCAAGTGAAGAACCATCATGGTGAAGAGGGAGCTGAGCTGGAAGGCAAAGCTCTCAATTTACCAGTCAATCTTCGTTCCAACCCTCACCCTATGGTCATGAACTTTGGGTAGTGAACGAAAGGGTGAGATCGCGGATACAAGCAGCGGAAATGTGTTTCCTCCATAGGGTGTCTAAGGGTGAGGAGCTCGGACATCTGGTGGATGCTCGGAGTGGGAGCCACTGCTCCTTCGCGTTGAAAGGAGCCAGCTGAGGTTGTATGGACTTCTGATTAGGATGCCTCCTAGGCGCCTTACTTTAGAGGTTTACCAGGCATGTCCAACTGGGAGGCGACCTCTGGGCAGATCCAGAATTCGCTGGAGGGACTACATGTCCAATCTAGCCTGGGAACACCTTTGGATCCCCCAGGGGGAGGTGGAGGGCATTGTTGGGGAAAGGAATGTCTGGACTGCCCGACTTAGCTTGCTGCCACCATGACCCGACTCAGGAGAAGCAGCTGATGATGAGATGACAGACAAAAAGAGATGATCAAGTTGATGAATCTGGTAGTGGATAACATTTTTTTGACGATAGAAATTATAATTTGATGAAGGACCTTCTTTCACAAAATTCCATTAATGTCGCTATCTTTTATTTAGGAGGATGCCAGTTCTCCTCCTCTGTATGAGGAGACAACAGTCAGAGGGATGGTGAGAGCAAACAGTCCTGAAGACGAGGAGAAGGGGGGTAACGGACCAATGCCTGAGCCTACACGCTTTGGCTGGATACAGGGAGTCATGGTAATGTTATTAATTGTCAAAGAGATTCAGAGATTCACACCTTTTCATAGCTCCTACCTCCAGTCAGGAATCATGTCTGTCTGTCTGTCTGTCTGTCTGTCTGTCTGTCTATCTATAGATCCGTTGTATGCTGAATATTTGGGGGGTGATTCTGTATCTGAGACTGCCCTGGATCACTGCTCAAGCTGGTGTAGGTGTGTTGACACAACGTATCACTTATTTACACTACTACTGTTCTGGTTTGTTGACACTCATAGATAGTTTTACTTCCATGGTCTTCATAATCAACATTCTCTCTTGGACATTTCTGTAAGAGTCTTAACAGTCTTGGTCTCCCTTTGTTCCTCTGCATCTCTCTAACAGGTCTGACCTGGGTGATTATTCTCCTGTCCTCTTGTATAACAGGGATCACTGGTCTCTCTACCTCAGCAATCGCTGCTAATGGCAAGGTCAAAGGAGGTCTGTACATGCAAATAAATATACATATGTGTGTAAAATGATGCATTTACTTTCCCCTTAAATGCATAGCTCAGAACAGACATTTAAATGATCTACCTACACAAATTCAAAAGGAGTCTAAACTACATAAATATGGTTATATATTTGTATATGAGGTGGTATGGTGTGGCGCAGTGATTAGCGCAGTCGCCTCAAGGCAAGAAGGTCCTGGGTTCGAGCCCCGGGGGTAGTCCAACCTTGGGGGTCGTCCCGGGTCATCCTCTGTGGAGTTTGCATGTTCTCCCTGTGTCTGCGTGGGTTACCTCCAGGTGCTCCGATTTACTCCCACAGTCCAAAGACATGTAGGTCAAGTGAATCGGCCATACTAAATTGTCCCTAGGTGTGTGTGTGTGTGTGTGTGTGTGTGTGTGTGTGTGTGTGTGTGTGTGTGTGTGTGTGTGTGTGTGTGTGTGCGTGCGTGCGTGCGCGCGCGCGCGCGCGCGCCTGTGAAGGCCTGGCAGCCTTTCCAGGGTGTCTCCCCGCCTGCCGCCCAATGACTGCTGGGATAGGCTCCAGCATCCCCGTGAGCAGTATAAGCGGTTTGGATAATGGATGAATTTGTACATAACTGTATGATGTCTACATACACATGTATTCATTATATTTTACTGTTAAAATTTTACAAGCAAAAACAGAAACATACAAAACCCATGAAAAGACAAGCGTAAACAGCTACAGCACTAGTGTTGTTTCTGTTTATTTTGGGGACATTCCTTAATGTAACTGTAAAGACCTTAAATTGAATATCATCTTTATGATATACAATTAGAAATTGTGAATAGATATGGCCCACTTTGGCTGTTCATTTGAGCTTTCTATTCTTACTCTATTTTCTCATCAGCAACTAAATGTCCCCCTAATCTAATGACCTCTAAATGGAAAAAGTTTGGATGGTATATTAAATTAAAATTAAAACTGAAAACATTGATTTGTAAATAATCTTTGACCTGTATTATATTGAAAACAATACCACAGTAAATTATTTGATCTTTTACCTCATGGATTTTATTGTTTTTGTTTTCTCAAAATAAACACTTGTTTTAATTTTGATTCTTTCAACATATTTTAAAAAAAGGGACAGCAAAGCATTTACAGTTTGTAACATTGCCATTCCTTTTCACAACACTTAAAAGACGTTAAGGGACTGAACAAGGACACCAAGTGGTGAAGCATTTCAAGTGTAATTTTGTCCCAGTCTTCCTGCCAATAAGTCATAAGGTGTGTAACAGTACAGGGTTTTCATTGTCGCATTTAGTGTTTCAAAATGCTCCACACATTCTCTGTTGGGGACAGGTCAGGACTGCAGGGAGGCCAGTCCAGAACCCGTGCCCTCTTGTTCTGCAGCCATGCCTTTGTAATGTGTGCAGAATGTGATTTTGCATTATCTTGTTGAAATATGCTTGGGTGTTCCTGGAAAAGATGTCATCTTGAAGGCAGCATATGTTGCTCCAAAATCTCTATGTACGTTTCAACATTAATGGTGCCATCCAACCAACCAACCAACCAAGTGTAAGTTACATTTTTCAAGGGTGCTGACACGACCCCATTTCATGACAGACCCTGGCTTTTGGACTTGCTGTTGGTAACAATCTGGATGGTCCTTTTCTTCTATAGTCTGGAGCACCTGGCATCCATTTCTTCCAAAAAATATCATAAATACTGATTAATCTGACCACAATACACGTTTCCATGTGTGATGGTCCATCCTAGATGCCTCTAGAGAAATCAATGAAGCTTCTAGACATGGTTAATATAAGGTTTCCTTTTAGCACAGTAACGTTTCAACTTGGATATGTGGTTGTAACTACGTATTGTTGTGCTTGACAAAGGCTTGCCAAAGTAATCCTGAGCCCATGTAGTTATATCACTTATAGATAAATGATGGTTCTTGATGCAGTGCCATCTGAGGGATTGGATCGGTTATTCAACTTTTGCTTGCACCCTCGCCCTTTACAAACTGAAATTCCTCCAGATTCCTTGAATCTGTTAATTGTGTTATGCACTGTAGAGGGTGAAATATCCAAATCCCTTCCTATCTATCTTTAAGGAATATTGCTTTTAAACATTTCAATAATTTTCTCATGCAGTTGTTGGCAAACCGGCAATCCTCAGCCCATCTTTGCTCCTAAGGAGTAGGCCTTTCTTGGATGCTGCTTTTGAACCAAATCATAATTACAATCACCTGTTGACATCACATAATTTAATATGCAGTTGGATAGCTCAGTAGGAACACCGACTTACTTGCTGGAGATCAGAAGGTCAAACCCCGGTGGGGGACAAGACTCCAGTAAGACTCTTTGGCTTATACTCCTAATACAAGCCAACTACCTCTAAAATGTACAACACTTTGGATAAAAGCATCTGCTAAATGAAATTGTAAATTTATTATTTTACCTCATTCTTAATTTTTTGGCATGTTCCCTGTTGTTCAGGGGTCGGCACATCAGATTTTATAGTTTCCATCAGTACCCTGTGAGGGCACAGCATCAATGGTGTCCTTGACCGATCTGGTGTGGTCTTGTCATTCCGCATACTGATTTAGCAAAATTTTACATCGGATGTCCTTCCTGACACAACCACTAACCCTATGGATGGGGGCACAGGTAAAGTGTTGGATGCCATCCCAGTATTCATGGACTTGCCCATCATCATATTCTGGAGTTAGAAAACAACGAGACAGGAGACGTGAGAGTAGACGTAGTCGAGGTAGTTTACTAGCTCCAACTTTGCATGTCATACGTTCGACAACGACACTGAACTGACTGTGAACCGGAAGCGGAAGTGCATTATCTGACCCCTCGCCTCTTCCCTTAAAGGTACACCGTCCTCTTAGGTGAATGTCTCTCGATATACAGATGTGGGTCACCACAATATCATTTATCAATTATTTTACCGTATTACTAGCTCTAAATTTCCCCAGGCCTAATTTTTAAAAATTTATTTTTTATTTTTGGAATGTGTTGCAGGCCTGAAGGGCAGGAATTTATGTATATTTATAAATGAAATGAAGTTGACCAGACAAAACATGAAATATCTTGTTTTCATACTGTCCACAATGAAATACGAGTCAAAGCAAATTCAGAAATTGTCATAGACGTGAGTTTAATGATGTTTTACAACAGTTGCTACTGTAAGTGTGAGGTGCCGAAAAGCAGTCAGTACGTTACACAAGGATGCTGATGTTGTTGTAGAGCCTAAGAGCACGGAGAATAAACCCATCCTTTAATTGCAAAATAGTTAACTCTCGCTAGCCATTCTTATAATAAACAAAAGCTAGTTTATTACATGGTGTCAGAAGCGATTGAGGTGACATAGTTTCAACCGCCAGAGAGCTTTTGCTTTGAGAAGCCCGCCGAATGGCCCGACTGGAAAAAATTGTTTACTCGCTACAGAACGACTACTAAACTGGACAAAGAGGACGGCCCAGTTCAAGTAAGCACGCTGGTGTATGCACTCGGAAAAGAAGCAGAAAATATTCTTGGCTCTTTCACCTACGGTGAGGGGGGAAATGAGTCACAATATGAGGTTGTATTGGCAAAGTTTGATGCATATTTTATCCCGAGACGCAACGTTATTGACGAACGAGCATGTTTTAACCAGCGCGTGCAGCGTGCGAGAGAGCGTGCAGAGACATTTCATTCGTGCTCTGTACGAACTGTCGGAGCACTGCGACTTCGGGACAAACCGTGAGGAACGCATCAGGGACCGCATCGTGGTGGGCATTCGGGATAAAGACCTGTCTCAGAGGCTACAGCTGATCCCGAACCTCACTCTGGAGATGACTGTGCAGGAGGTGCGGCAGTCAGATGAGGTAAAAGCTCTGGTCAGTCAGCAGGCAGAGAGG
This sequence comes from Lampris incognitus, assembly GCF_029633865.1. NCBI lineage: Eukaryota > Metazoa > Chordata > Actinopteri > Lampriformes > Lampridae > Lampris > Lampris incognitus. The sequence goes on along the minus strand of NC_079216.1, from coordinate 25,372,324 downwards.
GCTTGTGCTATGCAGGAGGTAGCACAACAACACAGCAACGGCGCAAAGGCAAAATGGCGGCGCCCACAGAGAGACAAGCACATGGACCGTGACAGTGACCGCAGAAAGTGTGGACGGTGCGGCAAAACACCACACAGCCAGGAGGATAAGTGCCCAACAAGGAAGTCTACTTGCAACAAATGTGGGAAAAGTGGATGCTGGGAGAGGGTATGTAAAAGCAGGCTGGTGAGTGAAGTGACTGAGGGCGAGGAACATGATGGACACTATTGTCTCGGCTCAGTTAATAGCACACCTTACAATAATGATGAATGGACAGTTACATTGAACATCAGTAGTGTGTCCATAGAATTTAAAATTGACACGGGCTGATTGTAGCATCATGAGTGAAGCGGTGTACAAAACACTCGAGCCCACAAGAGTCCTACAGAGGCCAAAGAAAGTACTGAGTGGTCCAGGGGGCGGTTTGAACTGTTTAGGGCAGTTTATAACTCAGACCAGCTACAAAGGCAAACCATACACATGCATGCTCTATGTTATTAGAGGGGTGAGCATGAATAACCTACTCAGCAGGCCTGTAGCTTTAGCAATGAGTAAAGAGAGTGTATGAAATCAGCAGCAGTGAACAGGAGTTTGGTCTACTTAAAATACAGCCTGTAAAAATAGTGCTGCAGGAAAATGCCCAGTCCTATTCAGTCTGCACCACACGCCATGTCCCCATACCCCTCCTGGGTGCAGTGAACGGAGAGTTGGAATGGATGAAGGCCAACGACATCATTGAGGCTGTGACTGAAGCCACAGAGTGGTGCGCCGCGATGGTGCCAGTCCCAAAAAAGTCGGGTAAAGCGCGCATCTGTGTCGACTTAAAGAAGCTGAACAAAGCTGTCGAGAGAGAGGTTTATACTGCCAATATCAGAGGAGATGATCGCTCAGCTCAACGGCTCCACAGTCTTCTCATCATTAGACGCAGCCTCGGGGTTCTGGCAGATCCCACTGGACAAAGACAGCCAGAGGTTGACCACCTTTATTACACCGTGTAGAAGGTATTGTTTTAAACGTCTTCTGTTTGTGATCACCAGTGCTCCTGAGATCTTTTAAAGAAAGATGATGGAGATGCTGGAGGGGCTGCAGGGAGTTGCTGTTTATATGGACGTCATCATCGTCCATGGCAGCGACATGAGAGAGCACGATGAACGGCTGCAGAAAGTCATGGAGTGACTAGAGTCTGCAGGCCTAAAGCTGAACACAGAGAAGTGTGTGCATAGAAAGAGGGAGCTACACTTCCTGGGTCAGGTGATCAATAACGACGGCATGCGACCCGACCTGGTGAAAGTGTCTGCAGTCAACAACCTCAACCTGCCTGAAAACGTCCAAGAGCTGAAGAGGGCGTTCGGCGTGATAAATTACCTGGGGAAATACATTCCCGACCTAGCTACAGTGGGCCAGCCACTGTATGGACTGCTTAAGTCTGACTCAGTGTGGATGTGAGGTCCAGCGCAGCGGACAACCTTCGAACGAATCAAAGAGCTCCTCACAACATCACCTAACTTGGTGTTCTATGATGTAAACAAGAGCACAGTGGTCTCAGCCGACGCAAGCAGCTATGGGATAGGTGGCGTCCTGTTGCAGCTCCATGGCGAGGACTGGAGACAGGTGGCGTACTGTTCAAGGTGACTGGGCGATGATGAAACGAAGTATGCTCAAATAGAAAAGGAGTGCCTGGCGTGTGTGTGGGCATGTGAGAGGTTTGAAATGTACAGTGCATCCGGAAAGTATTCACACCTTCACTTTCCCCACATTTTGTTAGGATACAGCCTTATTCCAAAATGGATTAAATTCCTTTTTTTCTCATCAATCTACATAGAATACCCCATAATGACAAAGCAAAAAAGGTTTTGTAGAAATTTTTGCAAATTTATTAAAAATAAAAAACTGAAATATTGCATGTACATAAGTATTCACACCTTTTACTCAGTACTTGGTTGAGGCACCCTTGGCAGCGAGTACAGCCTCAAGTCTTCTTGGGTATGAAGCTTCTTGGGTACCGGTCAGGGGTTGTGGCATTGTTCAGGCGACGAAAATCGCCGCAGGGACGCCAACCGCCGTCAGCCTTAGAAACCATGTGCAGGGGGGAGGCCCACGGGCTGTCCGAGCGAAGCACAATGCCGAGGCGTTCCATGATGGCAAACTCCTCCCTGGCGATCGCGAGCTTAGCAGAGTCGAGGCTCCGAGCACGTGCGTAGACCCGGGGGCCGTCGGTGGCAATATGGTGCTCCACGCCGTGCTTAGCCACCGCTGACGAGAACGTGGGTGTGGTGAGGTCAGGGAACTCTGCGAGCAGTCGTTGATAAGTGTCTCGGGCGGCGAGCATGTTTGACAGGCCGAGTGTCCCTGCACCTCCCAGTGTGCACAGGTATGTAGCGAAAGAGACAGCATCGATCAAGCGACAGTTTGTAACATCCATCAGCAGCCTAAAGGCGCACAGGAAGTCCGCGCCCAGGGGGTAACCGACACCGCGGCCATAACGAAGTCCCAGCCGAAACGCCGCCCGCCGAAACACACCTCCACATAACTGGTGCCGTAGGTACGTATGGGCGTGCCGTTCGCGGCATCCATCCGGGGGCCTTGACCGCAGGCCATGGTGTCCGCGGCCGATGCAGGCAGGATGCTACGCTGAACGCCCGAATCGACCAGCAGCCGCCGGCCAGATAAGGCGTCCTTGATAAATAACAGCCTGCTGTTCTCGCCGGCGCTCTCGGCCCTGGCGTTTCCCTGGACGCTGAAGCTGCGTGGCGGGCGACACTGCTTGGCCCTGGCACCAACCTGTTGTGGTAATAACACAACCCGCTGTCACGCTGGTGGCGGGCAGCCACCGCAGCCGCGGTGCCCACTGCGTCCTCCAGCGGCGGGGGCGAAGTCTGGGTGGGGAGCATCGCATGAACGAACTGCTGCCGGTTGGCAAGGAAAATCCTGTCCGCTGCTGCACCCAGAGCGCGGTAGTCTTTGGTGGAGAAGAGGGGGGAGCTGGCCAACGCTGTGCGCACAGGCACTGGGAGCTGCCGCAGAAAAATATGGGTGAAAATGAAGGAGGGGTCCGCCGAGCCCAAAACGGCCAACATCTTCTCCGGAAGCTCAGAAGGTTTGCTATCGCCGAGTCCGTTGAGTGACAACAGGCTATCCGCATTCTCCATCTCCGACAGCTCGAAGAGCTGTAAAAGGAAGGCCTTGAGTGCGCCGTATTTTCCCACAGCCGGGGGGGCTTCCAGTAGCCCCGTAGCTTGGGCCGTCGTCTGGGCATCCAACGCCGCCACCACATGGAAATACCTTGTATCGTCCCGCGTTATTCCTCCCAGCTCGAACTGGGCTTCAATGTGCTGAAACCATGGCCGGGTACTGTGCTGCCAAAACTCGGGCAACTTCACCGTCGCTGCTGAGATCCTAGCGCTAACACGAGCCATTCCGTTAGCATCACTCGGAGCCGGAGCGGTGTCGTCATCGCTTTGGGTCGGCATGTTCGTTGTCAACGTGCGGGGTCACCAATGTGGGTGTGCAGGAATGAGGAGACGGAGAGATCGAGTCAAGTCAATTCTGTTTACTCGCCACACATAACAACACCGATACAGCACAATCCCTCGTGGCAACCAGCTAACCGCTAGGCTGCTGCAAAACATGGCTCCTCGGAAACCCCAAGCGGTGACTACGTCAGCACTCTAAAATGTCTGCCTTAAAGGAGCAGCAGCCCCTGGTGAATCTACCCTCAAATGTGTATCACCACAGCAGTATCTAAAAGGGGGAGATGTCACAGATGTGAGTTTTATGACGTGTTTTACGACAGTTGCTACTGTAAGTGGGAGGTGCCGAAAAGCAGTCAGTACGTTACACACGGATGCTGATGTTGTTGTGGAGCCTAAAAGCACGGAGAATAAACCATCCTTTAATTGCAAAATACTGAACTCTCGCTAGTCATTCTTATAATAAACAAAAGTTAGTCTATTAGTTTATTACAGAAATCACTGCTTTCATTTGGTGCATTTTCAATACTGTCACAACTTTTTCTGAGTTGGGTTTGTAAATGTGTTGGAAATGCTCTTTTATGATTATGTAAGATCGCTAAATAAGATTTCCATATGGGATCGGTCAATAACTGGGTTACCAACGACTGCCACCAGTACTGTTGACCAGGGTGCCAGTGGAAACTATACTGTTGGGCGGAGGAGAAGGAGAGGGGGAAGGCATGTTCTGAGGCAGTGAGAGAGGAGGAAGGGTAGGAGTGTTGAGGGGAGAGTCGGAACTTTGAATGTTGGCACTATGACTACTAAAGGGAGAGCACTGGCTGATATGATGGAAAGAAAAAGATAGGTATGCTGTATGTGCAAGAAACCAGGTGGAAGGGGAGTAAGGCCAAGAGCATCGGAGATGGATTCAAACTCTTCTACCATGGTGCGAATGGGAGGAGAAATAGGGTAGAGGTAATTCTGACGGAAGAGTATGTCAAGAGTGTGCTGGAGGTTAATAGTGTCAGACAGAGTGATGAGTAGGAAAATGGAAATCGAAGGTGTATTGACAAATGTTATCAGCACATATACCCTGCAAGTTGGGTGTGAGATGGAAGAGAAAGAATAATTCTGGAGTGAGCTGGATGAAGTGGTGGACAGTGTACCAAAGGATGAGAGAGTGGTGATTGGAGCGGACTTCAGTGAGCATGTTGGTGGAGGGAACAGAGGTAATGAGGAGGTGATGGGTAGGTATGGTGTCAAGGAGAGAAATGTGGAAGGAAAGATGGTGGTGGATTTTGTGAAAAAGATGGAAATGGCTGTGGTAAATGCATATTTCAAGAAGAGGGAGGAACACAGGCTGACATACAAGAGGGGGGGAAAGTGCACACAGGTGGAATATATCATGTAGAAGGTGTGATCTAAAAGGAATTGGAGACTGCAAGGTGGTGACAAGGGAGAACATAGCTGTGCAGCATCGGATGGTGGTCTGTAGGATGACTTTGGAGACCAAGAAGAGGAAGAGAGTGAAGGCAGAGCCAAAGATCGAATGGTGGAAGTTGAAGAAGGAAGACTGTTGTGTGGAATTCAGGGAGCAGTTGAGACAAGCACTGGGTGGAAGTGTCGGATGGCTGGACAGGCACTGGAGATATAGTGAGGGAGACAGCTAGGGAGGTGCTTGGTGTGTCATCAGGACAGAGGAAGGAAGACAAGGAGAGTTGGTGGTGGAATGAGGAAGTACAACAAATTATACAGAGGAAGATGTTGGCAAAGATGAAGTGGGATAGTCAGGGAGATGAAGAAAGTAGACAGGAGTACAAGGAGATGCAGCATAAAGCGAAGTGAGAGGTGACAAAAGGAAAATTAGTATGGTGAGTTGTATGAGAGGTTAGACACTAAGGAAGGAGAAAAGCAATTGTACCGATTGGCTGGCAGAAGGACTGAGCTGCGAAGGATGTGCAGCAAGTTAGGGCGATCAAGGATAGAGATGGAAATGTGCTGACAAGCGAGGAGAGTGTGCTGAGAAGGTGGAAGGAGTACTTTGAGAGGCTGGTGAATGAAGAAAATGAGAGAGCGAGAAGGTTGGATGATGTGGGGATAGGGAATCAGGAAGTGCGGTGGATTAGCAAGGAGGAAGTGAGGGCAGCTATGAAGAGGATGAAGAGTGGAGAGGCAGTTGGTCCTGATCGTGGAGGCATGGAGATGTTTAGGAGAAATGGCAGTGGAGTTTTGATCTAGATTGTTTAACACAATCTTGGAAAGTGAGAAGATGCCTGAGGAGTTGAGAAGAAGAATATTGATACCGATTTTCAAGAATAAGGGTGATGTGCAGAACTGTAGCGACTACAGAGGTATAAAGTTGATCAGCCACAGCATGAAGATATGGTAAACAGTAATAGAAGCTAGGTTAAGAGGAGAGGTGATGATTAGAGAGCAGCAGTATGGTTCTATGCCATGAAAGAGCCTGACAGATGCAACGTTTGCTTTGAGAATGTTGATTGAGAAGTATAGAGAAGGCCAGAAGGAGTTACATTGTGTTTTTGTGGATTTAGAGAAAGATATGACAGGGTGCTTAGAGAGGAAGTGTGGTATTGTATGAGGAAGTCGGGTGTTGTTCTATGTAGGAGTGGTCTATGACATGTATGAGGGAAGTGTGATAATGATGAGGGGTGCAGTTGGAATGACATATGGGTTCAAGGTGGAGGTGAGAGTACATCAAAGCCACGCAGACATCATGCCAACAGGACAGCTCCTCCCTGACCCTCCTGTACGGTACCAGCTCCTCAGGGACCGTCAGGGGCCAGCCCTCCCGGATGAAGGTACGCAATTGGGAGAGGAGGGGGTCCACCTCCGAGGCAAGCTGGAGGTCCTGGAGAGAAACTGCAGCTTGGAGTGGGGCGTGCAACATCTGAATGAGGTCTGGCTCCGTTACGTCTGGGCCTGAGTCTGGTGCGGGGCCAGGGCTAGCTCTGGAAAGAAGGTCCGCCACTACGTTATCCCGACCTAGGGTGAACTGAGGGGAGAAATCGTACTGCTGGGCCTCTCGGACCAGCGGTGGACCCGCAGCGGTTTGTGTCCTGATCCCGACGAAGCTAGTAGGGACGTGAGGGCCTGGTGGTCAGTCTGCAGCGTGAAGTGCCTCCCATACAGGTACATGTGCCAACGCTCACACACCCACACACATGTCAATGCCTCCCGCTCCCCCACGGAGTATTTCTGTTCAGCTGCAGTGAGTGAGCGAGAGGCGAATGCAACAGGGCGCTTGGGGTCGTGCTAGAGCTGGGACAGCACAGCGCCCACTGCTGTGTTGGAGGCGTCACAGGTCACTATAGTGGGGCTGTTAATGTCAAAATGTGCCAGCACCGGGGGAGATGTAAGCTGTTCCTTAAGGTGGCGCACAGCTGCAGAGCAGGCCGGGGTCCATGTCCAGGCCGCATCCTTTTTTAGGAGTTCCCGTAGTGGGGTTGTGGTTGAAGAATACTGAGGCAGGAAGCGCAAGTAATAGGCCGTCATACCCAGGAAGGAAGCGAGCTGGGTCGAGCGTGTGGGTTCAGGGAGGCGTTGTATTGCCTCCACATTAGAAAGGAGCGGGCTGACGCCATCAGCAGTCAGGCGGAAACCCACAAACTCGATGGCGGGTACTGAGAAGGTGCACTTCTCGCCATTCAGCGTGAGATTGTGGCTGGCGAGGACATTGAGCACCCTAGTGAGGCACTCATCATGGACGGCTGCAGTCGGGCCGTGCACCACAATGTCATCCAGGTAGATGACCACCCCAGGAATGCCGGCAAATATGGTGGACATAATTTTCTGAAAGCAACTGGGGGCAGAGCTGAGGCCGAATGGCATACGTGTGTAGTGGTAAACCCCAGTGTGTGTCACAAATGCATTGAGGTCACGGCTGTCTGGGTGTAGTGGGACCTGCAGGTAGCCCTGGCAGAGGTCAAGTTTTGAGAACACGGAGGAGCCGTGAAATTTGGCCGTCAACTCCTCTACTGTTGGTAGTGGGTACTTATCCGGAATCACCGCCTTGTTCACTGACCTGAGATCCATACATGGACGCAGCCCTCCTGACTTTTTCTTTGCCACCACCAGGTTGGAGATCCAGGGCGATGCGTCCACATGCTCGATTATGCCTGCATCTAGCAGCTTCCCCAGTTCAGCAGTTACGTCGTCACGCAGGGCAAGAGGTGGGCGGCGCAGAGGCTGGATGACTGCGCGCACCTCAGGATTCAGGAGGGGCTGGTGGTTAAAAGCAGTTAGGCAGCCCAGGCCGCTGAATAGAGAAGGCCAGCGCTGCTGCCATGACAGGCCCACAGCCAGCATGGTACAGCCAGCATTGTCCATGAGAGAGAACCCTAAGTCACAGAACAAATCCAGACCCATAAGGTTAGCTCCATGATGGGACACCTGGAAAGTGAATGAGGTAAGGGCTTTGGTCCCATACCGAATTAACAAGTCTACGGTACCCACCATACCAATCTTGGAATTGGCATAGCCGTACAGGTCCTCCGCATCAGTCCTGATGTGCCGCAGGGGAAAAAGCCGTCGGACTGTGGACACGTTCAGTAACGACTTTGAAGCCCCTGTGTCTAGCAGGAGCGGCACACACACCCCGTCCAATTCCACAGTGCACCACTTGAAGGGCCGGGCCTGGGAGCTTACTGAATGGATGGTCGTTGGCGCCGGTGGGCGGGAAACACTTTGCGTTTGAGGGGAAGCAGCAGGGTTGGAACGACAAACCCTCGCAAAGTGGTTTAACTTGCCGCAACGTGAACATGTCTGTCCTTTGGCCGGGCAGGTAGGGCTACGGGTGGGGTGATTTGAAGAGCCGCAATTACTACATGCCGTGCGTGTTGGCGCTCTCTGGCGCCCAGCAAAATTCTGTACAGTCTGTGTTGCCAGCATGGATAGTGGGGAACATGCTAATTGAGATGCTAATCCAGCTGCAGACTCCACCTGGAATGCTATTTCCACTGCCTTCGACAGAGTCAAATCATCAGGGGACATGAGCAGTTTCTCTCTGACTTTATGGTTATTGGTGTGTTCTGCCAGCTGGTACCTTATTAGTTCATCTTCGAGAGCCCCGAATTTACAGAGGCTAGCCAGACCCCTCAAGACAGCTATGTAGTGATGTACTGACTCACCCGCGCGCTGCTGTCGCTGACGGAAAACAATCCACCGGAGTATGACGCTCTGTGGAGCGGCAAAATGTCCAGCGAGCTTAGCAACACAAGCCGCGTATGTAGGAGGGGATCCGAGCGTCCTAAAGATCCGCTGACCCTCGCTGCCCAAGTTGTGTATCAGCAGGGCTCTCTGCCGTGAGTCTTCCACGTCCACCAAACCCGCAGCCGCGATGAATGTCTCGAACGAATCATGCCAGCGAGTCCAAGGAACCGGTGGTTCGCCGGGTAGAGGCAGGAAGGGAGAGAGAGGCGTGAGTGAAAACGCCATCTTCGTCGCCAATGTTGTGTCCAGCAAAACTCGGACCACGACTTTGAATCAAACTGTGTTTATTGCTGCCACAGTAAACGTTATATACACGTACAGTATAGTATCAACAACGTCTTGTGTTACTGCCGTAAACCGACTGCCGTAAACCGGCTGTAGTAAAACTTAAAAGCTGCAGTGTCCTAGACTACAGTTCACACTGTTGCAACTTACACACAACAATCACTGTTTTGTTTGTAAGGTGCGTGTGTACTAGATTTGGAATGGAGTGTTTACTCACTTTATTATTAAAAATGTACATTCCATGCAGCCCTAGCCCACTGTTTAAAATAAAGTTGTTTTTTCCCCCCCGCATTTGTATGTTAGGAAAATTTAGGCATACTGTTGGGTCTAAGATGTTACATAGCCACCTGCCACTATTGGGGGGGGGGTGATGATATGGGTGTGACCTGTAACTAGAGTTTCAGTGGCCATGTGTACTATTCACAGAGGATTAGGGATCGTTGCAATTACAGCATTGTAAGATGGCGACAGATATACTCTTAGCCCCCCCCCCTCGGTTAAGGGATGTTTGGTCCCTCATTACATAGATGGCCTCATTGATTCCCCCTTCAAACCATAGTTCCTCCCTATCAAGGATGTGCACATCCTCATCCCTAAAAGAGTGTCCACTGGCCTGTAGATGAGAGTAGACTGTGGAGTCCTGGCCTGATGTGTTAGCTCTCCTGTGTTGTGCCATTCTTTTGGCCAGTGTCAGTTTAGTTTCTCCAGTGTACAATGTCGCCATCTTACAATGCTGTGATGCAACTATTCCCCAATCCTCTTTGTATAGTACACCTGGTCTTTGAAACTCTAGTTAAAGGCTACGCCTATATTTGCATATGAAACTGGACGTTGGTTTTGGTTGTTATGCAACTGTATTGTACTATATTTTTTATAAGGGTGGGGATACCTGCAGTCAGTTTAGACTGAAGATGTCACTTAGTTGAGTGATGAAACATATCTGTCAATAAACGTTGTATCCAGATGAACCGATTCAACCTTCTTTGAAAAACCAAGTATGTTTATTTACATTGAGATGACATGTTAAAGCCCCTTGAGGCAAATTTGTAATTTGTGATATTGGGCTGTACAAATAAAATTGACTTGACTTGACAACACTAACCGTCTTCAGAGTCGTATGAAAGGAAGTTGTTGACACTTGCTGCAAGTGCCCTTGCTCAGTGGCGAGAAGAGGGAAAGACAGTAAACTGTATATCTCTCCCTTCCTTATCCTCAATCCCTAAATTCACACTTAACACCCTGAAATAATCCTTCTTCGCTTTAACATTACATTATCAAGTGCAACTGGACTTGGACCAAGTCCAGTTGCACTTGGTTCAGCTCCTTTAGATAACCATGACCTGGATGAATGAGAACATTCACAGACAACATTACATTACATTACAGTGATTTAGCCAACGCTTTTATCCAAAGCGACTTAAAATAAGTGCATTTAACATAGGAAACAAGAGAACTACTAGTCATCAGAGGTCATAAGTGCATCTAAACAAGCATGTAAGAGCGAAACCAGTGCTAAAGTAAAAGCGCAAGAAATATATTTTTTTAAATGAGTGAATACAATAAGTGCTAAGAACAAGTAACAGGGTAGTAGTTCTTGAAGAGGTGAGTTTTCAACCTGCACCGAAAGATGGGCAGCAACTCCGCTGTCCTGGCATCAGTGAGGAGTTCATTCCACCAATGTGGGGCGAGGATAGAAAAGAGCCGTGACCGGATAAATCGACAGCAGGTGCCTCTGAGCGACGGAGCAACCAGGCGTCCCAAGGAAGCTTGACCATGGCCTGGAGAAAGGAAGGAGGTTTTCCTTTCACTGCCCTGTAGGCTAGCACCAGAGTCTTAAAATGGATGCGAGCAGCTACTGGGAGCCAGTGTAGGGACATGAGAAGGGGAGTTGTGTGGGAGAACTTAGGGCGGTTGAACACCAGATGAGCTGCAGCTTTCTGAGCAAGCTCCAGAGGTCTGATGGCCGACGCCGGATCGCCAGCAAGGAGGGAGTTGCCGTAGTCCAGCCGGGAGATAACCAGAGCCTGGATGAGCACCTATGCTGTCTCGTCGGTGAGGAATGGGCGAATCCTCATGATGTTATAGAGGAGAAATATGCAGGAGCGAGCAACCGATGCAACGTTTGCAGCAAACGACAGTTGGTCGTCCAGGATCACACCCAGATTCCTCGCAGTCCGAGTTGGCATCACCACGGTGTTGTCAGTGGTGATGGCCAGGTCTTGGTGTGGGCAACCTTTACCCGGGAGGAACATCAGCTCTGTCTTCCTAAAACGTCTGTACCCGCCCCTATATGCATAACTTCTGACTTATCTATATTTACTTTTGCCCCTGATGACTTACCATACAGCTCTAAATTATCTATTACTTCAACTACACTTTCCCTGTCTGTAACTACTCCCAACGTTTTTCTTCTGGTACAGACAAAACTATGCTCCGATTGATGTTTGACAAGTTATTAAATTACAGTGTAACGACCACGGATGAATAGACTCACTAGCCCTTGGCTAACGGGTCAGACCCTTTAGTCGACTTGTTAATGTAGTCGCCCGTGGTGCGGGAGACACGGGTTCGCGTACCGGCTGTGGCGGTTCCCGGCTGCCTTCCTCGCTACAATATTACCAGTGGAAAATGTGTCTCTGTTGGCCAATAGCCATTTCTTAACAAGATACCTTTTAGTGTCCATGAAGATTTAGTTAGTCATGTAGCTCACCAACTAAAACTAGCATCAATGCCCTCTTGAAACTTGCATTCACATTAACTTGTGAAACAATAAATGAATTAAACAAGGGTAGAATGATTAACAAACAATCACATACCGAGTGTGCCTTCTGACAGAAATTTAGGAGTCATTACTATCTTTTAATATCGTACTGATACTCTTCTTGTGCAAAGACATTTTACTCCATGTTTAACTTCAGATGGTCCCGGCAAGATACACATTTCCTCTCAAATTAGATAACTTGATCACATGACCGGTATCTTGCCTATTCAACGTAGCTCACTTATCTGAACAGTAGGTGTCATTATTACCCAAAACATTGTGAAACCAAAAGTTATATTTACAAATATTTACAATATGATTACACAACAACACATATACTAAACAAACTATTTCCTCTGGAATGGTTTTTTAAGATATTCAGAAAGAAGCACATTTTTCTGCTACAGCTACACTGCCAGCAAAATTACAAAGATTTATATTAGCCATGTTTTGAACAGAATTAATAAATCTTGTAATTTTTTCATAAACAGGTAATTAACTTCACATACCATATGTTATTTCAAATTTAGATGAATTTATAAAACAACATCTTGTTCTAAATGTTCAAGACATCTTTTTTTTGTTGGTAGTATTTCAATGGTGGTTTAGGAATTACTCTCAACTAGTACCACTAATTTTTGAACTGGACGTTCAAGAAATGATGCTTGTGTCAAAACATTCACCTTTCTTTTCTAAAGTATATTACTTACTGCAGCAAAAACTGTAGCTGCCATGAGCTCAAGGCCTGGTATGCTGACAACCTTGGTGGGTGCTACTCTGGCCTTACCCATGACCAGTGCACAATACATTTGCTCATCAGCAACAATCCTAATATATGAACATTGCCCATAACCGTTAATGCTGGCATCTGAAAAATTATGCAGCTCAATTTTTGGACTGTGCCAAGGTTCTCAAGAATAACGCATCTTGGTATTTGAAAATTTGGAAGATTCTCCAAGTCATGGATTCCACTTTGGCTTTGGTTCTGGGAGAAGCGGTTCATCCCATCCTACCCCCCGTTTGCACATCTCTTGAAGCGCTCTTTTTCCTGTCAAGATGTAGGGAGAGTGAAATCCTAGTGGGTTGTATACACTTGCAACCATTGATAGGATTCCTTGCCAAGTGGCTGCCCTTTCATTAAGGATGACGTTGAATGAGAACACATCAGACTGTATGTTCCACTTTACTCCCAGTACACTCTGCATTGGAAGCTCACCGTAGTTCAGATCTACATCCTTCAGTACACTGGCACGTCCACTCTCTGGAAGAACATCCAAGACTTCTCTGTTGTTGGACACAAATTTGTGTAAACGTAGTTTTCTCTTAGCACAGACTTCTTGTGCTTCAGTGATTAGCTGGTTGGCTTTCTCAACCGAATCAACACTGATAAGCCCATCATCCACGTAAAATTTTTCACAGATGAAGCTTGCTACCAATGGGTAATCCTTTTCATATTTACTGGCAAGGTATTTCACGCCATAATTAGCACACCCCGGAGAGGATTCTGCTCCGAAAATATGCACTTGCATGCGATACTCCTTGGGCTCCCTTTCTGTGTTCCCATTTTCCCACCACAGGCACTTCAAGAAATCCCAATCTGGGCTGACATGGAAGTGGTGGAATAGTTTCTCCACGTCACAAATAATTGCAATTTGGTGCCCGCCCCCTTTCCCTTTCACTGCTACGCGGATGACACCCAGCTTTATCTATCCAACAAGCCTACCTCCACTCTTCTGCCCACTTCCCTTTCTGACTGCTTACTAGTAATTAAATCCTGGTTTTCATACCACTTGCTCAAACTTAACAGTGATAAAACTGAGGTCCTCCTAGTAGGCACAAAATCTACTTTGTCCAAAACTGATAGTTTTTCTCTGATTATTGACAATTTATAGTTCCTCCATCGCCTCAGGTTAAGAGTCTGGGTGTCATCCTGGACAGCACATTATGTTTTGAAGCTCATGTCAACAATGTTACTTGGTCTGCGTACGTCTACCTACGCAATATCACATTACATTACATTACAATACTTTAGCCGACGCTTTTATCCGAAGCGACTTACAATAAGCAAATTTAACGTAGGAAATCAGGAGAAATATTAGTCATCAGAGGTCATAAGTGCATCTTCTCTATAAACAAGCATCTAAGAGCAAAACCAGTGCTAAAGTAAAAGCACAAGAAAGAGATTTTTTTTAAATGAGTGACTAAAATAAATGCTAAGAGCAAGTAACAGGGTTAGTAGTTCTTGAAGAGGTCAGTTTTCAACCTGCACCGAAAGATGGGCAGCGACTCCGCTGTCCTGACATTAGTTGGGAGTTAAATCCACCACTGTGGGGCCAGGACAGAAGAGAGCCGTGACCGGGTCGATCAGCAGCAGGGGCCTCTGAACGACGGGGCAACCAGGCGTCCTGAGGCAGCAGAGCGAAGTGGCCGGGCGGGGGTGTAGGGCTTGACCATGGCCTGGCGATAGGAAGGAGCTGTTCCTTTCACTGCCTTGTAGGCTAGCACCGGGGCACTAGCAAGGAGGGAGTTGCTGTAGTCCAGCCGAGAGATGACCAGAGCCTGGATGAGCACCTGTGCCATCTCGTCGGTGAGGAATGGGCGAATCCTCCTGATGTTATAGAGGAGAAATCTGCAGGAGCGACCAACCGATCCAACATTTTCAGCAAACGACAGTTGGTCGTCCAGGATCACACCCAGACTCCTCGCAGTCCAAGTTGGCGTCACCACGGTGTTGTCAATGGTGATGGCCAGGTCTCGGTGTGGGCAACCTTTCCCCGGGAGGAACATCAGCTCTGTCTTGTCCAGATTGATTTCAGCTGGTGTGTCGCCATCCACTCCAAGATGTCAGTCAAGCATGCAGCAATGCATGTCTCTACTTGTGTGTCAGAGGGAGGAAAGGACAAGATCAGCTGGGTGTCATCAGCATTACAATGGTAAGAGAAGTCATGCGAGCAAATAACAGAATCCAGGGATGTCGTGTACAGGGAGAAAAGGAGAGGACCCCGAACCGAACCTTGTGGAATGCCTGTAGACAGTCTGTGAGGCTCCAACACAGATCCCTTCCATATCACCTGGTAGGAGTGACCCGTCAGGTAGGATGTAAACATTGAGAGTGCAGAGCCTGTGACACCCAGCCCCTCGAGGGTAGAGAAGAGGATCTGGTGGTTCACTGTGTCGAATACAGCTGACAGGTCCAGAAGTATTAGGAAAGAGGAGAGAGAGTTTGCTCTCACAGCATGCAGCGATTCTGTCACTGCAAGGAGGGCCATCTCTGTCGAGTGACCCACCCTGAACCTAGACTGGTTGGGGTCCAGGAGGTGGTTCTGGTGGAGGTACAAAGAAAGTTGGTTAAAGACAGTATGTTCGAGAGTTTTGGATAGAAAGAGTAGAAGGGAAACCGATCTGTAGTTTTTGACATCAGAGGGATTAAGTGGTGGTTTCTTGAGAAGGGGGGTGACTCTAGCAGTCTTGAAGGCAGATGGAAAGCACCCTGCCTCGAGGGAGGTGTTGATGAGGTGGGTTAGAAAGGAAAGGAGTTCAGCTGCTAAAGACTGAAGAAGAGGGGAGGGGACCGGGTCAAGGGAGCATGTGGTGGGGCGACTGGATGTGATGAGGTTGAGGACCACGTCAGGGGAGAGGGGCGCGAGGTGGGATGGGGTGTTACGTGGAGAGGTGTGGGGGTGCAGAGGGTGGGCTAGTGAAAGGAGCGCTAACTGGGTGGTGAGAAAAGGGAGATCTGATGTAGTTTACCTTCTTGTCAAAGAAGTTAGCGAAGTCATCAGGGAGAAGGGAGGAAGTAGGAGGAGGAGGTGGGGGTTGAAGTGTAGAGAAGGTTTCAAAGCATTTCTTAGGATTAGAGGCAGAGGATAGGATTTTAGAGCGATAGAAGACAGCTTTAGCAGCAGAAAGGGAGGAGGAGAAAGTGGAAAGAAGAGATTGGAAGTTGAGAAGGTCCTCTGGGAGTTTTCCTTTTCTCCATTTGCGCTCTGCCTCTCTTAGGCTCCGCCAGTATGTACTGAGTCGGTCAGCCAAGGGGCAAGTGGAGTTGGGCGTGCAGGCTTGGAGGTGAGGGGACAGAGATTGTCCAGAGGAGAGGAGAGGGTAGAGAGAAGAAGATAAGTAGCAGTGTCAGGGGGTAGGAGAGAGAAAGATTCAGGTGTAGGGAGGATAGAGGTAGCAGAGAAACAAAGATTAGTGGCGGAGAGAGAGCTTAGGTGTCTACGGGTGGAAACCATGTGGGTAGGGGGAGGGGCTGAGGGGGAGAAGAGAGGGAGAGAGAGTAGGACATGAAATAGTGGTCAGAGAGCTGGAGGGGAGTAACAGAGAGATTGGAAATAGGGCAGTGTCTAGTAAAGATAAAGTCCAGCTGGTTGCCGGCCTTGTGGGTAAGAGGAGAGGGTGAGAGGTGAAGGTCAAAGGAGGAGAGGAAAGAGAGAAGAGGCTCTAGCTTGTCAGTGTGGATGTTGAAGTCACCGAGAAGGATAAGTGCATAGTCATCAACAGGGAAGTGCGAGACAAGTGTGTCAAGCTCCTCCAGAAACTAACCAAAGGGGCCTAGTGGGCGGTACACAACCACAATGGTGAGTTTGACTGGATAAGATACAGTAACACCATGAAATTCAAAAGAGGGCAGAGAAAATTGTGGAATGGAAACGAGAGAGTATTTCCATTTCAGGGAGATTAGCAGGCCAGTACCATCACCTCGCCTCCCATCTCTGGGAGTGTGAGAAAAAGAATACACATCTGACAGAGCTGCGGGTGTAGGGGTGTTTTCTGGCGTGATCCAGGTCTCAGTTAGAGCAAGAAAGTTGAGGGAGAGCAAGGGTGCGTAGCCTGAGATAAACTCAGCTTTCAGCACTGCAGATATTAATCGTCTTCGCCCATCACCTACACCTAAAAGCACAGCCATACTCACTCACACCCTGGTTACATCCCGTATTGACTACTGTAGTTCTATCCTGTTTGGTCTTCCCCTCAAGTGTCTTCATAAGCTTCATTTGGTCCAGCATTCAGCTGCCTGTATCATTACCAGAACTCCTTCCATAGATCATATCACTCCCGTTCTTCAGCAACTCCATTGGCTCCCTGTTAAATACCGTATTGATGTCAAGATCCTGCTCCTCACCTTTAAGGGCCTTAATAACCTAGCTCCTTTGTATCTTTCAGAAGTCCTTCATAGCCACATGCCCTCCTGCATGCTCAGATCCTCTTCTGCTCTCCAACTCACTACCATCGTCCCGCTTGACTACCATGGGGACTAGAGTCTTCAGTCATTCTGCCCCTCACTTATGGAACGCTCTCCTACAAGAAATTTGCAAAATTGACTCTCTTTCAATCTTCAAATCCCATCAATCAATCAATCAATCAAGCTGCATTTTATATAGCACTTTTCTAGCTGCAACAGCCACTCAAAGCGCTTTACAATTAATTCACACACACACACACACACACACACACACACACACACACACACACACACACACACACACACACACACACACAGACTTTTGAAAAAAATCTGCAAAACTTTTTGATCAATTACCTTTTCCTATTCGATAAAAATTAGGATCCCATCTCAAAACGTACCATTCCAAACTGGCATAATCAGTCTGATACACGCTTCATTGTGTTTTGTGCAGATGATGATTTTATACTCATCTGTTGTATTAACTTTTTATTGTCTACGCTGCTTTGTTTTGATTTTATGCTGTCTGATACAGTGGTGCTTGTTTTTTACTGTGTTCTGTAAGGTGTCCTTGAGTGCTTTGAAAGGCCCCCAACAAATAACATTTATTATTATTATTATTACCCAAAAAATTGTGAAACCAAAAGTTATATTTACAAATATTATTTACAATACGATTACACAACAACACAATATTAAACAAACTATTTCCTCTGGAAAGGTTTTTTAAGATATTAAGAAAGAAGCAAATTTTTCTGCTACAGCTACACTGTGTTTTACTGTAGTTGTCGTTTCATCCGCATATCGATAAATTAAAGTCACCTGCCCTCCTGGTAACTCTATACCCCTAATTGTATGTAACCCCTTTTTACCTGGTGTTATAATGCACACAGGAGTCACACTCTTATATTAAAAAAAACAACAAAAAAAACAAAACAGAATCCTAGGTTCTCAGCGGTCGATGGTGAAATGGCTGAAATTCCTGTCTATCTCTGAATGTCACTAGGCTAGTGTTATTATTAAAATAAGTAACTATTACATGTGACTGAAAAATATAACAAGAAAAACTTGAATGGAAATATAGCACATTAACTAGCACGGTACCTCCACTGCGGAAATACTATACCCACAATTAAGCTGGTATATTATGTATTTTCCCAGAATTTAAGTTAGAAATATTCTAATGCTGGTAATGGATACCTATTATCCTATAGGTGTGTGTGCAATTTCCGATCAAGTCTGTGATGCATATAATAACTGGTGTATGGTTCATTCTGTTCCGTTCTTTACTTAACCCTACAAAATGGGCAGTTAAAGCTTTACTTGCTTACTTATCACTTGATTAACAGAAATCCTTAAGTCATACAGTTCAGTTACTTTCATCTCTAGCCAGCGTCACTTGCGGTCTGTGTCACACTCTAATTGCTCCCTGGAACCACAAACTAGGAATAACAATCCTATTTGTTACATCTTTTCTTTTTTTCTTTAAAGTAAAGTCCCTTAGTCGACACATCATTTACCCTAAGTGGTCCATATTATCAATAAACAAAATAATTATGTTATCAACACATCGGTGAATAAATCAATCAACATATCACTCATAAATAACTACATTTATACTCTAACATTATACTCTGTATTCTTATTATAATTCTTAACAACAATATCTATTCAAATATCCATAAACAAACATTTTAAACTGTATAAACATTCCACTTCCACATCTCTTTCCTTCTTTTCTTTTTCTTTTTTCCTCCAACCAAACCTTACACTATTCTCAGTCTTTGCAATAGTCCCAAACCCATATTCTTATCACTGAGTAAAGTCTTTCAGGTAGCGAGGTCTGATAATCTGACGACCCGGCCTTGTAGTGATAGTGTGCTGGTCTCCTGCTTGACTCCAATCTACCTTTTCCACTCTTGGTGTGTGTCTCTCAGTTCCTATCTGTGTAGACATGGCAGATGTGCAGTGGTTGCGTCTGAGATGACGACGATTCCTTCCCGGAACACCTCCTGACTCCAGCTCCACCTCATATGACCTGTGGCCCACTGCTTTTATCACGTTTGCCACTCTCCAGACCTTATGTGGTTCAAAAGGTTGAACTCTCACACTGTCACCTTTTTTAAGAGGGTCCAAGTTCTTTGCTGTGCGGTTGTATTACTTCTCCTGTCGCTGTCTGTTCTGCATCATTCCTTGTGTGTTGTCCATTATCACTGGCTCCAACAGAGTGTCTGTGGTAGGAAGAAGGGTCCTTGTCCTCCTATTCAGTAAGTCTCTGTGCCGGGCTCATGTTAAGACCTTGGCTCGGTGTGTTTTGATGGTCCAGTATAGCCAAGTATGGATCCTATCTTGCAACCATAGCTTTCAGCATGAGACGCTTGGCTGTTTTTACTGCTGACTCAGCTTTACCATTGCTCTGGGCATATCCAGGTGAGAATGTCCTGTGTTCAAACTCCCACATTTGACTGAATCGCTGAATCTCCTGAGACACATATTGCGGTCCGATGTCCAAAATGACAACATCTGGTATCTCCTGTCGTGCAAAGTGGGCCTTTAGCTTTCTGATCACTGTGCTACTCTTAGTGTCTGGTAGATAATCTATCTCCCAAAAGTTGGAGTAGTAGTCTACAGTTATCAAGTAGTCTTTGTTATTAAAGGAAAATAGGTCTGTCCCTACCTTGGCCCAAGGTCTGTATGCCATATCATGAGGGTGCAGTGTCTCTCTTTGTTGCTTAGGGTCTACTGACCTGCATATGTCACATTTGGAGATGACAGTTTTTATGTGCTCATTCACTCCTTGCCAGTATACACTTTCCCTCGCTCTCCTAAGACATCCTTCTACTCCAAGATGGGAGGAGTGGATACGATGAGCGATATCAGCCCTGAGTGCATCAGGTATCACTGCTCTCTCTCCCCTGAATACTATGCTATCCTGAAAACTCAGTTCATCCCGGAATGAGTGGTAGTGCCGGATGTCTGCTGGGATGTCATTTTTGTTCTGTGGCCACCCTGTCAGAATCATGTTTGTCACCCTCTGAAACTTTGTGTCCTCTTTCGTAGCAGATCTAATTGAGCTCAGTCTCTCTGTAGAGATGGGAAGGTAGTTAACCATGTTCACAGTCTTCTAACTGTGTCTCAATTTCTCCCTTAGTGCTCTCTGGTAAGTATGCCCTACTCAGCGTATCTGCCAGCAACATATCTCAGCCTGGTACATAGATCACTCTGATGTCATATTTTTGCAGCATCAGTAGAATCTGTTGCAGTCTCTTTGGTGCACTGAGAAGTGGCTTACTGTGAATATTCTCCAGCGGCTTATGGTCGCTCTGTACAGTCACCTGTCTGCCATAGGTATATCGGTGAAACTTTTCCATCCCAAACACTATTGCCAAGTATTCCTTCTCGATTTGAACATATCCCCTCTCAGTGGGTGTGAGTGCCCTACTACCGTATGCTACCTCTGTGTCAGGGCTGCTCCTAGTCCTGTTTCTGATGCATCACACTGTAGCGTCAACTCGTCGTCCTGGTTGTAGTATTTCAGAACCGGTGCATTGGCTATTTTGTCTTGAAGTCTCTGAAATGCTTCTTCCTGTACATCTGTCCATTCCCACATGTTCTCTTTGTGTGAGTTGTCTCAAAATCTCACAGTCATCTGACGGGTGATCATAGAATCTTGACAGGTAGTTTACCATACCCACCAGTCTCTGTACCCCCTTTACATCTGTCAGCCTCGGCATCTCCCTGACTGCACATACTTTTCCTGGGTCAATCCATAGTCCCTCAGTCGTCAGCAGGTGTCCAATGTAGGGTGCTTCCAGTCGTCATAGCTTGAATTGGTCTATGTTCAGTTTGATGTTTTGCTCTCTGCACCTGGTCAGAAAGCGTCTGAGTTTCTTGCTGTGGTCCTGGTTTGCCTCCTCCTGTGTTGCCCCTTCACCCTTCACCTGTGATCAACACATCATCCACTATGATGTATACTCCAGGTAAGCCCTCAAGTGCCAACATGAGCTTCCTTTGGAAGATTTCCGGTGCTGGACTTATACCCATCGGCATTCTCAACCAACGGTACCGGCCAAATGGGGTGGAGAATGTGGTTAGGTAGCTTGACTCTTCCTCTAATTTGACATGCCAGAAGCCGTGCTTTACATCACAAACTGTGAATACTTTTGCCTTTGACATCTCTGGGAGGATGTCATCTATCGTAGGTAGGGGTAAATGGCTCCTTTTAAGTGCTCTATTCAGTGGCTTTGGTCTATACAGATTCTTGGCTTCCCATTTGGTTTTGTCACTGAGACAATACTACTTATCCAGTCTGTGCTCCGCTCTACTGGTGTGATGATCCCTCCTTTCCCCAGATCCTTGAGTTCCTCTTTAAGGGGTGCCATCATAGCAACTGACACTCTGCGTTTTGGCAGTTTCACTCGGGGTACACTGTTGTCTATTTCAATGCGATATTCCCCCTCCAAACAGCCATCCCCAGTAAACACATCTTCGAACTTTGTTTTGATTTTCTCCATCGACATGTGTCTGCCACATCTCTTCTCACATGTTACATGACTCAGTTCTTTTTTCACTATGCTTTCAATGGCCAGGATATTTTCGTACTATACCTTTATGAACATCATGGCTTCACTGGCCTTCCTGCCCAGTAAAGGAATTCTGCCTTTCTGGTCCACCACTTCAAACTCCAGTCTGTACAATTTATTGTTTCTGGGGTTTCTGACCTTGATCTTACATTTACCCAGTGGACTAAGCTGGTTTTATTATACATCACAAGCACTTTCTCTGTGTGCTCCAGCTGTGTGTCTGTGTTTAGGATATGTACTGGTATCACATTGCAGGTAGCACCACAGTCTATCTGGAAGTTAACTAGTTTCTTGCAAATCATCATTCCTGCATAGAGTTGTTGGCCTTGGCTGTGACTCCGTTCTACTTGGTTTAAAGTCTCCTCTGTTATGGTCATAACGTCCTCATATGTGTCACTGTCCTGCTCTGAGACAACATGCACTGGCTTATATTTCCTGATATTCTCTGCTCTTGATTTGCATTGTAAAACAAAGGGATTTTCTTGCCCCCACTTCTTACACTTTTTTTTCCAAAAGTTGGGCATTTGTTTTTGCTTCTCTCATGTGTTTTACCACAAAACTTACAGCAGATCTCGTTTTCTTTGCTTTTCATGGCTGTCTGTTTCAGGGCATGCACTTCCTCTACTATCTGTCCTTGTAGTGTTTTGCTGTTCTCTTTTGATAGCTCTGTAGCTCTACATATTTGCAGACATTTTTCAAGTGTCAGATTCTCTTCCCTGAGTAATCTCTCCCTCATTGCAGAGCTATTTGTGCCACACACAATCCGGTCTCTTATTAGCGAGTCTTTAATGTCTCCAAAATTACAACTACTGGCTAGCATTCTCAAGTCTGTGGTGTATTTGTCAACGTTTTCTGTTAATCCCTGGGTTTCTCATAAAAAACCTGTATCTTTCAACAGTCTCGTTTACCTTTGGATTACAGTGTCCGTCAAACAGCGCCACCATTGAGCTCACTGTTCTCCTCGCTGACGTCCTTTCACCTGCCAGAGTGTTCAACAGCTCTCTCCCACGCTCTCCTATGAGATAGTAGAATGGCTTGACTCTTGTACTTTCCTCTGCATCGGGCATGGTAAGGTCCGTGTACAATGTAAACTCCTCCTTCCAACTCTTCCATGCCTTTGGTAAGTTGTTGGAGTTCAAAGCAAGCATTGCTGGAGGTTTCAGTCCTTCCATCGCGACGTCAGCTGTTTTTCTCCCTTTTTTTCCCGTTCCGCCGTTGCGTTGGGTGATTAGCCAGTCGACTCCACAAAGCTAATTAGCTAGCTAGCTGCACTGCTACACTCGTCCACATCAAACGGCAACTAAAACGGTTGACACCGCTGCAACCATGTTTCATTCTGTTCCGTTCTGTACTTAACCCTACAGAATGGACGGTTAAAGCTTTACTTGCTTACTTATCACTTTATTAACAGAAATCCTTAAATCATACAGTTCAGTTATTCATCTCTAGCCAGCGTCACTCGCAGTCTGTGTCACACTCTAATTGCTCCCCGGAACCACAAACTAGGACTAACAATCATATGTGTTACAGTGTAATGCACCAGTGGTGTTCTATATTACTGAGCACATTGACCCAGCACTTACCAATTTAAAATAAGCAGCAAATACACCCAACATATATTAAATAGAATAGTAGATTATTTATTAATTGATAATATTTATAGATAATAAAATAAACCGAGATAAAACAAAAGAAAACAAACAACTCCCTTCAGAAAAACCACAAAGTACTGTCAATATTATAAACCAAGCGCTTGCCGTTGGGGCCCGTTGGTGCACCGAGGCAACTTCAACCGCTCGCTCCTCGGACCGATGTCAGCTCCCTGAGCCGATGGTTTTACCTCAATTCCCGTAGTTTAGGGTGCAAACCGTGTGTGCGTCCGTCAGTGCAAGTGTAGGCCACTCACACGCGCCTCCACTCAGTCCACGAGCCTGGGAACCGTCAACCTTCAGCTGCCTCCTGGCTAGCAGCCGAAGCAAGTCCAGTGAGCACCGCCACCAAGGAGGCAATCAAGCCCCCGCAGTCAGCTCCTCCTCACGAACTCAGGAGATCCCTCACTGAGTTCCAGTTAGCCGAGCTCGCCATTATACACATAGTGTGAAAACTACACGAAAAATAGGCAAGAAATCGAGCCGAAAAACAAACAAAAAAATCGACTTAAAACAACTGGGAACGGTATTTTAAAGTAGCCGGCATCACTTTTTGTAAATAAAACACAGTTTTAGGCGGTTTTATTTACAATCCCGGGCTGCGCTTCCCTAGCCATCCTTCCTTCTTCAGTGTCCACCCGGACTCCCAGATTCCTCTGCGATTTCGCGGCTACAGTGCATTAAGAAATTATGACTGGCTCTTTACAAAATTCAAACGAAAACACGTTAAATGATTGGCTCATCACAAAATTTCACCTCAACAGCGGAAATCTTTACATTACAAAGTGTAATGACCTTCTTTTCACTCTCACAGATGTAGTGTATTGGATCGAGCACTCGGTGCTCGATTGTGTTGGACTGTCACCACTACTGAGTTCTGTAATACACTGGTCGAGCCTAGTAGTGTGTGATGTCTCCGTCAGTAAAGATGAGACTTGTGCCGCATCCTCGTCTCCGTGTACTTATATATAATAGTGATTAAGTTAGTAACCCACGAATAGTAACACTACAATAGTGTACATAAGAGAAGTCACAACATGGTGTCAGAAGACGGAGTTACGGTATAATTCGAGGGCGGTACTTCAGCGATTTCGCTGGTAGCTGAGGCAGCTAGCTAACACGTGCTAGTCTGAGCACAAATATGGAACAGTTCAAGCCGCCACCACCGCTGATACTTACCGGGAATGTCGCAGAAAACTGGAGAAGATGGGAGCAGCGTTTCCAGCTGTACATGACCGATTCAGGTGCGTTGGATAAGGAAGAGACGGTTAAAATAGCCATTCTGCTTCACACCATCGGCGAGGAGGCGCTGGAAGTGTATAACACACTCACCGTCATCCCAGAAGGAGACGACGAATCGATGGAGGACGTTCTGAAAGCCTTCAAGGACTACTGCAGCCCTCGGAAGAACGTCGTGTTCGAACGCCATCAATTCTGGTCGCACACGATGTCAGCAGGAATATCGGTGGACAGATTCATCACAGAGCTGCGCCAGAAGAGCAAAGACTGTGAGTTTGGCAGACATGAAGATGACATGATAAGGGATAAATTAGTGTTCATCATAAATGATGCCCGTTTGAAAGAAAGACTGTTACGTGATAATGAGCTTACTTTGCGCAGGGCCGTAGAGATATGTAGATCAGCCGAGCTCGCTAAGTCACAAATACAAGCGATGCAGACGTCACATGTTGTCCAAGACGCCTCAGTGGAGGCACTGAAGAAAGCAACAGGGCAAACGCGCACGGGCAGCTGGAACAAGAACAAAACGAGCAGCAAGAGGCATGTAATAACAACTCTCTGCCACAAGTGTGGAAATAAACATGAGCCCCGTCAATGCCCAGCTTATGGTGCAGTGTGCCACAAATGTGGTAAGAACAATCATTTTTCCAAGGTGTGTAAATCAAGCACTGAAAAAAGCGGCAATTACAAGACAAAGACTGCATAATCTAGAAAGTGAAATTGATTCCTTATATGTAGGCATGATTGGAAAATACAAAAACAAAGCAGCCCACCAAGCTAAAGGCAATGTATGGCGTGAAACAGCCACGGTCAGAGGCATAGCAATTAACTTCAAGTTGGACACAGGCGCCGATGCAAATGTGCTTCCTATGCGCGTATTCCGGCAGCTACCAGGTCCCGTTCAGTTACGGCCCACAAAGACTGTGCTGATTGCTTTTGGTGGTGCACGACTACCCTCAGATGGTGTTGCATCTCTAGATTGCCGCACGTCTAAGCATACGGCTATATTGGACTTCCATGTGTCTAGCCGAGCTGACAAGCCAATCCTGGGTGGAGATGCGTGTGAAGAGCTGCAGCTGGTGAGAAGAGTCGAGGCACTTGCAGTGGAGTCCCCACAACCAGCAAAACCTCCGGCCACCAAAGAGGAGCTGCTGCAGAGGTATGCGGAGGTCTTCACAGGATTAGGCGAATTTCCTGGAGTTCATCACATACACATTGACCCCAGCGTCACGCCTGTGATTCACGCGTGCAGGAACGTACCACTCTCCATCATGGACTCACTAAGAGAGACACTCACAGACTTGCAGAACAGGAAAGTCATAACTCCTGTCAATGAACCTACAGAATGGGTGAACAGTCTTGTTGCCACAAAGAAAAAAAATGGTGCGCTAAGGGTATGTTTGGATCCTTGCAACCTGAATGAGGCAGTCAAGCGTCAACACTACTCCATTCCTACACCGGAAGACGTGCGCAGCAGGCTAACAGGAAAATCCATCTTCTCCATCCTAGATGAAAAGGATGGATACTGGCAGATCAAGCTAGATGAGCCGTCGTCTACGCTATGCACCTTCAACACGCCGTGGGGCCGGTTCCGCTTCCTCAGACTCCCATTCGGGATCAAATCGGCCAGCGAAGTGTTTCAACAAAAGAACTGTGAGACCTTCGGCGATATCCCAGGTGTGTACATTATAGCAGACGACATGATCATCGCAGCGTCATCAGAGCGGGAACACGATGAAATCCTGCAGAAAGTAATGGAGAGAGCCAAGACCGCACATGTGAAATTTAACAGGGACAAGATCCAGTTTAAAGTTGATACTGTAAAGTACATGGGACACGTCATCACGGCAGCAGGACAGAGAGCTGACGACACAAAGATCAAAGCGATTGTCGACATGCCAACCCCGGAAGACAAACAAAGTCTCCAACGTCTGCTGGGAATGACAAAATTCCTAGCGCAATACATACCAAACGAAGCCTCACTCACGGCACCCCTCAGACAGCTGCTCAAGAAGGATGTAGCGTGGCAATGGTGCCCGCACCACAGCTCAGCGCTAAAGGCACTAAAGACCATCCTCACACAAGCCCCTGTGCTGAGATACTACGATCACAAGCAGCCTCTCACTCTACAAGCAGACTCCTCAAAGGATGGACTGGGAGCCTGTCTGATGCAGGACGACCGCCCATTGTGCTATGCCTCATGAGCGCTCACCGACACAGAAAAGAGGTACGCACAGATAGAGAAAGAGTTGCTCGCTATAGTGTTTGCTGCTAAGAGTTTCCACCAGTATGTCTACGGCAGACCAGTAACTGTCCAGTCCGATCATAAGCCTCTGGAGGTCATCATGCGCAAGCCGCTGAGCAAAGCACCTGCGCGGCTGCAAGGTATGCTTTTACAACTGCAGAGGTATGATCTGAGTGTAACATACACACCAGGCAAGCACATGTACATTGCCGACACACTCTCACGCGCTACAGCTAGCAGAGAAGGTGACCATATTGATGAAAACCCTTGTGATGAGAGAGTTGTGTATGCCTTGGATGCCACAGATGCCTTGAGCGAGGAAACACTCAGCCAATTAAAGAAAGCAACGGCAGCAGATAGCGTGCTGCAAGCTGTGTGTGAGAAACACAAGAAAGGCTGGCCCATGAAAAAGAAAAGTTTGGACAGAAAACTACACGCCTACTGGGCAGTAAAGGACATTATAACCATGGAAGATGACATTGTCTTGGTCGGAGACAAAATCATCATACCCCAGAGCTTCAGGAGCACGATTTTGGAGAAGCTGCATCTTGCACACCAAGGAGTGCAGCGCACAAAAGCCAGAGCAAGAAAGTCTCTCTACTGGCCTGGCATGGCACGAGATATAGAGGCAATGGTGGAAAAGTGTGTGCAATGCCAGCAGCTACAGCCCAAACAGCAGGCTGAGCCACTTATGCCGCATCAGGTCCCAGAACTGCCATGGATGAAAGTCGGAGCCGACATCTTCGAGCTACACGGTCAGTCATACCTGTTGTTAGTTGATTACCTAACCAAATATCCTGAAGTGCTCAACATATCTGACAAAACAGCATACACAGTAATCCAGAAGATGAAGTCTGTGTTTGCCAGACACGGGATTCCTAGGGAGATAGTGAGTGACCATGTCCCATTTGCCAGCTATGAGATGAAGTCATTTGCAGCTTCATGGGAGTTCAAGCTCACACACTCCAGCCCAGGTTTTCCCTCTTCAAATGGCATGGCTGAGAGAGCCATAAAGACAGTGAAACATGCGCTGAAGAAGGCAATGCAGACCGGCACTGACCCACATCTGGTGCTGCTGTCACTGAGGAACACACCGGTGACAGGACTGGACGTATCACCTGCACAAATGTTGATGGGGAGAGTTCTACGAAGCACACTTCCGTGCTCCAGTGCTGTGCTGACACAATCACAGCACATTCACAGCAAGATCCGGAACCTGCAGTTCCGCCAAAAACAACGTTACGACCAGTGTGCAAAGCCCCTGCCAGTGTTGACCCCAGGAGACACCGTACACATGCAAACGCGGCGCGGCTGGGAGCCTGCCGTTGTCATCCGACAGCGAGATGAACCACGGTCCTACACTGTGCAGACACCGGCTGGGAGGAGGCAAAGAAGGAACAGGCAACATCTGAGGAAGATTCATCCGAGCCTATTCAGAGACACGGACAGTGAGGAACATTTTGACCCAGAGGTACAACCCTCACCCTCACAAGCGCCTGTGCCAGTCGACTCACCACCACATGACCTGCCACCACACGACCCTCCTCCGGTGACTACAGGCAGTACACCCACATGCTACACAAAGTGCGGCAGAGCAGTTAGGCGCCCTGCCAGATACAATGACTAACCTCAGGGTTCTTTTGTGTGATCATTCAAGTGTTAAGAAAAAAAAGAAAAAAAGAAGGTGAAACAAAGAGTACAAGGTGTGTTTAACCTGAAATGTTGCAAGATTGCTGAATGTTCAAAATGTTTACATGCTAACCACCAGAATGTGAAAAGGAAATGGTTTATGTTGTTTAATGAGAGTCATCTGTCATTTAAAAAAATGCTGTATTAATCATTGAAGTATGCAAGTAGAAAAGACTTGTTCAGTGTTAATGGCATAGTGTTAATGGTTCGGTAAAGCGTCTACTGTTGAAGCAACTGATGAGTAGGCCACATCTCAGTTGGAAAAGAGGGATGTGGTGTATTGGATCGAGCACTCGGTGCTCGATTGTGTTGGACTGTCGCCACTACTGAGTTCTGTAATACACTGGTCGAGCCTAGTAGTGTGTGATGTCTCCGTCAGTAAAGATCAGACTTGTGCCTCGTCCTCGTCTCCGTGTACTTATATATAATAGTGATTAAGTTAGTAACCCACGAATAGTAACACTACAATAGTGTACATAAGAGAAGTCACAACAACAGATTATAACACCGTTTCTGAATTAGCTGTGGAACTTCGGCATGTTTATTTCGCTCCATGCATAACGTGCACATAATCCGACTGACTCTCGTCTACCTCCCCGCTCCCGTGGCTGCTCTGTTTACTATCCCATAACTCCATGTGTCCTTAAAGGTGTATTCCCCTAATACTGAACATCACACAAAGCATCCTGGTAAATGTAGCAATTGGAGAAAAAATACAGGACATGTGCATTAATCATATTTTACAGGTCCTTACATGTATAATAGTTCCGCTAACGGTTCTGCCGACATGAAGTACAGCAGAACTGACAGGGGACACCCTTGTCTGACTGACCTCTCTATCCTAAATGTGTCTGTGACTATCCCATTGATTTTGATTTTTTTTGACCCCCCCCCCCCCCGCTTTTCCCTAACGTTCACACTTTAGAATGGCAACCCCCGGTATACCGTATAAGCCACACATTTACATACACATTTTCACACGTATACACAAAACCAAACACATGGACACATCCTCTCTCTGTTCTCTGTAGGTGGGACATACTTCCTGATTAGTCGCAGCCTTGGTCCAGAGCTGGGCGGCCCCATCGGTCTGATCTTTGCCTTTGCCAACGCTGTAGCCGTCGCCATGCACACAGTGGGCTTTGCTGAGACTGTTCAAGCCCTGATGCAAGTGAGTACACGTGTGTGTGTGTGTGTGTGTGTGTGTGTGTGTGTGTGTGTGTGTGTGTGTGTGTGTGTGTGTGTGTGTGTGTGTGTGTGTGTGTGTGTGTGTGTGTTGTACCAGGATCAACCCTAATTGTCAGGTAAAAAAGTCCCCAAATACATTGAAAAAAAGTCCAACTTTTTTTTTTTAAAATCTTTGCCAGTGTTTAATGTTCATAACATTAATTTTAGATTGAGCCCGAAATCAAGCTGTTATCAGGATCACGTTAAAGTAGATATAATTTTGGTTAGGAATTTAGTGGTTATGGTTATGATTAAAGGTGGCATAGTGGCGCAGTGGTTAATAATAATAATAACAATTACACTTATGTAGCACTTTTCTAATACTCAAAGTCGCTTTACAATAAACGGAGTGGAACAAGATGACAGATAAACATAACACAGACATACAGGGGTGGATGGGAAGGGGGGCTACGAGAGGGAGAAGCGGCAGCCACACACGATGCCAGCAGTACTCTCCAACTTGGACAGATACAAAAGGGAAAGAAAAACAAAAGTCCATAAATCACATAAATCACATATGAAGTCTGAAGCGGTGAGTCCCGACCAATGACCTGAATGTGGGCAGCCTGCAGCAGTGTCTGATGGGTTTGTGGAGGGAGTTGGGGAGGGAGTTGAGGGAGGGGGCAGGTCGAGCGCTCAGTCCCCAACCTGCCCCAGACTAGGGGTGGATGAGAGGATGAGGGGGGGGGGGGCACGAGAAGGCAATGGAGAAAATGTGTGTCTTGAGACAGGATTGGCAGAGTGGGAGGGATTCTGAGTCTCTAATGATTTGGGGGAGTGAGTTCCAGAGCCTGGGAGCTGCCCTTGAGAAGGCTCAGTCACCGAAGCCATGGAGGTTGGACCTGGGGGTAGAGAGAAGGGAGGCTGAGATGGATCTGAGGGACCGAAAGGGTTGGTAGGGGGAGAGGAGGTCGGTGAGTTATGGAGGAGCCAGTTTGTGAAGGGCTTTATAAGTAAGAACCAGGATATTGTAATTGATCTGGTGGGAGATGGGTATCATGTGGAGGTCTTTTAGAACTGGGGTGATGTGGTGCCAGGATTTGGTGAAAGTTAAAAGTCGGGCGGATGTGTTCTGGACCAATTGGAGTCTCTTGATAGAGCTGGCACTGATGCCATAGAGGAGTGAGTTGCAGTAATCAAGGTGGGAGGAGATGGAGGCATGGATCAGTATCTCAGCAGCAGGGCGTGTGAGAGAGGATCTTATTTTCGCAATGTTGTGAAGGTGGTAGAAGGAGGATTTGACCATTTGGTGGATATGTGGCTCAAGGGTGAGGGTGGGATCAAGGATCACACCAAGGTTGCGTGCCTGGGAGGAAGGGGAGACAGTAGTGCCATCGATGGTGAGTGCAAGGTTGTTGATTTGGGTGAGAGTGGACTTGGAGCCAATGAAGACGAGTTCGGTTTTTTCACTGTTGAGTTTGAGAAGGTTTTGGTGTATCCAGACTTTAATTGCAGACAGACAGGAGTCAATGTGAGAGAGGGGTGGATTGTGAGGGGATTTGGTGATGACGTATATCTGAGTATCATCAGCACAACAGTGGAAGTCCAAGTTGAAATAGCGGAGAATCTGACCAAGAGGGAAGATGTAGATGATGAAAAGGAGTGGGCCGAGTACAGAATCTTGGGGAACACCTTGTGTGACTGTGGATGGAACAGAGGAGTGGTTGTGAAGTGAGATGAAGTGTGAACTGTTGGAGAGGTAGGACTGGGGCCAGCTGAGTACGGTGCCTTCAATACCGACATCTTTCAATCTGGTGAGCAGAATGTTGTGGGTCATAGTATCGAAGGCTGCAATCAGGTTGAGGAGGATAAGGATGTTAAGGGCTCCAGTATCAGCAGAGGTGAGGAGATCATTAAGTACTTTAAGGAGCGCAGTTTCAGTGGTGTGGAGTGGGCGAAAACTGGACTGGAGGGGTTCGAGTCTGTTGTTGGAGTATAGATAGGTTTGGAGTTGTGTGGCAACAATGCATTCCAGGGTTTTTGAGAGGAAGGGGAGGTTGGAGATTGGCCGGTAGTGGTTGAGGCAAGATGGCTCAAGACCGGGTTTCTTGAAAATTGGGGTGACAGTAGCAGTTTTGTAGGCAGAGGGGACAATTCCATGGGACAGTGAGGAATTGAAAAGGTTGGTGAGGTAGGGGCATATAGGGCAGGGAGGCATTTCTTCAGTAGGGGGATGGGGCGGGGATCAAGGGAGCAGGTTGTGGATTTTGATGAGCTAATAAGTTCAGAGATAGTGGTAGGGGCAACTGGAACAAACCGGTAGAGGTGGTGATCAGGGGGAGGGGTAGGGTGGTCAAGAGGAATGGGGAGAAGAGGGGCAGGAGTAGTTACTGCTGAGTCAGATGCAGGGGACAGTGATTTGTTGATAGCGGCGATTTTGTCTGCAAAAAAATTGGAGAAATGAGTTGCATTGTTCAGGAGTAAAGTTGGAGAGGGCATTGGCACAGGGCTTGAGGAGGTTGTTTACAGTGGAGAAGCGGGTGCAGGGGTTACAGTTGGAATCATTAATGATGGTGGAAAAATAGGCAGACTTGGCGGTGGTGAGGGCATCTTTGTAGGCAGAGAGGTGGAGGTTGTGGGCTTCTCGATGTACAGTGAGAGATGTTTACTTGACAAGTCGTTCCAGTTGGCAGGCAGTCTGTTTCATTGTGCAAAGCTCAGGTGTGAACCAGGGTGCAGAGGTGTTAAAGGAGACTGTTTTTGTTTTGAGAGGGGTGAGTGTGTTGAGGGAGGCAGACAGAGTGGCGTTGAGGTGATTGGTGAGATCATCAGGTGAGGTAGAGGCTGGTTCCAGGGGGAGAGCAGTGGAGAGCAGATCAGAGAGTTGGAGGGGGTCAGTAGATTTAGTATTGCGGAATGTTATTTCTCTGAGGAGGTGTGGCCGAGGAGTTGGGGATGGAATAGTGAACTGGATGAGATTATGGTCTGACAGAGGAAATGGGGATGAATGGATCTTGTGTACCGGTGGGTTACCGCGGTCGCCTCACAGCAAGAAGGTCCTGGGTTCAAGCCCCGGGGTAGTCCAACATTGGTGGGTGGTCCTGAGTCATCGTCTCGTGTGGCATTTGCATGTTCTCCCCATGTCTGCGTGGGTTTCCTCCGGGGGCTCCAGTTTCCTCACACAGTCCAAAGACATGTAGGTCAGGTGAATCGGCCATACCAAATTCTCCCTAGGTATGAATGTGTGTGTGGGGGGGGGGGGGCCCTGTGTGACAGTTTGGCGGCCTGTCCAGGGTATCTCCTCGCCTGCCGCCCAATGACTGCTGGGATAGGCTCCAGCATCCCCATGACCCTGACGGCAGGATAAGTGGCTCGGAAAATGGATGGATGGATGGTTAAGATTAAGTCAATGTCAAGAAGTGATTTTAGATAAAAAAACAAGGTTTTCAGTTCTACTAAAATATTATATTTATGGTAATGCATGCATTTTAATTTTCATTGACATTTCGAGCGCATTGCTTCGGCAATACATATACTAAAATTGGAACGATACAATAGAGAAGATTAGCATGGTCCCTGCACAAGGATGACACGCAAATTCGTGAAGCGTTCCTCATTTTCCAGTTTCTTCCCACAGTCCTAAGACATGTAGGTCAGGTGAATTGGCTGTACTTCCCGTTTCTTCCCACAGTCCAAAGACATGTAGGTCAGGTGAATTGGCCGTACTAAATTGTCCCTAGGTGTGAATGTGTGTGTGTGTGTGTGTGTGTGTGTGTGTGTGTGTTGGCCCTGTGATGGCCTTGGCAGCCTGTCCAGGGTGTCTCCCTGTCTGCCGCCCAGTGGCTGCTGGGATAGACTCCAGCATCCTGTGACCCCGATTGGGATAAGCGGCTTGGATAGTGGATGGATGGATGACATTTCAAGCCTTAATTATGGATAGCATGGTGGAGAGAGAGACAGGAAACAGGGTAAGGAGAGCAGGGGGATGACATGTAACTAAGGTTCCCGGCTGGACTGTAACGCTGCAATAAGGCCAGAGCCCATGTGATACGCACTCTCCCGGCTAAGCTACCAGGGTGCCCCATGTGTGTATTTTATTTAGTAACATAGTATCAGCTTGTCCTGATCCATCTCTACAACATGCTTGCAATAGTGCAACTCTTCCAGACCTCCCAGAACTTCTAAACACAGACAAGATCAAGAGATTCCTAAGACTCACTGTTTGTGTAACCTGATAGCCAAGTCTAGCCCACCTGTGCTTTACTCTGCATACATGGAGGGTACATTGGATGTTTCTTGAGACTCCTCACAAGACTGAAATCTTGACTTTACTTCCTCAGGAGAATGGAGTTGCCATGGTGGACCCAAGCAATAGCATCCGCATCATTGGTATCATTACTGTGACATGTCTGCTGGCGATCTCTTTGGCTGGCATGGAATGGGAGTCAAAGGTTTGCACATCTTTGGTTTCACAAGAGGCCAAGGCAAAAAAGTGCAATAGGTTATGCACATTGAACATATATTTTGCAAATATATTTGGAAGGCATAAGAAGATTGGTCTAATGCAGTAGCTCTTCTGCAGGAACCAAGGGAAAGGTGTATTCTCTTGTCCTGGGACATAAACAATGGAGTTTCAGGAATGCAGGCAGGCAGATGGACAGACAGACAGAATCAGGCATTGGCTTTATGGTCATCCGGTTATCTCAGATAACTGAATTCCGTGGGAAAATTGATTGAACACTTAAGGTATCATTTGGATGACTAAAAACAAGCTGATGAGATAAAGTAGTATTAGCAAACTTATATTTGGCATGAGATCTAAGATTTATTCAAACATTTTTATTAACTTTTAATTTATAAGACAACACATTTGCTTAGTGTCTCAAAGAAAACAATTAGCAGCTACCACATGTCTGCTCAGCTTTTAGTGGCAAGTTTTTTGAATCAACTGTTTTTGATTGCAGATTGTCATTTAAATTTCTGGGCTTTCATTCACTCAAATTTCATGTCTGTCCTAAGCTTTGAGTACTGGTTAAATAAACAAAATGCGAACTTGTAAAATAAATTCTGACAATTTTGGATGAAAAATGAGCTAAACTTTCTTTTCAAATTATCCAATTGTTCCTAATAAAACATGTCCCATTGCCTACAAAATGTATAGAATAATATTCAAGCTCTACTTGTGAAAGGAACTTTGTGATCTGCGCTGTTTTTGAATTGAGGTGGTTTCTGACCACATACAGTAGCCTTGAGTTCCAGTTGTTCAACTGATTATTTGACTGGAAACATTTAACTGGTACTTGTGGTTGTTCTCGTGTAATGGAATCAAGCACTTTGTTGCTTGATCCCGTTAAAAAAACACAAACAACACAAAGATTATCAAAAAACACTGTTTACGACTGTAAATAATAGAATGAAGCCCTCACTTCGGTGGTTTGACTCACTTTTGTTTGGGATGACCTCAATTCTTGAGAGACCATCTGAAAATGAGCTATTGGCTGCCCCATATCAAAATTTTCCCATTCCCAACTCGTCAAATACAGCAACTTGGTCAGTGGCCTTGCGCTTCAAACCATGATGCTCGAGTTACCCCTTTAGCATCAGTTTGGCACATGCAGGGCTGTTCAATAGATATCAATGGTGTAGTGTTACAGTTGAAGAAAACAGCACAGTCGCCAGAGTAAAATGTTAGCATTTTACGTTTCTGCAAACCACAGATATGTAAAAGTTTTGATGTTTCTGAACCAAAAATATACTTTATATGAACATTTCATCTTATAGCCAATGTTGGTGGAGCCTGCGTCCAAGTCATGTGACTTTCATGTCTCTGTATGTGAAAAGAAAAAAAAACTGGCTGACATTCCTTTTATTCCCAATGGAAAATGCAACATTTTAAGATATTTTTGGTATTAAAATGCGTTTCGATAACTTTTTTGGGGGGGGGGGTTCCCGGGGGGGGCGGGGGTGGGTTCTCCCTTTTTCTCCCCAATTGTATCCGGCCAATAACCCCACTCTTCCGAGCCATCCCGGTCACTGCTCCACGCTATCCCCCCAGTTCACCTTCCCCCTGAACAGGCGCCATGACCGACCAGAGAAGGTGCTAGTGCAGTGACCAGGACACATACCCACATCCCACCCGCAGACACAACCAATTGTGCCTGTAGGGACGCCCGACCATGTCAGAGGTAAGTAACACAGGGATTCAAACCGGTGAGCCCCATGTTGGTAGGCAACGGAATAGACCGCTACGCTACCTGGACGCCTTTCGATAACATTTCTAGCTCAAAAGAATCAAAATCAGTTTATTTGGCCAAGTAGGGCTACACACAAGGAATTTAACTCCAGTTCATCCGTTGCACTCTGTGTACTAATACAGAATAGACATACAGTTAAAACAAAGACAAAATGGTAAACATGAACATTTAACTACTATGTACAGATATATGAAAATTATATTGTGAAAATATATGTTTTAACAGGAAGACAATAGTGGAATACATATGTTACCAGGTTACTTTATGAGATAGGTGGACATGACATAGTATGCATATAGACACTATAAAGTACATTACAGCATGCTTAGATTTATTTTTGACCATGATATGTTGAAACTGGGTTTAAAATACAGGATGTATAATCATATATAATATATATAGATAGATAATTTAGGATATAGTAATATATAGGTAACACTTTATAACTACACAAATGAAGCATTAGTTAAGTATTAGTAACTACTGAATTCATCATTTATAAAGCATTTGTAAAGCAAGCCATGCACCAATGTGTTAATAGATGTTTTATAAA
Organism: Lampris incognitus; assembly: GCF_029633865.1. NCBI lineage: Eukaryota > Metazoa > Chordata > Actinopteri > Lampriformes > Lampridae > Lampris > Lampris incognitus. Next base: position 25,335,994 of record NC_079216.1, on the reverse strand, counting down.
TACTTATTAATACTGCAATTCATAATTAATTCATGTGCAAATGTACATCTAAATAGTTTGCTAATCACGTACTTACACTTTCTAAAGGATCTTATGACCCTTTAGACTTTTGTGAGTCTGAAGGTACTGCTGGCCTTTCAACCTCATTTGTAAATGCTTTGTAAGGCATAGATAGTCCTCACTTTAGATGACGTTGTGGTGGACACGTATTGGGGATAGAATTCACCCCAGGAACTAAGGGTTAAGTCAGGGTTGCCCTGGCAGGTTAACGCAGGGTTAAGTTATGGTTGTTCAGCCAGTTTTCTGATTATTCTTGCCGCCTCCGCTCAGTCGAGCTGTGGTTTTGTTGTCTCTCTGATTTACCGTTGATTAAAGAAAGTTGCCTACACGGCTAAAGTGTGAACCTACGGTCTTCTCCGTTCCTTCGGCTCTACACTGGTGACCCCGACGTCGGTTTTCGGATAAGTTTTCTGAAACCACACACATTATGGCTACGAACGCCGTTGCAATTAAACTGCCGGAGTTTTGGGAGTCTTCCGCGGCTACATGGTTCGCGCAGGCTGAAGCACAGTTCGCGCTCAGATACATAACAGCAGACGAGACCAGGTACTACTACGTAGTGGCAGCCGATGGTAAATACGCCGCACTTAAAAATCTCCTCCTTGAAACTTTTTAACTGTCAACAACGGAGAGAGCACGTCGCCTCTTCGCAATTCATGGCTTGGGAGATGGCAAACCATCGGAGCTAATGAGCAGGATGTTAAATCTACTGGGTCAAGAAAAGCCATGTTTCCTGTTTATGGAGCTGTTTCTGCGCAACATGCCGCCCCACGTCCAGACTGCGCTCGCTAACTCCACCATCACTGATCCCCGTGAGCTGGCAAAGGAGGCTGACCGATTCTTCGTCGCTACACAACGTTCCTCCCATGCTGGGGAGCTGGCTCCTACCTTCACTGGCCCCCCGCCGACATCGCGGGCGTGGCCCGACGGTGGCGCCACAGCGTCAGACCGCTACAAGCCCTCTGGACTCTGTATGTACCACGCTAGATTTGGTGCGAAAGCTAAACGGTGCCGTTCCCCCTGTAACTACAAGCCGACGGGAAACGAGAGGGCCAACACTCAATAGTGGCCATGAGTGTTGCCGATACGAGCAGGCTACTCTTCATCCTCGACACCATCTCCGGTCGGCGATTTCTCTGTGACACGGGCGCACAGAGAAGCGTGCTCCCTGCTACTGACGTCGACATCATGGGCGGGGAGCGGGGCCACCAGTTGGCGACGGCTGACGGCAGCCCTATCCACACCTACGGCGTGCGGTCTGTAGAACTGTGTTTTGGTGGACAACGTTTCACGTGGGAGTTCGTCATGGCCAATGTAACGCTTCCCCTCCTCGGAGCTGATTTTTTGTGCGCTTACGGTTTGCTAGTGGACATTCAGAACAGCCGTCTGGTCGACGCCTTAACCTTCTCTTCCTTCGCATGTACGCGGGGGGAAGCGGCCTATGCAGATCTAGCCAACTCTCTCTCAGAGGCAGACAAGTTCAACCGCCTCCTCGCTGAGTTCCCTGACCTCACGCAGCCTACCTTCTCTGCACCCACCGCTAAGCATGGGGTGGAGCATCACATTGCTACGAAGGGGCCCCCGGTCTACGCCAGAGCCAGGCGTCTCGACCCCGCCAAACTCGCCATTGCCAAGTCTGAGTTCGAGCACCTGGAACGCATGGGGATCATCCGCCGCTCTGACAGCCCGTGGGCGTCCCCACTCCACATCGTCGCTAAGCCTGATGGAGGTTGGCACCCATGCGGGGACTACCGCCGACTAAATGACGCCACCACGCCCGACCGCTATCCTGTCCCGCATATCCAGGACTTTTCTGCAAACCTGTCTGGCAAACGCGTCTTCTCAAAAGTCGACCTGGTCCGCGGTTATCATCAAGTTCCCTTGCACCCCTCGGACATCCCCAAGACAGCGGTGACTACCCCATTCGGCCTATTTGAATTCTTACGAATGCCATTTGGACTCAAAAACGCGGCCCAGTCCTTTCAGCGGCTGATGGATTCAGTGCTCCGTGGCCTTCCTTTCATCTTCGTCTATTTGGACGACATACTCATCGCCAGCGCCTCCGAGGATGAACACCTGTCCCATCTTCACGCCCTCTTCACACGCCTCAGCCAGCATGGGCTGATCGTCAACCCGGCGAAGTGCCGGTTCGGGCTGACAGCCACTGATTTCCTCGGGCACCGCATCACTGGGGACGGGGCGGTCCCCCTGCCCTCAAAGGTGGAAGCGGTGGCTGCCAGCTCGTGCGCTCAGGGAGTTCATCGGGATGGTGACATTCTACCACCGCTTCATTCCCCGAGCCGCCTTTATCATCCGGCCACTGTACGAGGCGCTGAAAGGCAAGTCTCCCAACCAGGCGGTCGACTGGACAGCAGAGCGGGACCGTGGGTTCACCGAGACTAAAGCTGCGCTCTCCCAGGCTACCCTGCTAGCGCATCCTTCACCTACAGCGCCTATTTCCATAACCACGGATGCATCGGACTATGCTGTCGGTGCGGTTCACAAGCAGTGGGGGGGGGGGGGGGCTTGGCAGCCTTTGGCCCTTTTCAGTCGCCAGCTTACACCCCGAGAGTTCAAGTATAGTACTTTTGACAGGGAACTCCTCGGTCTCTGGCTCGCCGTCCGGCATTTCCGGTTCCTGCTAGAGGGCCGCGAGTTTACTGCGTACGTGGACCACAAGCCCCTCACGTTTGCCATGTCCAAGACGGCCGAGCCATGGTCCGCTCGCCAGCAGCGACAACTCTCCTACATTTCGGAATTCACTACCGACATCCAGCACGTCGCTGGTAAGTCTAACCAGGTAGCTGACTGCCTCTCTAGGGCAGTGATTGGAGCGGTCCACCTAGGCCTGGACTATGCACAGATGGCCGCTGACCAGGCCACGGACCCGAGCATCCTCCGTCTCCGGACCTCCGACACGGGGCTCCGCCTGCAGGACGTTCCTTTCAGCGACACAGGTGTCACCCTCCTGTGTGACGTCTCCACAGGACAGCCCAGGCCCATCGTCCCGGACAGCTGGAGACGCCAGGTGTTTGAAGCTGTGCACGGCCTCTCTCATCCAGGCGGTAAGCCATCCGTGCGCCTGACCTCTGCTAAGTTTGTGTGGGAGGGACTTAAGAGAGACGTGAAAGCGTCGGCCGACTCGTGTGTTGCTTGTCAGCGGGCTAAGATACACCGCCACATTAAGGCGCCCCTGGAACGCTTCGCAGTGCCGGAGAGACGATTTGACCATGTCCACGTCGACCTGGTTGGTCCCCTACCCCCCTCCCATGGGTTCACCTACCTCTTCACTGTGGTGGACAGGACTACGCGCTGGCCTGAAGCTGTTCCCCTGGCATCCACGACGTCTGCTGATGTGGCCCGGGCTTTTATTGGGTCGTGGGTCTCACGTTTCGGTACGCCTTCCGATCTTTCATCTGACCGCGGGCCACAGTTTACCTCAGAGTTATGGAATGCTGTGGGTGAGGCTCTGGGCGTCAAGCTTCACCGCACTACCGCCTACCACCCTCAGGCGAACGGCCTATGTGAGCGCTTCCACCGGTCCATGAAGGCTGCGCTTCGGGCTACTCTCAAGGACTGCAACTGGGTCCACAAGCTCCCATGGGTCATGCTGGGCCTGCGGACCGCCCCGAAGGAAGACCTACAAGCCTCCTCTGAGGAACTGGTGTACGGCACGCCGCTGCGAGTCCCAGGCGATTTCATGCCCAACGCAACGCGTCCCTGGTCAGCTGTGGACCAACGAGCGTCCTTGCTGGACGGGGTCAGAGCTTTCACATACCGCCCAACATGGCGCTCCGGTGTCCCAGGTGCCCCCAGGTCTGCAGTCAGCGGACTACGTGTTCATCCGTCACGACGCACACCGCCCCCCTCTGCAACCACCTTATGACGGCCCCTTCCGCGTCCTGGAACGGGGAACTAAGCACCTGGTGGTGGATTTTGGGGGCACGGCCGAGCATGTTTCAGTGGACCGAGTTAAACCCGCACACATGGACTTGACGCAGCCGTTGGAGTTAGCCCAACCTCCTCGTCGCGGTCGTCCCCCGGCTCCGCCTCCTCCCCCCGTGGAGGCCCGCGCTGCCTCTTCTGCTCCTCAGGCCGACCTCCAAAGGCCCGCGTCAATGCCTCCCAGAGACACTCCGGCCCCTGTTACCCGGAGCCGCCGCGGACGGCCTGTCGTCCCCCCGCGCCTGCCTGACTTCGATTACTAGGGCGAATTCTGGGGGGGGGGGGGGGCTCATGTGGTGGAAACGTATTGGGGATAGAATTCACCCCAGGAACTAAGGGTTAAGTCAGGGTTGCCCTGGCAGGTTAACGCAGGGTTAAGTTATGGTTGTTCAGCCAGTTTTCTGATTATTCTTGCCGCCTCCGCTCAGTCGAGCTGTGGTTTTGTTGTCTCTCTGATTTACCGTTTATTAAAGAAAGTTGCCTACACGGCTAAAGTGTGAACCTACGGTCTTCTCCGTTCCTTCGGCTCTACAACGTCATACAAAATACTTTAACAAATAATAACTTCCTGATTTAATCATGAGTTGCAGTATTAATAAGTATTTATAAAACATCTATTAACACACACTAACCATTGGTGCATGTCTTGCTTTACAAATGATGAATTCAGTAGTTACTAATACTTAACTAATGCTTCATTTGTGTAGTTGTAATGTGTTACCAATAATGATAATAATAATGTATATAATATATAATTTAGTAGGGACAGTTGATGTTCAGTGTTACAGGTATATTGCACGGGGATTGTTTCTGACACTCTATGACTGTTTTAAGTGTTCACCAGAGTGACGGCCTACACAAAACTTTCTTGTGTCTGGTTGTTTTGGCGTACAGTACTTCTTTAGAGCCTACTAGAGGGGAGGAGTTGGAACAGGTTGTGACCTGGGTATGATGAGTCTGCAATGATGTTTCCTGCCCATTTCCTGACTCTGGAAATGCATAAGTTCTTAATGGAGGGCAGGTTGGCACGATTGATTTTCTCTGCAGTCTTGACTGTCTGTTGTAATCAATCCCTGTCCTGTTTGGTGGCCGAGGCAAACCAGACAATGATGGATGTGCAGAGGAAAAACGGCATATTGTAGAATAGAATTGAATCAGCAGCTACTGAGGCAGGTTGAACTTCCTGAGCTGGTACAGAAAGTAGCTACATCACCATGTTGACCTGAAAGGACTGACTACACATGCACACTGGGGAGACTCACATCACACATAATAAACATTAGTCACACATTGGTGTGAGAGAAGGATAAAACATTGAAACAGGATATATACTATATATATATTTTAAAAAAGTGATGAGGAGGATGCCAAGCAGTGTCCTGGTAGTGACTACCATCACCATGGAGATCTGAGAGGAAGACAGATTACACGTGCACACAGTGTAGACTCACATCACATCATTCACATACACAGGAGAAAAGAAAGGAGAAGACAATATCCACAGAGAGAGAAATTACATGTGAGAGAAGAGAACTGGTTGCAATAATGAATAGTCTATACTCTATAATCTGGTCGGCAAAACATTGCTTGGTAAATTCAACACACAAACCAACATACCACAGGTCGTGAAGTACTCAACATTTTTTTGAACTTAGTTTTTATTTCAATTTCAGAACTTATACAACCAAATTCACAATTTTTCCTGCTGTTTTTTTTCAATTTTTTCAGCTGTACCTATATGGTTTATGTAGCGAGTAGGTTTTGATATGTAATGAGCGCGCATGCGCGAGTGTTGAGCCTTAAAGATATGCCCAGTAAAAGGTCAACGTTATGCCTTGATCTCCGGTCCACTCATTACTAATATAAGTACTATAAAGTACAAGACATGGTGTCAGAAGTCGTAGTCCTCGCCTCTAAGATGACTACAATCACAAGTGACCGGAATGATCCGTGCAGTTTGACTACGTGAGAAAATAACTTTTGAATTGGCCGAGTGAGCTAGCAGAGCTAACGCTAACGTGGAGCTGTGTTGATACAACGTTTGAGAGGAGCATTCGGAAGGTAAAACAGAATGGATTCTCTATTTTCAATAAGTCCGCATGAAGCATTTGACTTCGGAGACTTTGGTAGTTGGCCTAATTGGATCCGACGTTTAGAAAGATTCCGCATAGCGGCAGGACTAAATGCAAAGAGTCAAGACTATCAAGTTAACTCGCTAGTTTACACTATGTGAGACATGGCGGATGACGTTCTGACACGTTAGCACTGACGGATGAGGACAAGAAAAAGTACGACAAAGTAAAGCAAGCGTTCGATAAACATTTCATATGCAAGCATAGTGTGATCTACGAAAGAGCTAAATTCAACAAACGTAGACAGGAGCCTGGTGAGATGGTTGAAGCGTTTATTACTGCTGTGCATAAACTGGCTGAGCATTGTCAGTATGGAATTCTCCAAGATGAGATGATCAGAGACCGCCTTGTCGTAGGTATCAGAGACCACGGACTTTCAGAGAAGTTACAGCTAGATTCTGAGTTGACTCTCGTGAAAGCTATCACAAAAATCCGCCACAGTGGGGAAATTAAAAAGCAACAGCCTGCATTGAGACAGAGTAGCACAGATGGCACAGATGCAAACATGGATGCAGTTAGATTCAAGATCAAACAGAAATACTCTCCACACGGAAAAAGTGGTTTTAAACCAAAGGAAAGAGTGCAAAATAATGCAAATACTAAATGTGGCAGATGTGGGAAGACACATGAAAATTCATTCAATGTATGTCCTGCGCGCACTGCTGAGTGCAAGAAATGTAAGAAAAGGGGGCATTTTGCCGCTGTTTGTAAAACGAAAATGAGAGTGGAAGAAATTAAGGAAAATGACTTGGATGAAAGCGTAGAGACATTGTTCCTGGGCACAGTGAACTGTACAAAATCCAACACATTCTGGCAGAAATCGGTTGCAGCGACTGGTTAGCAGATGACGTTCAAGTTGGACACGGGCGCTGCAGTGACAGCTATCCCGGCACATCTGTATTCACAAAAGTGACATGGAAAGCTGCTACTAACAACCAAAAGACTGTGTGGACCAAGTAACTCACCCATAGAAGTGAAGGGACATTTTACTGCGGATATTAGTCACAATGGAATTGTAGCGAAGCAGCAAGTGTATGTTGTGCCAGGGTTAGTGACTCCTTTGCTTAGCTTACCAGCGATACAAGACCTCTGCCTGCTCATCCCTGTGCAAGCTATCACAGCAGCTGAGGTAAGCTACAAATAAACAATATCCCAGAGTTTTCACAGGCTTAGGTAAGCTAGAGGGAGAATACAAAATTAAATTAAAAGAAAATGCCACTCCCTTTGCCCTCGCTGTGCCACGCCGTGTACCATTGCCCTTAAGAGGAAAAGTTCAAGAAGAGTTAAAAAGGATGGAGGAAATGGGCATTATTTCTCTCATATAGGAAGCTACAGAGTGGTGCTCAGGAATGGTCGTAGTACCAAAACCTAATGGAAAAATTAGAATATGCGTCGACCTTACCCGCCTGAACGAAAATGTGTGCAGGGAGCGACATATTCTTCCAGCTGTTGATGAGACGCTAGCTGGAGCCAGGATTTTTTCCAAACTGGATGCCACTGCAGGTTTTTGGCAGGTGCCTATGCACAAAAATTCAGCCCCACTCACCACCTTCATCACACCATTTGGCCGTTATTGTTTTAATCGGCTTCCCTTTGGATCATCCGCGCCAGAACACTTTCAGAAACGTTTAACGCAGATGCTTGACGGCCTAGAAGGAACTTTGTGTCATGCGGATGACATCCTGGTGTTCGGTGCCACGCCGAAAGAGCATGATGACAGGGTGAATCAAGTGTTGCAAAGACTGCAGCAGCGGGGCCTAACTCTGAATGACAAATGTCAGTTCGCAGTGAAGCAGGTCAAATTTCTCGGACACGTTGTCAGTTCAGAGGGCATAAAAGCAGATCCTGAGAAGATTAGGGCAATTAGAGAGATGCCACCACCCAAAGATGTGGCTGACGGAAAACGCTTCATGGGGATGGTCAACTATGTGGGGAAATTCTCTCCTAACATCACAGAGCTCACTGGGCCAAACAGAGAACTCCTGAAAGCAGAAAACGTGGATGTGGGGAGCAGCGCAGCAGTGTGCCTTTGAAAAGGTGAAAAACGAGCTCAGCTCTACTGTCCTTGCCCAGTACAGTCCAGAGAAACTGACCAGGGTGTCAGCAGACGCATCGTCTTACGGATTAGGAGTGGTCTTATCTCAGCTTCAAGAACCTGGAGACTGGAGGCCAGTGGCCTTCATATCTCGCAGCATGACTGAAACAGAGCGCAGATATGCCCAAATTGAAAAGGAGGCCCTTGCTGTCACCTGGGCTTGCGAAAGATTTCAGAACTACCTCCTGGGCCTACACTTTGTGATGCGAACCGACCACAAACCGTTAATCAGTCTTCTCAACTCAAGGCCGCTGAATGACATCCCGCCTCGTATAATGTGCTTCAGATTGAGACTTCTGCGTTTTTCCTACTCAATCGTACATGTACCAGGGGAACATTTTATTGCAGCTGATGCTCTATCAAGAGCTCCACTGCAGCGTACTGCAACAGAGGAAGACCTTGCGCTTCAGAACGACATCATAGCTCAAATCAATGAGGTCATTCAGCAACTCCCGGCATCACCTGAGAAGTTGCTACAAATAAGAAGAGCACAAGAAGAAGATCCAGTGTGTAAGCAGTTGTCCTCCCTGATCCACACAGGATCAGAAAGAAGCAGTTCTGCACCACAGTTAAAGCCTTTCTAGCAATACAGAAACGACCTGTTGATGGTGGATGGCCTGTTAATGAAAGGAAAGATAATACTGATTCCAGCAAGCATGCAACAGGACATCCTGGACAAAATTCACCAGGGTCACCAGGGAATGGTGAAATGCATGGCCAGGGCCCCAGATTAGAGAGAAGGTATGTCAGTGTGAAATTTGTGCTAAAGAGAGTCAAAATGCCACAGAACCTCTGATGACCACACCCTTGCCATCACGCCCATGGGAACGGCTAGCAGCTGACTTATTTGAGTGGAAGAAGGGTCAGTATTTAGTAGTCATTGATTACAATTCGAGATACATTGAGGTTGCCAATTTAACAAGCACTTCAGCAACAGCTGTGATTGTGAAAATAAGTCATCTTTAGCCGCCACGGGATGCCGGATACACTCGTCATAGACAATGGACCGCAGTTTGCTGCTGCAGAGTTTGCAGATTTTGCTAAAGATTACAACTTTCAACATGTTACCAGTAGCCCCCGTTACCCACAAAGCAATGGGGAAGCTGAACGTGCAGTAAAGACTGTGAAATCCTTATTGCAGAAGAATGAGGACCCTCACAAAGCACTTATGGCATACAGAGCAACTCCTCTTGCCCATGGAGTATCACCGGCACAGCTCCTGATGGGGTGTAACATCCAAACACCCCTTCCGGTGTGTCCACGCACTCTCAAACCAGCATGGCCAAACTTGAGAGCTTTTGAGTTGAAAGACCAGGAGTTTAAAAGACAACAGACTGAAGGATACAACAGACGACATAGAGCACGGGAGTCACCACCACTCCAACCAGGTCAGAGAGTTTGGATACGGAATGTTCCACACACAGGAGTCGTCTCTGGATCAGCAGGGACACCACGTTCATACTTGATCCAAACCTCAACAGGCAGTCTCCAAAGAAACCGTTCTCATTTGAGAGTAGTGCCTTCACCATCTGGAAGCCAGCCGGACTCTGGACTACACACCAGAGTTGGCAGGGCAGTCAAGCCTGTTAAAAGACTGAATTTGTAGTTTAGTGTTGTGGATATACACGGAGCAGAATAACCTCCATACCACAACAGAGAGGATCAGGTCGTCTACCCTACCTCTCAGTTAGGTTATGTACTTGTCTTGATATGTTCATAGGTAAAAAAAAAAAAAAGGAAAATGAGATGTGAAATGTGTGTCTAGATATAAGATGTGAAATGTGAAGTTCATTTAACCAGTTTATACACTACCGTTCAAAAGTTTGGGATCACCCAAACAATTTCGTGTTTTCCATGAAAAGTCACACTTATTCACCACCATATGTTGTGAAATGAATAGAAAATAGAGTCGAGACATTGACAAGGTTAGAAATAATGATTTGTATTTGAAATAAGATTTTTTTTACATCAAACTTTGCTTTCGTCAAAGAATCCTCCATTTGCAGCAATTACAGCATTGCAGACCTTTGGCATTCTAGCTGTTAATTTGTTGAGGTAATCTGGAGAAATTGCACCCCACGCTTCCAGAAGCAGCTCCCACAAGTTGGATTGGTTGGATGGGCACTTCTTTGAGCAGATTGAGTTTCTGGAGCATCACATTTGTGGGGTCAATTAAACGCTCAAAATGGCCAGAAAAAGAGAACTTTCATCTGAAATTCGACAGTCTATTCTTGTTCTTAGAAATGAAGGCTATTCCATGCGAGAAATTGCTAAGAAATTGAAGATTTCCTACACCGGTGTGTACTACTCCCTTCAGAGGACAGCACAAACAGGCTCTAACAGGTACTATTTAATGAAGATGCCAGTTGGGGACCTGTGAGGCGTCTGTTTCTCAAACTAGAGACTCTAATGTACTTATCTTCTTGCTCAGTTGTGCAACGCGGCCTCCCACTTCTTTTTCTACTCTGGTTAGAGCCTGTTTGTGCTGTCCTCTGAAGGGAGTAGTACACACCGGTGTAGGAAATCTTCAATTTCTTAGCAATTTCTCGCATGGAATAGCCTTCATTTCTAAGAACAAGAATAGACTGTCGAGTTTCAGATGAAAGTTCTCTTTTTCTGGCCATTTTGAGCGTTTAATTGACCCCACAAATGTGATGCTCCAGAAACTCAATCTGCTCAAAGAAGGGCCCATCCAACCAATCAAACTTGTGGGAGCTGCTTCTGGAAGCGTGGGGTGCAATTTCTCCAGATTACCTCAACAAATTAACAGCTAGAATGCCAAAGGTCTGCAATGCTGTAATTGCTGCAAATGGAGGATTCTTTGACGAAAGCAAAGTTTGATGTAAAAAAAATCTTATTTCAAATACAAATCATTATTTCTAACCTTGTCAATGTCTTGACTCTATTTTCTATTCATTTCACAACATATGGTGGTGAATAAGTGTGACTTTTCATGGAAAACACAAAATTTTTTGGGTGATCCCAAACTTTTGAACGGTAGTGTATATGCTCACGTTTACAGAGATGTTTAAGATGCCAGCTGTTCCCCTGCCTTGTTGGTAAAATCAGCATTAGGCTTTATTAACATATGATTTAATTTTTCTGTAAAGATCCTGAAAGTATGAGTTTAAAAGGGGGAGGTGTAGTGAGCAGGTTTTGTTATGTAATGAGCGCGCATGCGCGAGTGTTGAGACTTGAAGATATGCCTAGTTAAAGGTCAACGTTATGCCTTGGTGCCCAGTCCATTCATTACTAATATAAGTACTATAAAGTACAAGACAGTTTACAGATAATTTAACAAAAGGGAATTAAAAAAAGAAAAGGAAAAGAAAAAAAACCCTTTACTTCAGCTTGAAGTGTTAGTTGTAATGGCGGTATAAATTAAAGACATGAATACATTTTAAAAAAAGGGAAAGGAGGGGTCAGGTCAGGGAGGAGAGGGAATTTGTGTACGCATGTGTGTAGTGGTATGGCTGCGTGTATATTCATAGACAGATAGGTGAATTGAGAAGATAGAGACGCATGTATGATACAGAATGTATACAAGGGTCTGGAACACTTCACTGTCTCAATATAGTACTAGCCATGGCCGGGCTCCACCTTTTAATAAATATATCTTTCTGAAGTCTCAAAGAGTATGTTATTTGTTCCATCTGATATATTTCCCATACTTTTTCAATTCATAAATTGTATGTTGGGGGGGGTCAGATTTTAACCACTTAATTGTTATGCATTTAATTGCTGCTGTTAGTAATATTTGCAAAAGGTATTTTTTAGATCTTCCATCAATCCCTTCCGGCATTAATCCCAGTAATGCCATCTTTGGATCTTTTGTGAAGTTTTGTTGGAATACTTCTTTAAGTGCCTCAAATACCTCTTCCCAAAATGTTCTTAATTTAGGGCATGTCCAAAATATGTGGGTATGGTTGCCAATTTGTGTTCCACAATTTCTCCAGCATTTATTTGAGTGTGTTGGGCCCGTTTTAGCTACTATTTCTGGTGTCTGAAAGAATCTCATAGTTACCTTCCATTTGAATTCCCTCCATGTATTTGAATTGGTTACTAGATTAGCTTCATTACATATTTCTTCCCACATGTCCTGTGGTATATCTGTATTCATTTCAGTTTCCCATCTTCCTTTTATCTGCAGTGTATTATTCATACATAAGCCTAAAAATGTTTGGTAAACATGACATGACTTTCTTATCCCCGATCCCTGTTTGTAATTTTATCAAGAACTATTTAATTGGAGTGGGCACCAACACACGATCCCACTCTTTATGTTTTGTTAAAAACTCCCTTAATTGTAAATACCTGAAAAAAATCTGTGGCAGGAAGCATAAACTCCTCTCTCAGCTGTTCAAATGATTTAAGGACGCCATCCTTATGAAGTTGGTGTAGATTACTGTGACCATGTTCTGACCATTTTCTAAAACCTGCGTCTATATGGGAGGGTACACAATCTTTTATTAGTCCGATACTAGTTAGCGCGGAAATTACTTTAAGCAATCCAAATGACAGTTTTCTTTTCCTCCAGATTTTTAGTGTAACTCTAGTCCATTCACTCATTTGCGTTTCTTTTAAGGGGACATCTAGGAAAGGCAAGATCTGTAGGGGCTTCACACACAAGCTTTTTTCTTTTCTTTTTTTTTTGAAAACTTTATTTTCCAATTTTCAAGTTTTTTGGAACAGGTATACAAAGCACACGAACAACAACAACAACAACAACAACAAAAATAAACATGTAGGAATCCCCCTCCCCCCCAAGGCTCAAAAAAGAAAAAAAAAGAAAGAAAAAAAAGGACTATGCAGGGATTTCTTATTCCAATTCCATATGATAGCCATATTTTTGAAGACGATATAAAGTTGTACACATATATCTATAAGTACTTTCGTTACAACCAGGTAAATAAAAAGTACATTCAATAAAAGGGAAAACCTTCAATAAAGTCTATGAAAGGACTCCAGGTCAAAGTAAAGTTTTTGCGGGTTTTACATATTTTATATCGGAGCTTTTCTAAAGGTAGAAAGGACAGCACCTCCCTCAACCACTGCAAAAATGATGGCGCTTTATTCGACTTCCAGTTAAATAGGATAAGTCTGCGTGCTAGTAATGAGGCAAATGCAAAGTTGTGATCTTACAGTTAGGGGGTGGTATGCCAAAGATGGCTGTGTGAAAATCAGGGTTTATGGTCTGTTTACAGATATGTGAGAATACATTAAATATCTGTCCCCAATAACTGTTGAGGGAGGGGCATGCCCAGAACATGTGTCCCACCGAGGCTGGACTATGACTGCACCTCGGACAGCCAGGGTCTGTGGTGGGAAAGATGCTGGCAAGCTTGTCCCCCGAGTAGTGAAGACGGTGAAGCACCTTAAACTGAATTAACCCATGTCGTATACACAATGAGGACGTATGTATACGAGTTAAGCTGTCCCGCCATGCCTCTTCAGAAAGCTCTACACCCAAATCTCTCTCCCATGCAGTTTTTGTTTTGTCCCAGGATATCTGTTTCAATCCCTGTATCAGTGTGTAAATTATAGAGACCCGTTTTTTCCCAAAGGGATCCATCTCTAGAATAACAACTAATTGGCTCCCGGGTGACAGATACGGAAATGAGGGAAACACTTTCTTGGCAAAACTACGGATTTGAAGGTATCTAAAAAAATGGGATCTGGGTATGTTATGGTCTTTGGTAAGTGTTTCAAATGAGATGAATGTTCCATCTTTAAATAGATCACAGAAAAACACCAGTCCATTTCTATGCCAAAGTTGAAATGCGTTATCTAACACAGATGGCAAGAAGAATTGATTATTTGCTACTGGAAAAAGACCGCTAGCATGCTTTAAACCAAAATGCCTCCTAAACTGGAGCCATATCCTAAGTGACGCTTTAACCACCGGGTTTGTTATTTGTATGTTACGATTATGTGGTAGTGGAGAGGTGAATATCGGTAAAGGATTGGATAGGAGTTCCATGTGAACCCAATCTGTACCCTGTTGATTCTTATATGTAAATGCCCAATGTAAAAGTTTTACAATGTTCGCAGCCCAGTAGTAACAAATAAAGTTAGACAAGCCTAATCCCCCTGTCTCCTTAGGGACCTCCAAGTATATTTTCTTCATCCACACAAGCTTTTTTCTATGTTAAGCCAGCGAGTACATGTAAGATCCTGAATCCATATTGTTAAAGGTTTTAACTGTGCAGCCCAAAAATAATATCTTAGATTCGGGAATTTGAGCCCTCCATGCAGTTTTGATAGCTGTGATGTTTTTAGTCTAATTCTTGGTCGTTTTCCTTGCCATATAAATTTTGAAATGAGCCTGTCTAATTTATCAAATATAGATTTAGGAATATCAATAGGTACCATCTGAAATTGATAGAGAAGCTTAGGTAGCACATGCATGCGTATACTCTCAATACGGCCCAACAGAGACAGGGGAAGTGTTGACCACTGGTCCAAATCCTTACTGATATTATGTGTTATGCGTTTGTAATTTGCATCATATAACTTTCCTAGTGATGGGGGGATTTGAATACCGAGATATTTAATGCCGTCTTTAGGCCATTTAAACCCACTCTGGAGTTTGACCGCTTGAGGAATTCTACCACTTATATCCATTGCCATTGTTTTGTCCACATTTACTTTATAACCTGAGAAGTACCCATATGTTGAAATAAGATCCTTTAAGTGTGAGATTGTTGTTGTAGGTTCGGCTATATATAAAAGCACATCATCTGCGTATAAGGGTAATTTGTGTCCTTCATTTATTGTCAGTCCCTTTATGTTATTGTCATCTCTGATAAGCTGTGCTATCGGTTCAATAATAATATCAAACAGTAAGGGTGATAGAGAGCAGCCCTGTCTGCAGCCACGTTCAAGGGCAAATCGGTTTGACAGAGCCCCATTTACTTTAACAGCAGCTTGTGGATTAGAATATAGTGTTTGTATCCACTTTATGAAATTAAGGCCAAAATGGAATCGTTTCAGTGTTTGAGGCAAGTATTGCCAGAATACTTGATCGAATGCCTTCTGGGCATCAAGGGATAATATCATTGCTTCCTCCTCCTTGACTTTCGGATGAGTCATTAAATTTAATAGTCCTCTGATATTGTCCCCATAGTATCTTCCTGTGATAAACCCAGTCTGATCAGGATGAATAATTTCTGTGATAATTTTATTGACGCGTCTCGATAGAATAGCTCTTAGTATACGCAGGTCTTCATTCAGTAGTGAAATAGGCCTATATGATTGGCATTTGGTGGGGTCCTTGCCTTCCTCATGTATTACAACTATTGTCGTCTCCCTCCAGGAGGGGGCCATGGATCCAGATTGTAGCGCATGGTGGTAAGCTTTTAATAGTAAAGGTGATACTGTCTCTTTAAAAATGTTCTAAAATGTATTAATAAACCCATCTGGTCCGGGGCTTTTATTGTTTTTCAGTGTAGAGATTAAATGTTGTATTTCCCATTCCTTAAGTGGTTAATCCAACTCTTTTGTCATGGTCTGAGGTAGCTCTTTTATTGTTATGTCTTTCAAAAACTGTGCTAACTCTTTATCATCTGTGCAAGTGTCTGTGTTTTTGTATAGGGATTTATAAAATTCTGCAAAAAACTCTGAAATCTCATCTGGTTTTGTAAGTGTTAAGCTATTAGGCTTTAATTTATGTACTACATTGGATGATTGCTGTTTTTAAGTCTTAATGCTAACAATCTACTTGTCCTGTTACCATTTTCATAATATTTTTGATTGGTGAACCTTATGTTGCCCTCAATCTTTTTGGTGATTAGGCTATTTAGATCTCTTCGTGCTTGTTTGAGCACATTAAGTAGATTGGAGGATGGTGTTCTTTTATGTTGTTGCTCCAGCTGTCTTATTTTGTCTTCTAATTCATGTTGTTTGGCTTCCCTTCTCTTTTTTTTCACACTTGCAAATGAGATAATGCGACCTCTAATATAAGCCTTAGCACAGTCCCATAGAATGAGAGGTGATATTTCGGGCGAGATATTTGTATCTAAATAGTTGTTTAGTTCAGTTGTTACAAATGAGATAAATTCCTTATCATTTAAAAGTGATGCATTTAATCGCCATTGTTTAGTTGTTGGCCTGTGACCTATGTTCCATGATCGTACTAGAGGTGCATGATCAGATAGAGTAATTGGTAGAATCTCCATGTCTTCTATCCTGTGGAGTACTGCTTTGGGGGTGAAAAAATAATCAATTCTAGAATAGAATGAATGTCTGTGTGAGTAAAAAGTGAAATCTCTACCTTTAGGGAATTTACATCTCCAAACATCCACCAGACCTGACTCTGTCGACAAGTGTCTTAGGATTTTACTCATTCTAGAAGTGAGAGATTTTGAGGTATGTTGTCTATCCATAAACTGAGACATAACACAGTTGAAATCCCCTCCTAGCAGTAAGATGCCGGAGCTGTTCTGTAGGATTGTGGAGAAGATTGTACTAATGAAGCCAGGCTCGTCATCATTTGGAGCATAAATGTTCATAAAAGAGACTTGTATTCCATCTATAGATCCATTTACTAGAATAAATCTCCCTTCAGCATCTTTGTGGACTTTAGTTTGTGTAAAATTAACCTGCCTATGTATCAGAACAGATACGCCTCTCTTTCTACCTGATGGGTGTGATAAGTAAAATATTTTGTCCGCCCAAGATTTTTTTAGTTTCTCATGTTCTATTTCCGACAAGTGGGTCTCTTGCAAAAATGCTATCTGAGTGTTGGCTCTTTTTACCTGATTAAGGATTTGCTTCCTCTTTATAGGACTATGAAGACCTTTCACATTGTAATTTATGACTTTAAGGGATCCCATGACTTAAAGTTAGAATTATGTAGAGTATTAGTTTTGCCCTTGAGTAATGTGGTGGGAAGGGAAGGCAAGTGCGGAGGAGAGAGTTGGAAGTGGGACGTAGTATCGATGTGTGTGATTGTATGAGCACAGGTGGGTGGGTATAAGAAAGTACCTGTGGTAGGTGAGAGTAGATAATGTGGGGAAAGTGGGATATAGTAACAAAAGAAAATATGAAAATAAATAAATAAATATAAATTATGAAATAGTGTGTGAAATAATTATTAATACTAATTACAGCAGTATGATCACCATAATGTTTTAACATTAACAAAAAGCATTTGAAAGGAAAATTCAATTTCCCTGTTGCTCTTATTCTTACGGCAGGATCCCCGGGGAACAGTGGGATCTGTGCAAATAGAACTGAAGATAAAGCAGGATAAACCATGGACTCAACCAGCATTAGCGTCCGATCACTCTTTAGGACAGGGTCCCAGGCTGCAGGTCTAAACATGCAGCTGTGCGAACAGTCTTTAAAAATCCAAAGGAGTTAAATCAAGTGCAACTGGAATTGGTATATATCCGTGAAGACGTTTCGCCTCTCATCCAAGAGGCTTCCTCAGTTCGTGCCTTTCTGACTAGACCAAGCTAGTCTGACTGTCTGGTGATCAGACTCAGAATTTATCCTCTTTGGAGTCGTTGTTAGAGCTATAGATGTCCATGGCTCTTTGTCTTCCGATGTTTACCAACAACCGTCGCTAACCGAGCCATAGATATCAGTGGCTCTTTTGTGTACCGATGTTTGGCCGCGCCCGTCGCCATCGGAGCTATTGATTTGCATTTGTTTAGCAGCGACGGTCGTTGGGGGTGTTAGTTTCGACTTCATTATACAGCGGTCATGAGAGTCGTTGGAGCCGTTAGTGACCGACTGTTGTTCTTGGAGGCTAGGCTTCTTGAGTCTCCTGGGTAGAGATGAAAGGACGGCATTGTAAGTGGGAGATAGGTGGTGTCGCAGACCTCCTCCTCTGTTGAGGGATGGTTTTTCCAGTTTCACATAGATGGCTTCCTTCACCCCTCTTTCAAACCATCTATCTTCTGTGTCCAAAATGTGTATGTTGCTGTCCTCGAAGGAGTGTGTCTTCTCCTTTAGGTGTAGATAGACTGCTGAGTCTTGTCCTGAGGAGTTTGGCCTTCTGTGTTGGGCCATCCGTTTGTGTAGTGGTTGTTTGGTTCTTCCTATCTATAGGTCAGTGCAATCCTCATTGCATTGTACAGCATACACCAGATTGCTTTTTCGAGTGTGTGGTGCACGCTCTTTGGGATGAACCAGTCTTTGTCGGAGCGTGTTCCTGGGTTTGAAGTATACCGGGATGTGGTGTTTGTTGAAAATTCTCCTGAGTTTCTCGGAGACCACATACAGGATGGCTGTGCTCTTCCTTCTGTTCCTTTTCTCCTCGTCGCTCACCTGGTTGGTCTTTTTGGAACGTGTTGCAGTTTTCACAAAGGTCCAACTGGGGTAGCCGCAGGTTTTTAAAGCTCCCCTCAGGTGTTTGTGTTCTTCTCGTTGGGCCTGAGTGCGGCAGGCCCAACGGGAAGAACACAAACACCTGAGGGGTGTTAAGGTTTGTGGAAGACCCCAAGCGCACGACACCAGGCAGAGATAGAGTTAGCCGAAACCGGCGTAGTTTATTAATAGTTCTGACAAAGGTCAATACAGGAGTACAAGGAGCAACGTAGGAAACAGGAAATACAAAAAAAACCGAAGTTGTCCTTTAACTTGAAAACGAACTGAAAAGTCCCTCTAAGGTCCAACGAGAAAACAAGCACGGCAACGTAAAGAGTCCAGTAATCCACTTTGCAGGTTATGCACAACAAACAGAGAAAGTCCAAGAAAACTCACTGGTAATCCAAATTGGGAACGCGGCAGAATAATACCACAGGGAAAAACTCCAGAGAAAATAGTAAATCCAAGGGCTGAGATAAAGTCGGAGAGAATGCACAGGGAGGGATGGGAGGGATAACGACAGCGCGGCCAAACATCGCTACACTAAAGAGCCACTCATATCTATGGCTCTGTTAGTGACAGGCGTTGCTAAACAGCGGAACACAAAGAGCCATGGACATCTATAGCTCTGACAACGACTCCAAATAGGATAAATTCTGAGTCTCATCACCAGCCAGTCAGACTAGCTTGGTCTAGTCAGAAAGGCACGAACTGAGGAAGCCTCTTGGATGAGAGGCAAACGTCTTCACGGATATATACCAAGTCCAGTTGCACTTGATTCAACTCCTTTGGATAACCATGACCTGGATGAATGAGAACATTCACAGACAGTCTTTAAAAATGTTCGCATTTGCTTGGATATAAAACCGAGCATACCAACTAGTGTCATCAGTTAGCACTCAGGTTCCTGCAGAACTTACGAATACAATCTAGCAAAGATAACGGCACCTTAACCTCAATGTCTCTCTTATCAAAGTAATTGTGTATATCATATATATAGTATATATATAGCTTATTGTGAAGTTGGGAAATAGTCACCGACAAGGTAAATATAAAGAAAAAAAAATACAGATCAGTAAATGTATCCTATGGGGATATGCCCTTTGTTCATTACAGCAGGTTTACATAGACAAACCTACATCAAATCAATTCCTACACGCACGCACGCACGCACGCACGCACACACACTCTCTCTCTCACACACACACACACACACACAGAGTACCTCAGCGCACGGGCATATCGACATGCAAACGTACAGACAACCACAAGGGGATTTGCATATTCTGTTAACCTTGCCATTATGTAGGGATAGTTAATCAGGAAGTGCAGTGGATTAGCAAGGAGTAATTGAGGGCAGCTATGAAGAGGATGAAGAATGGAAAGGCAGTTGGTCCTGATGACATACCTGTGGAGGCGTGGAGATGTTTAGGAGAGATGGCAGTGGAGTTTTTAACTAGATTGTTTAACACAATCTTGGAAAGTGAGAGGATGCCTGAGGAGTGGAGAAGAACCATACTGGTACCAATTTTCAAGAACAAGGGCAATGTGCAGAACTGTAGCAACTACAGAGGTATAAAGTTGATCAGCTACAGCATGAAGATATGGGAAATAGTAATAGAAGCTAGGTTAAGAGGAGAGGTGATGATTAGTGAGCAGCAGTATGGTTTCATGCCACGAAAGACCACCACAGATGCAATGTTTGCTTTCAGAATTTTGATTGAGAAGTATAGGGAAGCCTAGAAGGAGTTACATTGTGTCTTTGTAGATTTAGAGAAAGCATATGACAGGGTGCCGAGAGAGGAGGTGTGGTATTGTATGAGGAAGTCAGGAGTTGCAGAGAAGTATGTAGGAGTGGTGCAGGATATGTATGAGGGAAGTGTGACAGTGGTGAGGTGTGCGGTTGGAATCACAGATGGGTTCAAGGTGGAAGTGGGATTACATCAAGGATCTGCTCTTAGCCCTTTCTTGTTTGCAATGGTGATGGAGAGGTTGATGAACAAGATCAGGCAGGAGTCTCCATGGATGATGATGTTCATTGTGATCTGTAGCAAGAGTAGGGTGCAGGTTGAGGAGAGTCTGGAGAGGTGGAGGTATGCACAGGAGAAAAGAGGAATGAAAGTCAGTAGGAGCAAAACAGAATACCTATGCGTGAATAAGAGGGAGGACAGTGGAATGGTCAGGATGCAAGGAGTGGAGTTGATGAAGGCATATAAGTTTAAATACTTGGGGTCAACTGTCCAAAGTAACAGGGAGTGCAGGAGAGAGGTGAAGAAGAGAGTGCAGGCAGGATGGAGTGGGTGGAGAAGAGTTTCAAGAGTGATTTGCGACAGAAGGGTACCAGCAAAAGTTAAAGGGAAGGTTTACAAGATGGTTGTGAGACCAGCTGTTATATGGTTTGGAGACAGTGGCACTGATGAAAAAACAGGAGGTGGAGCTAGAGGTGGCAGAGTTGAAGATGCTAAGATTTTCACTGGGGGTGACGAAGAAGGACAGGATTAGGAACGATAATATTAGAGGGACCGCTCAAGTTGGACGGTTTGGAGACAAAGAAAGAGAGGCAAGATTGAGATGGCTTGGACATGTGTGGAGGAGAGATGCTGGTATATTGGGAGAAGGATGCTGAATATGGAGCTGCCAGGGAAGAGGCAAAGAAGAAGGCCAAAGAGGAGGTTTATGGATGTTGTGAGGGAGGACATGCAAGTGGCTGATGTGACAGATGAAGAAGACAGAAAGAAATGGAAACGGATGATCAGCTGTGGCGACCCCTAACGGGAACAGCCGAAAGTAGTAGTAGTAGTAGTAGAAAAAAGTACTAGAGAGCACAGAACTGTGGCTGCTGTCTGCGGTGCCATGTTGGTGAAAAGGCTGCCTATATGGTACGCATGGTGTGAAAGGTGTATGCACATTCTCACTGCCTGTTATTTTCATACATATGGAAACCTGCGTGGGAAGTGGCGTAAATAAACTTTTTGTGTGTACACATGTTTTATACATTTGTCCCCTGCATGTGCAAAACTGATGAAAAAAGAGCACTTCAAGCGCCATAGTTTGAAGTATAAGGCCACTGACCAAGCTACCGTATTTGACGAGTTGGGAAAGAGAACATGTTGCCTATGTACAACTAGAAAATCTCCTTAAAATCAAACCCAGAGAATGACTGAAATTGTGGTTTGAGTTACACTGTCAACAACACATTTTGTTACAATTATTTTAAGGAAATTAGTTTCTTTAAACAATTGTATGTGTATGTATGTTTAAATGTGTGTGTTTGCCTCAGGCCCAAATTCTGTTCTTCCTGGTCATTATGGTGTCATTTGCCAACTACATTGTTGGAACTATTATTCCTGCCTCGCCCCAGAAACAAGCCAAGGGATTCTTTAGCTACAAAGGTGACAACTTGGTGCTTAACTTGAGAATATCACATTAGGAATTGTAGAGAAATTTGTATAGTTTGTTTCTCTGATTGCAACATTTTAAATGCCATCATAATTATATCTCACTTTCTTTTTACAAAAACAATGACATCTTCACAAAAAAACAAAAGATTGAAAATTGTGTTATTTTTTTGTTTGTATATTGGTAGCAGAAGGTTAGCAGACGTTAAATACTTCAATGATATGCACTGATATCTTTTTAATAATGATAGAAATTTCAGGAATTATTTGACTTAATAAATCCCTATTTGGAAGCACTCTAGCAAATTAAACAAATATCCAACTTACAACCCTATCCACTTCACCCCATACAGCGGACATCTTTGTTGCCAATTTTGTGCCTGGCTGGCGAGGGTCAGAGGGCAGTTTCTTTGGCATGTTCTCAATTTTCTTCCCTTCAGCCACGGGCATCCTGGCTGGCGCCAACATATCTGGAGATTTGAAGGTATTGTTTTGTTCTGTAAATGTTTATGTAGCGCTTTTTCTCATTTCGTTCCATATTTCCTTCACTGTTTTTCACCCTTACCCTTTTTGAGACCCGCACCCTGTTTCTGTTTGAGAAATGTCATGCACTTTATACTCAATGATTTTGTGCAGAGAGTTTAACTATTTTCCCCCCTGCAGCAACAAATGTAATTTAATTTAATTTAAGGCCTTGAGTACTTATTCCTTGTTCAGTTTCTTACTATAAGTTATGGAGTCCTCCACAGTGCTTAATTTTTAAATCAAGAGTTGCCAGAACACAGGTCTCCCTGACAGTACATGACTTCACTGGCTCAGATTTGCCGGAGCATGTAATTCACAATGAGTAATTTTTGTGGAAATCTTTCATTTGGGACTATGTTGGAGGTTGCCAAGGTCCTCTATATCTTAACAATGCTCCAGAGAGACAGTTACCCAAGTCAGCAATAACCGTATCAACATTATAGAACAAAAGAAATGTTACATGAAAAGGGTTTTTATGAGTAGATACAGAGAGATGAAAGCCAATATGTAGCTTGGAGTTATCATTGTAATTGAACTTCTGGAGTTTTCCTTACCTAAAAATAAGCTAAAGGGACCACTAAAAGCAATGCTGAAGTTGGTGCTGGAGAATGATCAGACTGACTGGAATGAGTGCACATATCTCTTGTTTATTATTTATCAAATACAATGCATTCAGGAGAAGTAAACAAACAATGTGATCAAACCTTCTCACAACAAAGGGAACCCTTGTATTACCAAACAACCTTCCTATGGGAAAAGGATGTTATAACTTTCAACTCTTAAGGAATGTTTGGGGGGAGGTCAAATGTCAGGCTGACCCAAACTGGCTGTCTTTCCACCCTGGGTCATCATATGAATAACAGACCTCAGCAATCATCCCTTGATAAATGTATACATCCTGTATCCAAGTTCACAATCTAAGTTCCAATCTGACTCTTTCATTTTTAATTTTATCAAGCCCTTCCGCTTCCAGTGTGGGAAGATGGCGGCGTGAATTCATGTTTGCAGCGGCCTCACCCAGTACCACTGTGGGAAGGTGGTGGCGCGAATTCACGTTTGCGGCACCCTCACTCAGTACTGTCCATGCGGTGTCATTGTCCACATCTGCGTCTAAGTTTTGTCTTTGTTTGATGGCTGGGAGAGCAGGCGCTGGATCGGCTGGGAGAGCTTGGTCTGCTGCGTCCTGTGCCCAGAGACCATGGCCCTGCTTGGAGTTGCGCCCGAGGAGGAAACACTGAGGGCAGTCTGACAGGATGTGGAATTGGGGCAGGCTACGCTAACTGCTAGCCCATGCAGACCGGTTGTTCAGATAACACTGAGGGCAGTCTGGTGGCGGCCTCGCCTGGTATTGACTGTGGTGTTTTTGGTGTCGTCGTGTGGAGTGCGGGTAGGTGCGTCAAGGGTGTCTGGCTGGGAAAGCTGGCGTTGGATTGGCTGAGGGAGCCTGGTCTGCTGCGTCTGGTGGGCCCAAGGACCACAGCCCCTGCCCGGAGCTGCACCCGAAGAGGAAACACCAAGGGCGGTCTGACAGGATGTGGAAGACTAAGCTAACTGCTAGCCCATTTAGACTGGCTGTTCCGACAGTCATCCTGGCTGACGTTTGCTCCCTTGGAAAGTTATTTTTAGTTTAGATTTAATTTGGATATAGTATGTGTTAGTTTGGCTATACAGTACATCCGGAAAGTATTCACACCCCTTCACTTTCCCCACATTTTGTTATGTTACAGCCTTATTCCAAAATGGATTAAATTCCTTTTTTTTTCTCATCAATCTACACACAATACCCTATAATGACAAAGTGAAAAGGGTTTTGTAGAATTTTTTTGCAAATTTATTAAAAGTAAAAAACTGAAATATTGCATGTACATAAGTATTCACACCCATTGCTATCACACTCAAAATTGGGGTCAGGTTCATCCTGTTTCCACTGATCATCCTTGAGATGTCTCTACATCTTGATTGGAGTCCACCCGTAGTAAATTCAATTGATTGGACATGATTTGGAAAGGTACACACCTGTCTATATAAGGTTCCACTGTTGACAGTGCATGTCAGAGCAGAAACCAAGCCATGAAGTCAAAGGAATTGTCTGTGGACGTCCGAGACAGGATTGTATCGAGGCACATCTGGGGAAGGGTACAAAAAAATGTCTACAGCTTTGAAGGTCCCGAAGAGCACAGTGGTCTCCATCATTTGTAAATGGAAGAAGTTTGGATCCACCAGGACTCTTCCTAGAGCTGGCCGCCCAGCCAAACTGAGCAATCGGGGGAGAAGGGCCTTGGCAAGGGAGGTGACCAAGAACCTGATGGTCACTCTGACAGAGCTCCAGCATTCCTCTGTGGAGATCGGAGAATATTCCAGAAGGACAACCATCTCTGCAGCACTCCACCAATCAGGCCTTTATGGTAGAGTGGCCAGACAGAAGCATCTGCTCAGTAAAAAAGCACATGACAGCCCACTTGGAGTTTGCCAGAAAGCACCTAAAGAACTCTCAGACCATGAGAAACAAGACTCTCTGGTCTGATGAAACCAAGATTGAACTCTTTGGCCTGAATGCCAAACGTCACATCTGGAGGAAACCAGGCACCTCTCATCACCTTGCTAATACCATCCCTACAGTGAAGCATGGTGGTGGCAACATCATGCTGTGGGGATGTTTTTCAGCGACAGGAACTGGGAGACTAGTAAGGATCGAGGGAAAGATGAATGGAGCAAAGTACAGAGAGATCCTTGATGAAAACCTGCTCCAGAGCGCTCAGGACCTCAGACTGGGGCAAAGGTTTACCTTTCAACACAACAACGACCCTAAGCACACAGCCAAGACAACTTAGGAGTGGCTTCGAGACAAGTCTGTGAACGTCCTTGAGTGGCCCATCCAGAGCCCAGACTTGAACCCCATTGAACATCTTTGGAAAGACCTGAAAATAGCTGTGCAGCGATGCTCCCCATCTAACCTTACAGAGCTCGAGAGCATCTGCAGAGAAGAATGGGAGAAATACCCAAAATATAGCCATGCCAAGCTTGTAGCTTCATACCCAAGAAGACTTGAGGCTGTAATCGCTGCCAAGGGTGCCTCAACCAAGTACTGAGTAAAGGGTGTGAATACTTATGTACATGCAATATTTCAGTTTTTTATTTTTAATAAATTTGCAAAAATTTCTACAAAACCTTTTTTGCTTTGTCATTATGGGGTATTGTATGTAGATTGATGAGAAAAAAAGGGAATTTAATGCATTTTGGAATAAGGCTGTAACAGAACAAAATGTGGGAACGTGAAGGGGTGTGAATACTTTCCGGATGCACTGTACGTGTAGTGTATGTCACCTCTAGGAGGTAAAGAGTTAACAGGCTAAGAGGTCACGTGTGGTTGTTCATGGAAGTTACGTTACATTATGTGGAGTGGGAAGTATATTCATTGTATATTGGAATACGGAATAAAGCAGCACGTTAGTAGCTTGAGCAGTGTAATGTTTTTAGTGTTACTTGAAATAAGAACACTACATTTTGCGACGAGGATGTAAAATGGAAAGTGACTGGTTACTGCATGAAGTTTGATCTGAAGAGGGTGTAACGTTTATGACAGTGACGTATTGCTGTCATACATTACGGGAGGCAGAACCCGGAAATCAGTTAGTTAGACAGTAGTTCACAGTCTGTCTGTATGTGCTGAGCCTGAGCTTCTCCAGTAAAGTTCCGCGTTTGTTTAATAAGTTGTCTGCCTATTTGTGTTACACACGAGAACATCACATTGGCGACGAGGACAAAAGGATGACGAATGACACACTCTTTGTGACCGGTGTACTTTTTCAATGCGTTGTGTAGGAAAGACAGGACAACTTCTCTCATGCATGGGCGTTTCCTCCCAGGGCAGCGAGGCAGTCCGCCTGATGGGGCAACGGGTGAGCGTCTTTGACAGTCTCGGCATTGAGACATCGAAAGTCGGTGCAGATCCTCAGGTCTCCATTCTTTTTCCAGACCGTCACGAGGGGGGAGGCATACTAACTGATCGATTTACTGATAATGCCATTCATCTCCATGTCTGACAGCACCTCTCTCAGCTGTTGATAGTGGCTGGGGGGGGACACGGCGGTAAGGGAGGCGGAAGGGGTGGTCATCAGAGAGATGGATTCGGTGGACGAACCCCTTCGCTTCTCCACAAGTTCTCCATAAGAGAGCACAAGTTCAGCCAACTTCCTCCTACAACTCTCAGTTACCTCACAGCCATCAACATCAATGTCTCCCAAGCCACAATCCTTCAGCAGCTGCACCGGGTCTCCAGCTGACTGTGGAGGCAAACTAGGTGAGTCAGAGGCGTCGATACCCGATCTGTACATCCCCTGAGTGATAGGCAAATCTTCCACAGCCAGGCAGGGGAAAACATCAGCTATCTTGGCGTTCCGGCGCAGTGTTATGGGTTTAGGTGTCGGGTTCAATACTTTGACAGGCACCCAGCGGTCCCCCCACATGGGTGTCACAACTCGTCCCACCAGGATGTTTCTGGGCGTCGAACGTGCAGCAGTCGGCTCCACCATCACGGTACTCCCAGGTGAGATAGGAGACCCACTGGGCAGCTTCCCCCACACCACATACTTGCACTGGGGGAGGAGTGTGACAGCCTCTCAGTCGCACAGTACCCACAACATCTGGCACCTCCGGGCCCGACCACCGGGTAATACAGCTCAGCAGCTGGAGAAACTGCTCACAATCAGGGTCAGTGTTGCTTGAGGAGATAAGCTTCCAGTACATGTCATCCCCCTTCATTTTCTGAATGATAGGTCTGAGAACATTGCTCCCTACAATAAACTCATCCTTTTGGTTCGGAACAACGAATGATGGAACAGTGAATTTAAAACCATAAACAACAATCTCCAACTCATAAATGCACTTTGGTCTAGTCATACCACAACCAACAAGGACAACATTGGGTGACGCTGGCTGGGGACAGGGTAGAGCCCCAGAATCTCTAAGCTCACTCTCTGCAGCTTCACTGAGGGTACATGACATACTGCCCGAATCTAGCATACCTTTCAACACAACTTTGTCATCAATCTTAACAGGAGCATAAAACAACTCACTACTCAGCTGTACTCTCTGAGAGCCTGTCAGTATGACTATCTCATCTCCAGGTAATGCACTACAGGTCTGTACATAAAGTGAATGCAAGTCTTCTTCTTTAATGAGGGTTAAATCACTATTGCCCCTGCTACCCCTCTCATCACACGGGCGCTCTAGTTTAAATCTGCAGCGGGAGACTGTGCTGGCGTAACTGGGGGCTGGGGGCCCGTGGGGCATACATTCATAAAGTGCCCAGGCTGATGACAGTGGAGACAAAGTCTGTGAAACCTGCAGTGTGAATAGGTCGTGTGACTACTGTCACCACACACTGAGCATGGGGAACTGGACTGAGTGTGAGTGCGTTCTGGCATGCTGGAATAGCCTCCTGACTGGCGGGGTTGGATCTGGGGCCGGCGGGAGTTACTCTGAGACCGATGAGAGTAGTTCTGGGACTGGGTGGGAGCCTGGCCCGAGGCAGCTAGCGTTGCCGTACACAGAGACAGGACCTTGTCAAACAGGGCGGTAACCTGCTGAACGTTCGCATCAGTAACAGGCACAGTGGGCATAGGAGGAGACTGAGCGGCCAACACAGGGGGTTGTTGAGACTGACTGGGAACAAGAGTATATGCAGTGGCAGGTGCAGACGAAACCGGTGGAGAGGTTACCACGACAGGCTGGTGCTGTGTGCCACAGTGAGGGGCTGGCACCATCCATTCATGTGTGCAGACTGAGACGTTTGCGTGTTGGGGATGGGCAGCTGTGCTCTTCAGACTCCTCACATGATCACCCAACCTCTCCTGGACTTCAGCTGCTGTCCACTGCTCCACGGGCTTGAACTGGAAATACACTGCCAGTCTGGGGTCAGGGCAATGAGTGATGACTACTTCAGCACTCGGATCCTCAACACTCTTGTCTCGCCTGCGGAGGCTCTCATCAGCAACATCGATGGCTTTGTTCAGTCGGATCCAATAATCCATTGCACTCTCTGACACGCGCGGCACAGTCCCATAAAAGTCCTTCATAGACATGCTGGAATTGCTGAAATTGCGTTTGAGGATGTCAAATATTGTGGTAGGAAGCTCAGCTGGACTGACTCCAGGACGAATACGGAGTGACACTTTCACCACATCTCAAGCTTTACCACTCAGCCTGCTCATTATCAGGTCATACCTCTCAGCATCTGAGCCGCAGGCCATCCTGCTCGTGTAGCTCATCATATCTTCCCACTCATGAATGGAAAATGTCTCAGACTTGTTACCTTTAAAAAGGAGAGGGGGCTTGGACTCTGACTGGACTACGACTTTAAGTTGTGTGGGATTGATAGTTACATTCTGGTTGTCTAGACGCTTGGACTGAGACTGGGGGCTGCTGGCCAGGTGCATGGCATGGAAGCTAGCAGCGATATTGTCACTAATCTGCTTAGCTAAATCAGTAATAACACTGCCCAGTGTTTCAGTACTAACAACAACTTGGGGGGAAGTCTGCTGAGACAAGTGGGGGGCGTGTACAATAGGTGTTGAACTGGCAGAGGGACCTGACACACTAAACAGTGACTCATCATTCCCCTGATCAAGGCCACCCACAACAGGACACATGGACCTAAACCTAGCTCTCCCATACCCAACCGGCAATACTAACTGCCCTCTACCCACACTAGTGGACTGTCCCCTTCCCATACCATGAATGAACTGTCCCCTTCCCACACCATCAGTAACATCATGCCTATCAGAGAAAGAGCTAACGGGTGTATTGAAAATATCTCTGCTAGACATGTCTCAATTAGGCTATAACAGTGCATAAACAAACAAAATGAAACAAAAGCAAACAAATTCACAGCATCAAAACATCTAGCCTATGGCTTCAAATACCCTAACAAGATCACAGGACATAGTTTACCTAAAACAAAACGAATTCTCTTTCACCCATAAATAAACATACACAGCTCTAGCCAGCACAATTTGCGGAAAAGAAAAAAAAAACTCGACAGAAAAAAAAATCCTCCCAATACGATCTCCCCTCCCCCGCACACAGTCGTCACCATTCAACAGGGAGCTTAGCTAGCTGGCTAACATCTGTAGCACTATTAGCATAGCAGGCTAACCCTGATACCATGAATGGAGCGGGGTGGACTGAGAAAAGACGGCGGTTGCAGCAGGTGGCGACGCTTTCTCATCGGCGACGACGGATCGGACGGGTCATACGGCACCAAGTGTGACCGGTGTACTTTCTCAATGCATTGTGTAGGAAAGACAGGACAACTTCTCTCATGCATGGGATCTGTATTCTGTCGCATATAAACAAAACAGGACAGGTTTCAGAAAATGTCAGATCAGCTCCTGCTGTAGCCTCTTTCTACATGTCCAAAGCGGGAAAGAGCGCGTAGCTCGCAACACAATTTTTTTTACGAAAATAAATAAAACATACCTGTGTAGAGCCGAAGGAACGGAGAAGACCGTAGGTTCACACTTTAGCCGTGTAGGCAACTTTCTTTAATCCACGGTAAATCAGAGAGACAACCAAACCCAGCTCGACTGAGCGGAGGTGGCAAGAATAACCAGAAAACTGGCTGGACAACCATAACTTAACCCTGCGTTAACCTGCCAGGGCAACCATGACTTAACCCTTAGTTCCTGGGTTGAATTCTGTCCCCAATACGTGTCCACCACACCTGTCACATATAAACAAAACAGGACAGGTTTCGGAAAACGTCAGATCAGCTCCTGCTGTAGCCTACGCAAGAATTGGGACCCACATTAGACATAAGACACATTAGGAATGGATAAAATAAATTACAGGGGCAGACAAAATGAACACATACCTCTTTCTAAATGTCCAAAGCGGGAAAGAGGCAGAAGTCGGTGGGGGGGGGGCATACGTTTTATAGCTACTAACAGGAAATGGCGTCACAACAGGGCGGGGCTACTAACAGGAAATGGTGTCACAACAAGGAGAGGCTACTATAACCGTTTTCTGATGATATAATAAAATAACAATGTTGGCAATGAAAATAATAATAATAATAATAATAATAATCATGTGGTGATACTTTGTGTAATTATATAACATTTTTTGGTTATGACGTTTTTAACCATGTTACATCTACACACAAGTAAAGAAAAAGAGTGGAAAACTAAACCGAACAAAATGAAGTGCTAAGCTAACCAACGGACGACCACCAGTGGCTAACACAAGAGACTGAATGAGTGGCTAGCAAAAGACTAAATTCAAAATGTCACTCGCAAACACCGTTGCTATGCCAGCTTTCGACACAGAAACAGATTCAAGCGCAGTAGGACCACGCTGGACCAAATGGGTGCAGAGGTCCGAAAATTATACTACTGCCTTAGCAGGAGAGCGCATGCATGACATTTCTGACACGCTAGCAGCAGAGGCAGACAAGTTTGCTGAGGTAAAGCAGAAGCTAAGAAAGAACTTCATGCCAAAAAGGAATGCGCAATACCAAGTGTACATGTTTATAAAGGCAGTTCAACAGCCAGGTTAGACACATACTGTACAAGACTACGTATGCTAGCGAAGAATTGTGCGTTTAATGACGTCGACAAGGACATTAAAGTGTAACTGATTCAAAGCTGCTCTTCAACGAGGCTACGCAGACGAGCGTTCAGGGAGCCTGATAGCAGCCTGGATGAACTGCTAGAGCATGGAGATCACTGGAATTGTCTGAGCAGCAAGCAGCAGGCATGGAACAGAGTGTAGCTGTGTCAGGGAGAGCCAAGCCCAACAACCAGTGCCGGAATTGCGGTGGAAAATACCCTCACGATGGAGAATGCCCAGCAAAAGGGAAAGACAGTAAAACATGCAGCAAGCTGAATCACTTTGCAAAGCAGTGCGGGTCAAAGTAAAAGCAACCTAGAAAAGACTTGAACTGAACCCCAGAGACAGTAAGCAATTAAAAATGCACAAGAAAGTGTATAACATTAACAGCACAACAACACAGTGTTAACACACAAGATTCATCTTGCAGTGACGAGACATATGTGTTTGCAGCCAGTGGCAGCAACAATGCTATGCAGCCACAGACATACGTACATTAGACTGAATGATGTTAGGATTTCAGCACTGATAGACTCAGGGGCTGCAGTGAACATCATTAGTGAAAAGGTGCTTGGTACACTGAGACCACGCCCACAACTTACCCCAGCTGATATCAGGATATTCCCTTATGGCTGCACTAAACCACTGCCCATAGCCAGTGTATTCACATACAACACAGAAGCAGGAGACAAAAAGACTAAAGCCAAATTCTATGTGATGACTGGTGACAGCTGCTCTCTGCTAGGCTA
This sequence comes from Lampris incognitus, assembly GCF_029633865.1. NCBI lineage: Eukaryota > Metazoa > Chordata > Actinopteri > Lampriformes > Lampridae > Lampris > Lampris incognitus. Next base: position 25,304,166 of record NC_079216.1, on the reverse strand, counting down.
CAAAACAGCTGAGGAGCTAGACCTCGTCAAAATCGTGAATGGTGTGACCTCCCAAAGCAGCCAAACAGTAGCAGATGAATTGGTAGACAGCTACCCACAGCTGTTTCAAGGCATTGACAAGTTAAAAGACTTTCAAGTTAAGCTGCACATCAACACCGACATTCAGCCGACCTGTCAGCCACACAGGTGAGTGCCATTTCACATCCGACAGAAAGTTGAAGAGGAATTGAAAAAGCTAGAAGATGATGACTTCATTGAAACAGTCACAGGCCCTATGCCAGGGATAGGCAACATGGTCCAGAAAGGTCCGGTGTGGGTGCAGGTCTTTGTTCCAACCAAGCAGTTGTACACCTGATTCTATAGACCAACCAGTAGTCTTGTTCCAACCAAGCAGTTACGCACCTGATTCTATTAGTCAACCAATAATCTTTGCTAAGGACCTTGATTTGTAGATTCAGGTGTGAACTCTTTGGTTGGAACAAAGACCTGCACCCACACCAGACCTTTCTGTACCATGTTGCCTATCCCTGCCCTATGCCATGGTTCTCAACCATCGTCACACCACCGAAGCCAAAAGATCCAGACAAGGTGAGAGTATGTGTCGACATGACAGTCTTCTCCAAACTTGACCTGACAGCTGGATACCATCAGCTTGAACTCCACCTGGACAGCAGGTACATCATGATGTTCACAACACACCTAGGCTTGAAATGCTACAAGCACCTGAACTTTGGGATATCTTCAGCAGCGGAGGTGTTTCAGAATGCAATCTGCCAGACACTACAACGGATCAAAGGGGTGAAGAACCTGAGTGATGACATCATCTTCAATGGGAAAACACAGACTGACTGTGACAGCAGCCTCAGAGCGGTGTTCCAGAGACTGAAAGAGAGAGGGCTTATGCTCAACAAGAATAAGTGTGAGTTTAACAAGTCCAAGCTCAAGTTTTTCGGGTTCATCTTCTCAGCCGGTGGAATCTCAGCTGACCCCAAAAAAGTCACCGCCATTCAGCAAGCCGGCAACCCACGAGACCTGACTGAAGTCAGGAGCCTACTAGGTATGGCCAACTATTACTCATGCTTTATCAAAGACTGCTTCAATTTCAGCACCACTACGCAAGCTGACCAGAAAAGACACACAGTGGCACTGGGGCCCAGAGCAAGACAAAGCACTATAGACCATCAAAAAAAGCCTGACCAGCAACACAGTAATGTCATATTTTGACCCTAGCAAAGACACAGAACTTGTCGTGGATGCCAGCCTGAGTGCCATTCTCTACCAAAAGGAAGAAGGGGAGAGATGCACCATAGCCTATGCCAGCCGTGCCTTCAGTGATGTGGAAAGACGCTCCTCGCAAACAGAGAGAAACACTGGCCATCGTTTGGAGTTGTGAACACTTCCACCTGTACCTGTATGGCAACCCTTTCACCCTTGTCACAGACCACAAGGCACTCGAGGTGATCTGGAACAACCCCCAATTGAAACCACCCACCAGGATCGAAAGATGGGGACTGAGACTACAGCCCTACAACTTCAGGGTAGAATACAGAAAAGGAGCGGAGAACCTTGCGGACTACATATCCTGTCACCCTGTTCCAGTGCAGACAACTGGGAACACAAGAGCAGAGAAGGTGGTGAAGGAGTATGTGAACTTCGTGGCACAACAAGCCACACCCAAAGCAATGCCCTCACAGAGACAGAAGATGAAACACTTAAAGACCTAGTCCTGCAGAAGGTCAGTACCTACATCGGAGACAATACATGGTACAAAGTTGAAAATGACACACAGCACACTGAAACACTCAAGAAGTACAAACAAATCTGTAATGAGTTCACTGTGTCACACACTGATGCCATCATCCTGCGAGGCATGAATATAGTCATCCCTGCATCTCTTGAACACAGAGTGCTACAGCTAGGCCATGAAGGACACCAGGGCATTGTAAAGACTCTCTCTTTCTAGGGCTCTGGGTGTCCCTACAGACACAATTGGCCGTGTCTGCGGGTGGGAAATTGGATGTGGGTATTTGTCTTGGTCGCTGCACTAGCGCCTTCTCTTGTTAATCGGGGCGCCCCCCAGATCGGCAGAGACGGGGTGGCACAGCGACCAGGACGGCTCAAAAAGAGCAGGGTAATTGGCCAGATACAACTGGGGAGAAAAAGGGGGGAAATTGAGAAAGAAAAAAAAAGGTTAAGAGGTCACGTGTGGTTGTTCACAGAAGTTACATACATTATGTGGAGTAGGAAGGATGTGTATTTTGTATATTGGGTGTAATGTGGTGGTGTAATGTTCTTAGAAATAAGAACACCACACTTACATTAGCTGTTTAGATGTGACCAATTTTTCTGTTTTTGCAATGGCAAAATCTACTGAATAGTCATGGTATGGAGAAAGCGAGGTTGGCCCATGTAGTTTTTTTCTTTTGTTTGTCTTGGTGCTTTTCACAGGCATATGTTCATCTCTGTTGGTTGTGTGGGATGGAATAAAGTGTTGCCAGTTTTCTCTCTCATGTCAATTGTCAGTTTTTTTAATTTATGAAACATGAAAACCCCAAATTTCAATTCTTGGTTATTATAACGCTAAGCTGCAAGTTGGCTTTAATCTTTCTAATTTTGATAACCTTGTGTTTGTAAATTACTTTGTGTTCTATGACCTTTGTCTGTTTACTGCCAACTTTTGTTGCATATTGAAGGTGCAGGTAATGCTAACTGTCTCGCTGGAGTGGTAAAGGTGTAGCTGACGTAAGTGGCTCTAATCTCAGCTGGTACAATAGATCATGTGAATTAAATGTTTTCAACCTCTTTTTCTCTTGGCTGCTCCCATTATGGGCCACCACAGAGGATCATCTGTCTCCATCTCTTCCTGTCCTCTGCATCTTCCTCTTGTCCACCTGCATATGGCCCCTCACCACATCCATGAACCTCCTCTTTGGCCTTCCTCTTTCCCTTTTTCCTAGCAACTTCATTAAATGTTGTCAGCAAACTCCAAATAAGTCCCACTTACTTCAAACCAGTGAAAAGAGAGCTAACATCTTACTTGGAATTGCTAAAAGTGTTTTTCATTTTGCAGTCAGTAGTATGTTTATTCAGGAACGCGTTGCTTATAGTAAGAAGATAATTCAGGAAATAGGTTTTCAGGCATTTTGATGCTTTTTAAGACACATCTTTGACATTTTCAAACTCTGAACAAGTTAGAAATGGCTTTAATGTGTGAGGTTATCTCAAATATAATAAAACTGGGAAAGAAAAGAAAGATGAAAAGAAAGACAGGAATTATTTATTGCCTTGCCGTGACCCTCTTCACCTTCTTACCTTACCTTCTTCTATCACCTCAGGACCCTACAGTGGCCATACCTAGAGGAACACTGATGGCTATCTTTTGGACCACACTGTCTTACCTTATCATCACTGCCACCATTGGTACTGTCACCCCAATAATCAGGTTTTTGTGGGCAAAGAAGTGCCTCTCAGAAATCCCACTGTTCAATGCTGCTCTGTCACCAAAGATAAATTGTTCAGACAGCTGCGAGTTTTGTCCTTTTTTTTTTCTTTTTTCTACATGTTAGGATGTGCAAGAAATGGTGAAGGGTTGTTTGACATAAACACGTTTCTTGTTTAAAATTAAATTGTTTGGCCCCACTTTTGACCATTAAAGAATGGCTAAGCAACAAAAACGTCTGCTTTCATGATCTTCAGTAAGCATGTTAGCCTGCTTGAGTATGTAGTATCTTTAATAGTCAACATCAGCCTGCATATGTATATGTCTTTGTAAGTGAATGAGTAGGTGCTTCTGTCCTTCATCAGGCGCTTGTGTGGTACGTGATGCATCTGGTCTGCTAAATGACACACTTTCCCCATCTACTGGTGATGGCTGTGTTGGTTTAGCTTGTCATTATGGATGGGACTTTACTGACTGTACCATCAATGGCACATGTGCATATGGTCTCAGTAACTACTACCAGGTGAATACACAAACATGCACACATGAATTCATGGATGCATGCATGTGAACAACCCCCCTCAAAAAACACAGGCTTGCACATCTTTACATACTAACACACACAGTCACAATACAGAAAATTGAGTAGAATGTGATCCAGGGTAATTGTCTGACTTTCTTTTACATTTATCTGTTCATAACTTTTTTTTGTATCTCTCCTGCCCTCTCTGTTTCTGCTTCTCAACTGCAATGTGGACATGTTGATTGACTTTTCTCATAAATAAAGGTCTTGTAGTACATTAACAACGACAAAAAGAGCATGGATATTCAACAGTAACTCACTCCCCTTCTCACTCCAGATAATGAGCATGGTGTCAGGTTTTGCCCCCCTGATTACAGCAGGAATATTTGGAGCGACCCTCTCTTCTGCTTTGGCCTGCCTTGTTTCGGCTCCGAAAGTATTCCAGGTACACACAAACACGCACGTGAACTTATGGTTGCATGCAAACACAGATACACACACGAACATAGGCAGAAACGCACACACAAATGCAAACACATAAAATAATTTGCAAGTTATAACTGAAAATATAAAGATACATGTATATAAATATTTTTGACAGCACTAGTTATAACTTAACATGTTAATTTTTGCAACTGAAATATTTAACGTGTTAAAAAATAAACGTATTTAATATAGCTTAGTTTTGTTTACTTCCTATGGCGGCTGTGTGAGGCTGTTTAACTGTCATAGCAGCCCAGCTAACACATGACGTTGCAGCAAAGTCACCAACGGTGCATTCTATTTGAACTGGGAAGTCGGAATTTCCGAGTTCCCAGTCAGAAATTTCAACTGCAACGCCCCATGAAGTCGGATTTCTGACTCAGAAAGTCGGAAGAACCTCACCAATCCCGACCTCAAAATCCAAGACAGCTGTTCCGTGCATCAACAGTTTGAAAGCTGTAGTAATATACTATTTATTAGGACTTCTGTCTTATTTGTGTCTCATTAAATCAGTCGTACTCACAGTGCTGCCCAATTTCTCTACATGGACATGTTGCTATGGTGTTTGTATGTGAAAAATATCCCATAATGTGTATTGTTATCAACTGCTATTCCAAAAAATGGCTAACCTGGCTAGAATCTTTGGTCAAATTTTGACTTAACCGTGAATACAGGGAGTTAAAATAATCCAGACATGATGAGATGAATGCATGGATGACTTTTTCAAGGTTTGCGATAGAAATTATTTAACTTTTGCGATGTTCCTAATTTAGAGAAATCAAGACTGTACAGCCTTGGTTATTTGTGGGTCAAAATGGAGCTTGGAGTCAAAAGAAGACACCCAAATTGTGGGCAAAGTGCTTAATATTGGAGGACAGGTTCCCTAGACTCTTCCTGGTCACCAGTTAGGTTAGAGGGGCCGAATAAAAGGACTTCAGACTTGGACTCATTGAGCCACAGGAAGTTTTGTGACATCCAGCCTTATTTTGAAACCTGCATTCAGCTGTGCTATGTGCAGTGCCTTAAGATGGCATTGCTGTAAATCTATACCTAGTCAGTCACATTATTATGTATCAGTAATAACTGGTGTGCTGTCTGCTCGGGTGGTTTTCAGTGAACACAAATATTGCCATAGTGTTGAGTCATACACTGGCTTGAGATGATTTCATCCATTGTTTCCTTGTCTTGTGATTTGTGAATGAAATGGCAGTACTTGGTCGATTTTGCTGTATAGTCATGTGTTTGAGTGCCTGCATTCCCAAAAGATGCATATGTTCTGTTGTAATTTAACTGTCCAGGCTGAAAATTTGGGTAACTTCATGTAATCGTAGTTCTGCTATAGGTACCTTAATCCATAGGAGAGTGCTCTCTAGTGGTCAGACCACAGAATCTCCAATCACACCAAACCCATTGAAGATAGACCAATTACTGCTGTGACCAAGGGAGTCCCCTCCTCTCATTAAGCGACTGCAGGTCACAGTTGCAGCTAGACTTCCTCCACATACAACAATGAGGGAAATGTATTGTGTTACCTCACTATCTTATCAGAAAACCGGGGTTACATCAGGTACCCTTACCTTCTCTTTCAAACTCCATTGGGTATCTCAACTTATATATATATATATATATGTCTGTGTGTGTGTGTGTGTGTGTGTGTGTGTGTGTATATATATATATATATATATATTATATAATAATATATAGATATAGACAACCCCCATATTGCTGACAACTGAGGCCAACGTGACTTGCTCCGACAGACAACTGCAGGGGCAGACACTTCCTGATCCCCTTCCCCTAATGGACACCTGCTGCAATGCCCAAGTTGAGAACAACACCATCCTCAACACCAGCACCAGCAGGTATGATGCCCAGTCTATAAAAGCTGATGAACGTGTGGGGCAAAGTTCAGCCTGCCACAGCATAAATGTTGTGGGCTGGCATGCCCTTGAACAGGACCCCAGGTTGAGTAAGCTCTAAAGCTTACATGCTCACATGCACTTATCCTCATCTGCCTCTACGTCATCCTCCACTGCCCAAGCTCTCGTCCCACTGTCCTGAGCTGGTGCGGACTGTTGAAGCAATGGGGGGAAAATTGGAGATGTCCATTAGGTTGCTCCAGCAAGATGTGGGTGGCAGCTCGTTGGCTTCAGCTGCCAACTGAGAGGAGGCCAGGGCAAGGTTTCCCTGAGTACAGAGTGCCACACAGAGATGCCTTTACAGTGTTTTCTCTGACAACTTCTTGCAGTAAGCACAGGACTCCTTGCTCAAGAAGGAGGCGTGATTATAGTCCACCCCCATGCATGTGATGTAGAAAGCATGGGGGTCCTTGCTTGGAGATATACGACTTACCTCCAGGCACAGACGGGAGGTTGTCTGCTTTTTAGCACTGGATCCTATGTGGGACAGGGTGGAAGAAGCCAGCTAGCCTTGAATCTCAGCTAAAGCTAATATGGTTAACCATAAGCTAGCACACAGGTATAAGCTGCATTTGCTAGCTCAAGTACACTCTTTGCGATGCATATGTTGTATTGAGCAGAGCTGGATAAAATAAGGCTGCCTTAACAGGATGGTGTCTGCCTTGTATAAGATAAGTTCTAAAATTTGCAGACCAAGGACGAGGTACCTGAACAACTGAACAGGTAGGTGATAGTCCAGTCAAGCTTAGAATACTTATAGTTAATGGTCCTCACAGTGAAGCAAGCAAGTATGCTGAACGTGTGACTTGCAGTGGCTTAAAAGGGGAGGAGAGGAATCCCCTGGTCATAGCAGTGATTAGTTCCCTTTGACAGATGCGGGGAAATTGGAGCTTCCATGGTTTGACTACTAGAGCGCACTCTCCTATAGGGTGAGATAACCAACAGTTTGAAAAAGAACTGTTATTACCTTTGGTTAAAGACAATTTACAACTTCAAAGAATTATAAAGGATATAATGGGACCGACCTCTTGTTTTGGCATTACTTTCATTTTGGTTCATTCTCTTCCTTCATATTAGTGTCTTTGTAAGGACAACCTCTACCCTCTCATTGGCTTCTTCGGAAAAGGTTATGGAAAAAATGATGAACCACTCAGGGGCTACCTTCTGACATACTTAATTGCAGTTTGCTTCATTCTGATCGGTAAGGCCCCACAATAAACCTTAAACAACATTTTGCTTGTAAGAGTTCCTAGCTCAAGCCTATTTTATCCTAACCTATCAAGCTGTCTCTTTAATATATACACACAAAATGGCACAAGTGGAGGAAATAATTTGTGACTCTACATCAGAAGTGCCTCACCACTCTGTTAAATATAGTTCCCTTCACTTGTTTTCAACAATACATAATTAATATTTTCAACAATTTTGGAGTTTTATTCTACATTAAATCATGTTTGAAATAATGTTTTTTTTTATCGTCCTTATCACTCCGCTTTCTTTGCTCCTCCAGCTGAGTTGAACACTATTGCTCCCATCATCTCCAATTTCTTCCTTTGTTCCTACGCTCTCATCAATTTCAGCTGCTTCCACGCCTCAATCACCAACTCACCAGGTCAAGGAGGACATACTGTGGCTTTGTGAATAAATACGTGAATGGAAAGGGGCTTCTTTCTGCATTTATTTCTATAAAAATATGTTGTGCCCCGTGAGGAATGGATGGAGAAGTGAAAGAATAAAATCAAATCTGAATCAGAATCAGAATGAGAAATACTTTATTGATGTCATCCACATCAGAAAGTATTATGGGAAATTATGTAAAGAAAAATACAATGCACAGATTGTACAAAATAACTGTGCAGTTATCCTCATATATACATTTATATTTGTTTGTGTGTGTGTGTGTGTCTTCAGGTTGGCGCCCATCCTTCAGATTCTACAATAAGTGGTTGTCATTGCTTGGGGCTATAGTTTCTGTGGTAATAATGTTCTTGCTGACCTGGTGGGCAGCCCTTATTGCCATTGGCATCGTCCTATTCCTTTTGGGATATGCACTTTACAAGAGGCCAGGTACACACATGAACACATACACTGTACTAAATAGAGGGTTTCTAGCCATGAACTTCACTCTGCAGCAGCAACACCCCAACTGCTCTGTTTACTATACCAGTCACAACCAATGTATAATAACACAAAAAACACTTTACCATCCGTGTAGGTCAGTAACAGTGTTTTCTTACCCTGTGATTAGCTGTGAACTGGGGCTCATCAGTTCAGGCAGGTTCGTACAACATGGCCCTGTCCTACTGTGTAGGCCTTAATGCTGTGGAAGACCATATCAAAAATTACAGGTGAGCATTAATAACTTGTGAGCGATTTTAGCAATTTTAATTTAGAACATGTTTGGTAATATTTGGTCAAACTCTTTCTTTCTATATCCTGCCAGTTTTGTAATAAGTAGTAAAGGCACTGTAAATGGAAACAGAACATTTTCTCTGTACCTGCTCCTTATCAGCCAGTCAGAAGAGTTCTTTGCATGCTAGTCTCTCTACTGATCCCTACTTGCTGTCAATGACTGTTCATTCTTACGAGGCTCTTAGGCAGAAGTGAGGGGGTGGATACTTTTGCAGGATGTTTTCAATATATAGCTAGCTCTTGCTAACTTCCACCCAGGATCGCTTACTGCCACTTTAATTTGTCAGATTAAAAACAAAAAAGTTGAGTAGTTTACCAACTCCTCATTTAGGAGGTACTACAAATTTATATGGGACATTATCGATCATGTCAACCTCATATGTTGTCCTGCCCTTTCCAAAGTAGAATGATTTTCTTTACAGTGGTTCAAATATATATCTTGAAATGAATTTGGACACATCAGCAATATAACCTGGAATTGCAGGACCTTTCCAACATCAGGCTCTGGTGAATCTACAGTAGACCATCAGTAATAATCAGACTTGGGAAGAATAATCTTGATTTGCCAGCAGTGGCATATGCTGTATTCACTAAAGCAAGTACCCTTTTGATTTCTGATTGTTTTTATCAAGTGTTTCAGTAAAGCCTTGGTAATATAGTTCACAACAAATCCCATCCGGCCTCTTTGGCTGTCATCACGTGTTTAACAAACGTCTGATATTGTTGGTCAACACTAAATCGTCATATCCCCTTCCGACTGTATTCCATAAGGGACAACAATGTTCAATTTGCAAAGGAAGACATTGTAAAAACAAAGTTGCTATGTGAATGTGTGCTATATGTGTTGTGGTTACACCGCCCCGAGCTGCCTCCCCGGCACGTTCAAGCCACTCCCCCAGCTCGGACGTGCCGGAAACATCCGAGCGCTCGGCTCGCGCTCTGAGGAGACGAGAGCTGCACTGCACCAGGTGTTTGCCATCATCCATCAGGCACACCTGCGGCCATCAGGCAGCCCTCTACAAAAAGTCTCCCAGAACACCACTCCGTGCTTCGACGTACCGAACCCTGCGGTAAAGTTCTGACAAGCCCTCCAGCGTTCCTTGCATTCTGTTTATTCCCCAGTGTCTTATCTTCGTGTCTCTGTTTCCTCCCAAGACTCTCCCTCCGCGACTTCCACGGCTCCCCGCGTCTCCCTTGTCCCCAGCGACCTTCACGTTTTTCCCCGGACCTCTCCTGCGATCTCCCCCTGTTAGAAGACTAGACTAATACTTTATGTCTATCTCTGCGCAGATGAAGTGGATTATTAAACCGTTATAAAGAATCGTACTGACTACCGAACTTCTGCTGGAGGGAAAAAATGCAGCCTCCGTTTATACGGTCGTTTTGGGAGAAGAAAATGAACAGCGTCTCAGTGACATAATCAATCCGCGCATGCAAGCGCAACACCGCCCACTTGTGGACAAACAAAGTCGTAAACAAAATAGTACACAGTAACACATAGTCATACAAATACACTGGTGTCATATCTCAACACCCCCCTTGTCCCTCTACCTGGACCCCTCCTTTCGGACTCGACTTCCCGGATCTCGGACCCGGACTTCCTCGGACAACCCCTCTTGGATCACGGACTGGACTTTCTTGCCAGGTGCACGCACATTATTTCAACACCTCTTGGTCATTTACATACCGCACCACACAGGCTAAAAACACTCACACATTTATACACGCAAACCACGGGACACCACACATAGTTTATTCACACATCCCACTAACAGAACGTTTTTCGCGCCATACATTCCCCCCCCCCCACAATAAAACCACCTTTTGGATTTTGGAGTCATCCTGTGTCTGTCTGCCTTGGGTTTCGCCACACGGGTCGGGTTCTGGTGCGCGAGCATAACAGAACGTCGAAGCCATTATGGACCCAGGCAAACCCAAGGAGCAGACGGTCCCTGTGACGCCCCAGAGCCCCGTCCCCCTGGAGGCAGTAGTAAGAAGTCACAGCTGCCAACTTGCCTCTCTCCACTCAGAGCTTACTACTGCCTTCACCCATGTCACCGGAGAGATCAGAGATCTTCAGTCCGGCTCCCGGGCCGCGACGAGCGCGTTAGACGCCCTCTCCGCCCAGATCGCTGCACTCTCAACAGCGGTCTCCAGGATGAGCGACCACCCTGCTCTGGCCCCGGTCTCTACCCCCAGCTCGGCCTCCGGTTTCCCCGTTCCTGGTCCCGACGTTCCCCCTCCTCCGAGTCAACCCCCGGTGCGAGCCTAACCTTCCCTGCCCCAAGGCCTTCGGTGGGAGTTCGAGCTGTGCAGGGGTTTCCTTGGTCAGTGTGAGCTCCTGTTCAAACACCAGCCAGCCAGGTATAGGACAGGAGAGACCAAGGTAGCCCTTGTTATGTCCCTCCTCACCGGCAAAGCCCTCAGCTGGGCCATAGCGACGGTTGGCCATACCGAGCGGCTCGCCTCGGACTATGGTGCCTTCCGCCGCGAGTTCAATCTGGTGTTCGACCACCCAGCTGACGGGCAGGACGCTGCCAGCCGCCTCCATTCCATCCAGCAGGGAGCCAGGTCGGTGGCAGATTATTCCTTGGAGGTGAGGATACTCGCGGCAGACAGTGGGTGGGATGACACTACGCTCAAGAGCGCGTACAGGAGGGGGCTGAGCAAGCCCATCAAAGATCTCATCGTTCGGGACCGCCCTGCCTCCTTCAACGAGCTCGTCACCCTCGCCCTCCTGATGGACGAACGGCTGCGGGAGCGGCGCCAGGAACGCGCCCCGCGCACTGGCCCCTCCCATAGACCAACCCCCGTCCGTTCTACCGGTGCCTTCCCTGGGTCAGCGTCCCGTGGGCTCTCTCCACCCTCACACTCCCCCTCGCAACCCTGGGTGGCTTCTGGATCCAGGCCGGAGGAGGAGCCCATGCAGTTGGGTCGGACACGGCTCCCGCTGGAGGTTAGGGAGCAGAGGATGCGTGACCACCTCTGCCTCTACTGCGGAAGGTCGGACCACTACATCAAGGCCTGCCCAAAAGACCCGGCTCACTAGCGAGGGGTGTCCTAGTGAGCCTGACGACCCTTCCTCAGCCCCAGTCCAAGAAGGAACACAACCAGCTTTTCCCGGTCACGCTCACCTGGGGTAACGACTCACTGTCTATTGGTGCACTGCTGGATTCGGGGGCGGACGAGTGTTTGATGGACATCTCGCTGGCCCGGCAGGCCGGCATTCCACTCGTCCCCCTAGATACACCCCTCACAGCCCAAGCCCTAGATGGTCGTTCACTTGGTAAGGTCGCACACAGCACTGCTTCCCTCACCCTCACTCTTTCGGGTAATCACGTGGAAGCTATGCGTTTTTTGGTTTTGCACGCCCCCACAGCGCCCCTGGTGTTAGGAAGACCGTCGTTGGAACGGCACGATCCCTACATCTCTTGGTCTACTTGGCGGATTTTGGGTTGGAGCGTTGCGTGTCATGCCAACTGCCTTCGCTCCGCCCACTCCCCGTCCAGCGGCCTCAGACCCGTGCCTCCTCCCACGGATCTCACTGGTGTTCCTCCCATTTATCACGATTTAGCCCCTGTATTTAGTAAGTGCACTTTCCCTCCCCCCTCACCGTCCCTATGATTGCGCCATGGATCCCTTTCCCGTGGCCGCCCTTCCCACCGGTCGGTTGTATAACCTCTGCGTCCCGGAGGAGGAGGCTATGCGCAATTCTATCAGAGTCCCTGGCCTCAGGAATCATAAGGCCCTCGTCTTCCCCGGTGGCAGCGGGCTTCTTTTTTTGTGGCAAAGGAGGGCAGCCTGAGGCCTTGCATAGATTATCGAATGATAAATGACATCACGGTGAAAAATAAATATCCACTCCCCCTTATGAGTTCCACGTTCGAGCCACTCACTCACGCCACGGTGTTCACCAAGCTAGACCTGCGCAGCGCGTACCACCTGGTCCGCATCCGGGAAGGGGATGAATGGAAGACGGCCTTCAACACCCACCTAGGGCATTTCGAGTACCTCGTTATGCCCTTCGGCCTCACCAACGCCCCGGCCGTCTTCCAGGCGTTGGTCGACGACGTGCTGCGGGACATGCTGAACACGTTCGCGGTGGTGTACCTGGATGACATCCTCGTGTTCTCCAGGACTGAGGAGGAACACCACCAGCATGTCCGCCTGGTCCTCCAACGGCTGCTGGAGAACAGGCTCTTCGTGAAAGCCGAGAAGTGTGTGTTCCACTCCGCCTCCATGGAGTTCCTTGGCCACATCGTGGAGAAGGGGCTCGTCCGCACCGACCCCAGGAAGACCCGAGCGGTGGAGGAGTGGGCACGGCCCACTAACAGGACGCAACTCCAGCGCTTCCTGGGGTTTGCAAACTTCTACCGGCGCTTCATCAGGGGGTTCAGCGGTGTGGCCGCCCCCCTCACTGCACTCACCTCCACCCTCCGCCCCTTCTCCTGGACCTCGGAGGCAGAGGCCGCCTTCTCGGCCCTGAAGAGGCTGTTCACAACGGCTCCGGTGCTCGCCCACCCGGACCCGTCCAGGCAGTTCATCGTGGAGGTGGACGCATCGGACACGGGCATCGGAGCCGTCCTCTCCCAGCGGTCGGAGGAGGACCAGAAGATCCACCCCTGCGCCTTCTTCTCCCGGCGTTTCAGTCCTGCGGAGAAGAACTATGACATCGGCAACAGGGAGTTGCTGGGGGTCCAAACCGCCCTAGAGGAGTGGAGACACTGGCTGGAGGGAGCAGGGCAGCCGTTCATCGTATGGTCCGATCACAAGAACCTGACCTACGTGCGGACGGCTAAGAGGCTCAACCCCAGGCAGGCGCGCTGGGCTCTCTTTTTCAGCCGGTTCGACTTCACCTTCACCTGTCGCCCGGGCACCAAGAACGTCAGGGCAGACGCCCTCTCCCGTCTGTTTCCCGAGGGGTCCCCTGACGCCCCAGACACCATCCTTCCCCCGTCCCGGGTGGTGGGTGTCATCACCTGGGCCATCGAATCGGTGGTGAGAAGGGCCCAGCACGCCCAGCCCGAGCCAGGCAATGGACCCCGGAACCGGCTATTTGTGCCTCCCTCTGTCCGGCCCCAGGTGCTGGAGTGGGGCCACTCCAGCCGTTTTGCCTGCCACCCCGGTGTCCACCGAACGGAGGCCTTCATCCGCAGGGGTTTCTGGTGGCCCACCATGGAGGCGGACATCAGAGAGTTCGTGGCTGCCTGCACCACCTGCGCCCGCAGCAAGGCTCTCCATCGCCCTCCAGCAGGTCTCCTGCGCCCCCTTCCTGTCCCCGGCCGACCTTGGTCCCACATTGCCTTGGACTTTGTAACTGGCCTCCCTGTGTCCCAAGGCAATGACACCATTGTCGACCGGTTTTCCAAGGCCGTCCACTTTGTTGCCCTCACCAAACTCCCCTCTGCAGCCGAGATGGCGGACCTTCTCGTCTCCCACGTCGTCCGACCCCATGGGATTCCCCTGGACATTGTCTCTGACCGTGGTCCCCAGTTCACTTCTAAGGTGTGGCAGGCCTTCTGTAAGGGGATTGGGGCCACGGTCAGCCTCTTCTCCGGGTATCACCCCCAGACCAATGGGCAGGCAGAGCGGGCCAATCAAGCCCTGGAGGCGGCTTTGCGTTGCGTTACCACCAGCAACCCCGCCTCCTGGAGCAAGTACCTGCCCTGGGTGGAGTACTCGCTCAACTCCATGGAGAGTTCGGCTACCGGTTTGTCCCCCTTCGAGTGTTCCCTTGGCTATCAACCCCCTCTGTTCCCCCATCAGGAGTTGGAGGTGGCGGTCCCGTCCACGAGGGCCCATCTCCGCCGATGTCGGCACGTTTGGAAGACCGCCCGGGCCGCTATGTTGCGAGCTACAGAGCGGGCCCGGCGCAGCGCCAACCGGCGGAGAGTGCTGGCCCAAGCTTATCGACCTGGCCAGAGGGTATGGCTCCTGGCCCGGGACCTGCCCCTCAACCGGAAGCTGGCTCCCCGCTACGTCGGTCCCTACACCATCGACCGCATCGTCAACCCATCGGCGGTGCGTCTCCATCTCCCCACCTCACTCAAGATCCATCCCGTCTTCCATGTCTCGCGCCTCAAACCGGTAGCCCCCTGTCTCCCCCTGTCCAAGCTCCTCCACCCCCCAGGGTCCTCGACGGTGGTGACATGGTCTGAGATGTCGACCGGCTGCTCGCTGTACGCCGCCGGGGGCGTGGGTACCAATACCTGGTGGACTGGGTTGGCTATGAGCCCGAGGACCGCAGCTGGGTTCCCCGGTCCTACCTGGCCGACCCCGCACTCCTGGAGGAGTTCTATCGGGCCCACCCCAACGCCATCGGACGGTCTCCCGTAGGAGGGGGGGGGTCCTGTTGTGGTTACACCGCCCCGAGCTGCCTCCCCGGCACGTTCAAGCCACTCCCCCAGCTCGGACGTGCCGGAAACATCCGAGCGCTCGGCTCGCGCTCTGAGGAGACGAGGGCTGCACTGCACCAGGTGTTTGCCATCATCCATCAGGCACACCTGCGGCAATCAGGCAGCCCTCTACAAGAAGTCTCCCAGAACACCACTCCGTGCTTCGACGTACTGAACCCTACGGTAAAGTTCTGACAAGCCCTCCAGCGTTCCTTGCATTCCGTTTATTCCCCAGTGTCTTATCTTCGTGTCTCTGTTTCCTCCCAAGACTCTCCCTCCGCGACTTCCACGACTCCCCGCGTCTCCCTTGTCCCCAGCGACCTTCACGTTTTTCCCCGGACCTCTCCTGCGATCTCCCCCCTTGTCCCTCTACCTGGACCCCTCCTTTCGGACTCGACTTCCCGGATCTCGGACCCGGACTTCCTCGGACAACCCCTCTTGGATCACGGACTGGACTTTCTTGCCAGGTGCACGCCCATTATTTCAACACCTCCTGGTCATTTACATACCGCACCACACATAGGCTAAAAACACTCACCCATAGTTATACACGCAAACCACAGGACACCACACATAGTTTATTCACACATCCCACTAACAGAACGTTTTTCGCACCATGCATTCCCCTCCCACAATAAAACCACCTTTTGGATTTTGGAGTCATCCTGTGTCTATCTGCCTTGGGTTTCGCCACACGGGTCGGGTTCTGGTGCGCGAGCATAATATGTGCTACATGTCTGCATGGCAGACAAACTCAAATACTCAAATGGGACTCGTTTGCCTGTCTGTCTGCCTCGCCTTGCTTGCTTGCAAATCCCCGGGCTTGTCATCATCTGGTCACGCGCCCTCCTTTGCCGCCAGTCCAGCTTTGCTGGGCTCTGCCATCCACCATCGCTTCCCCACCTTCTGCCTTGCCCACTTCCCTTTATCCCTTGGATAAACCCCTTTTTCATATTTACTCAATTCCCTTTCCTGTGTCTGCCCTTGGGTTCACTAGTCTTGCCTCAACAGGTCTACCATGAGGCAAGAGCATTTAAGTGGATTTTCTATAATAAGCATAAACCACCAAGTTTCATAACAGTTATCCTAAAATAAGATAATCAATGATTTTGCTGCAAGAAAAGTTTGAAGGGTCTAGTTGTAGAGCATGACTTTAGTTCTTGGTTTCAATGTCTTGCCTTTTTTATTTATAATAATAATCACTACATTTATACAGCACTTTTCTAGACAGCCAAATCACCTCACAGTGAAGGGGGTAACTCACCTCAACCACCACCAATGTGTAGCACCACCTGGGTATTGCATGGCAGCCATTTTGCACCAGAACGCTCACCACACATCAGCTTGAGGTAGAGCGGGAGGAATCATTGAGCCAATTACATGGGGGGTGATTAGGTGGCCAGGTGGAGAGAGCCAGCTTGGGAATTTTGCCAGGACACTGGGGAACCCCCACTCTTTGTGATAAGTGCCATGGGATCTTTAATGGAATTTTAATTTAGAACATGTTTGATAATATGTAATTTTAAATGGCTATAATTGCTACTTTTGTACTTCAATCTATACTCAATAACCCATGATGACATGTTTTTAGAAATGTTTGAAATTTATTTAAAATCAAAAACTGAAATCTCATTTACATAAGTATTTGGGCGGCACAGTGACCCAGTGATTAGCGCTGTCGCCTCACAGCAAGAAGGTCCTGGGTTCCAACCTTGGGGGTCTGTGTGGAGTTTGCATGTTCTCCCCGTGTCTGTGGTGGGTTTTCTCTGGGTGCTCCGATTTCCCCCACCAACAAAGAAACATGTATGTTAGGGCTCCTGACCAAGGCAATGGGAAAAGAACTGGAGTTGGTCCCCGGGCGCAGCAGTAACTGAATTTCCCCAAGGGGGTTAATAAAGGAAACTTAATTCTTACTTCAAGCACTTTGCTGATGGCACTCCAAAATGTGGTCAGGTACATACTGTTTGCTTATCCTTGATGTGTCTAGAGCCTGATTGGAATCCACCTGTGGAAAATTGAATTGATTCAAAGTTTTAATATTATTGCCCTGTGCTGGACTGGCGGCCTGTCCAGGGTGTCTCCCTGCCTGCTGCCCAATGACTGCTGGGATAGGCTCCAGCATCCCGCGACCCTGAGAGCAGGATAAGCGGTTTGGATAATGGAATGGAATGGATGGATCTTTAATGACCACAGGGAGTCAGGACTTCGGTTTAATTTCTCATCTGAAGGACGGTATCTCCTACAGCACAGTGTCCCGTCACTGCACTGGGATTTGATGTTGGTTGTTTTTATTAGGGCCACCAACACCACTTCCAGCAGCAACATGTTCCCAAGCGAAAGCGCCTCCAAGTCTTTATCGGCCCTCGACCGGACCAATGGTTGAGCGAGCTTCCCTCAACTGGACCAATGGTTGAGCGAGCTTCCCTCAACTGGACCAATGGTTGAGCGAGGTTTTCCCTCAACTGGACCAATGGTTGAGCGAGCGAGGTTTTCCCTCAACTGGACCAATGGTTGAGCGAGGTTGAGCTTTCAGCGTCCAATAGTTAAGCAGCACACCCGTCCCCAACGACCAATCAGCGTGCCTCGTCACGGGCCGATCGACTGACAGCGCGCTAGCCTATTGGCAACTGTCGACTCAACTGATGTCCATCTCCCTGCCATTTTTCGGGACTCCAGGTAAATTTAATAGCAATCTTTTTCATACTTAACATAAGTTCTTGTTATGCATTAAGCGGTTTTCGTTTTACTAAGAGATTATAAGGAAATCGGACAACAGTGTCAGTCAGTCTAACGTTACTGGAGATGCGCGACTTGGCTAAGTGTCGGGAGGCTACCGTTGTTAGCCTCGCTAGAAAACATGAAATCACACACTTTCATTTGCTTTATTCAGTCCAACAACAGTCCAGCTTACAATATTATTGTCTTATCTAACTTGATGTGTACCACTGAAGTTACCGGCAGCTCAATTCGGGCTGTAGGCCTATGTTTCTCAGCCCCTCAGCCGATACAAAACAGCCTCTGAGGAAGGAGTGGATTGTAGGCTAACGTTACCCTCTATTTTATATCGTCTCCCAATAATTCTCTTGAAGTTTCATTTCAACTGTATTTGAGAAAGGGTTTATTTACGGTAACTGCCCTAGAAATATTGTGTGTGTGCAGTGTCACGTAAATTACATTGCACTTTCTAATATTTTTGTGTCAACACAGTGTTGTGTGATACCGGTCAATCTATAGAATCTATTTGAGTTTTAACAATTAAAGGGTAAGCCATTTCAGAGTAGCCTACAACATAAAATGAGTTTAACTCATAGGACTAGGATATATATGGTTTTGGATAGCAAAATAGGCTATTAGAATACTAATGGGCTTTAAGACAAATTACTTATATTTCTTCATGTTTCACTCCACCAGGTGAACAACAACACGGACAAGAGTAAATCAGTGCAGCGTGTGTGACAAGGTCTTCACTGAGAAGTCCAACCTTACACGCCACATGAAAAGCCATGCACCGAAGGAGAACCAGTGTGCAGTATCAGCAGCCTCGTCACATCGCTGGGAAAAGGCGTGGTGAGAAGAGAAGGTAAGATGTTTACATCTTTACAGAGATTAAATGATGTGAGTAGGCTGTTTGCTTGATTAAAAATAAAATGTTAAGCGATTACACAGATAATTATACTTAAAGATCACTTAGGCCCCACTAGATAAACGGTCTATTGAAAAGAACAAAGCTAGATTGTCCAATGTTCTGCAGAGTTACTATTCTGTTTGTGTTTTTGTTATGGTTTCACTCAAACCACAACAGATACGTAAACAGAAAGGAACATCTGCAGAATATCAGACAGTCTAATTAATTAAGTTGTGTTTTGAATAGACCATATATCTAGTGGGGTCTGAGTGATCATGTAGTGTGATTTTCTATGTCATCACTATATATCTCATTTTTAATGCTCCAAACAGCCAAGTACACCTTTAAATGATGTGAGTAGTTTTTTAAGTGGTAATGAAAGTAAATGCACATTAATCTTATCGTATGCTTTATATTTGCAGGTTGGATTTTGAAGAGCCGGAGCCTGTGAGCCGACTCATTTATCAAGAGTCTGCCACTGCTGAGCCTGCGAACCCACCCATTCAGCCAAATCCTGCCACAGCCAGCGGAGCTACACCGACCCCTTCAGCCAAAGCCTGCCACGGCCACCTTCATTCGAGCTGCGGTGTCGGGGGCATCTGTGCTCCTGGTGGTTCCTGCACAGCCTCAGGCTCCAAACATCAGTTTTCATGGGCCATCATGCAGTCAGAGTTTCACTGTGGTAGCACCGCCCCCCGCACCAACAACCAAACCAGTCATGCCCAACAAGTCGAGGAGGCCATGCAGTGCTTGCCAAGTACCTCAGTGTGGTGGACAGCGGAAGCGGTACACACCCTCCAAGGAGAAAGCTGCTGGCTGGGAGTAGCCAGAAGATATTCACCTATTGCCCAGTAACTAGGAAATCCACTACTACTGGTTTTGAAGGTGTTGTGTACACGAGCTATGAGCACTTTAAAAGTGTTGTAGATGAGGAACTGGAAAAGAGGAAATAATTGGGCTCACTCTTCTGCTATGGAAGGTGAGGAACGGCCACGGCCAGGGCAGGTGCTGAGTTAAGAGCAAAATCCAAAGTGAAAAGATGAAGCTGTCAATGAAGAGCTGGTCTCGAAACATGTCACGTTAGCAGAAATTAATGCTTTAATTATTTTGAAGAGTCTGCAGTGTCGCGAGCTTCATCTTTTCACTGTGGATTTCACTCCTGTGCTATGCCTTAATACCTCGACATTGGGTCTCTCTAACTCATTTGTGGCTCCGTTTTTTCTTTTACATTTTATTTGCAAAGTTCTGTTATTGCACTGTTATTTTAAAGTTATTGCACTGCAAGGTAAGTCCTAGGTAATGTTTAAAAGAGGTGCATAATGTTGTGAAAAGGCTAATTATATTAATCATAGTATAGGTAGTTTAAACAGGACAAACATGGGACATTTTAATGTTGAGAAGTGTGGGATTGTCTGTCATTAGGCAGAGCACTCGAGTCAATTTAGTGATGAGGTCAACATGCCAACAGTAACACAAAAAGAAATATTCAAATTGGTATTTTAAAATATATTTTAATAATATTTGAAGTTGTTAATTTGTTTGCAAAATTGTATTCTGCTTTAACATGTGTGATTTCTTATGGGTCTCTGTAAAATGGAGATTTTTTAAAATGGAACATAATTTACGGAGAAGAAAAATGCCCACTGTCTGTTTTTTTTTCATTTTAATTCTGCTGTTTAAACTGTTAAAATTTGGTGAGTTGATAAATAATAAAATAATAATTTTGTCAATAAAATATTTGTCAATGTCTGTGTGTTTACTAAATGCAAGTTTAGTATTGTTGAAATAAGATGACCCCATAATGACTGGAAGTGACCATGACAGGAAGTGTCTTCTGCTTTGGTGCCATGCCTCTTAAACTAGGATATGCTGTCAAAACTATCCAGCAAGCCTCTGGGAATCAGTCCAGTTAGTCAATAAAAATCTGAAATCTGAGCACGCTCACTTGAATGCGACCTGAAATGAATGGAATGAAGACTTGCGTGGGAAGGCTGGGTCATCTGGAAACATCAGATTAACCTGAGATTGCCACTCAAAACAATCCAATTGACTTATCTTCTAGATAACAAGTTGTTAGTAAAATGTGCTTATTTGGCATATAATTTAGCATATCATATGATGCAAATATATAATAATGACAATGATACATTTGTCTGTGTTTCTTATTGTGGGGTGTTTACAAAGATGTGTTGAAATGAAATTTACATTGCAATCTTTGTAAATGTAAATGTTAATGTCCTGTTAATGGACCTTTCCCTTTTGCTATGCCATAGAATAACCTTTTCTTCTACGGCATCATTTAGGTAGCCATTTTCTATTTGGAATGTTGAGGTCTCCCTTTTGCCATGTCACAAGCAAAAAATACAGACGAAGCTTGTGAGACATAGCAACAATAACTATGTTGCTATGTCTCACAAGCTAAGTCTGGAATGGTGTAATGATGAGGCAGCATGTAATAATGAACAGAGAATAGATGATGAACTGTTAATACGCCACAGTAAGCAAGATTAATTGTTTCCACCTGTAGTCCCCATTTACTTTCATTAAATAGAAACCTAGATGCCGAGTGTCAAGCAGGGAGGCAATGGGTATCATTTTTAGAGTATTTGGTATGACCCGGTCGGGGAATTGAACCAGCAATCTTCCGTTTACAGCGCGAGCACTCTAGCGCCCTGATCTAGCCTAGAGTTGTCATACCTTTCCCTGCCAGGCAATGGCACAAATTCCCCATATGAAGGCACGATGTCCCAGGATTTGCTCAACCTAGGATCCCAGGGATATGGACTTGGGGGGGGGGGGGGGTCGTGACCCGTTCCCGTGAGGTCTCCCATCCAAGTACTAGTCAAGCCCATACATGTTTAGCTTCCGTCATTTGGCAGAGCCAGGGTACATGTTGGTATGGCTGCCAGCCATTCTTTATCATTCTTATTTCTTAACTTCTGTTTTTCCATATCCATATTTAATCACAACAACTTGATGTAAAGGGATGTTTTGCACTCTATTGATTCATTTTTCTAATTGTTATTTATTTACCAATTGCACATTCTGTTCACACACCAGACTGTACTGAAAGGCTTTTTCTTAAAGTTTTTTTTTCTTGTCGATTTTAAAATTAAGGTTAACATTGAGTATTGTGAGGATTTTTTTTTAAAATAAGGTGTAATATTTTTATCTGATTTTTGTTTTCATTCACTTCTTTATATAGCTTTTTATATTGCATTGCAAAAAAAACTAGGTTTTTTTCTTTTTTGTGATCTCTGACCAAGGAAATACTAGTGGTGAATTAAAAGCACAAATTTCTGGTCACAAGGGGGCGCCATAGACAATCTTACTTAGGGGACCATGTTAGGTAAGGCCGCTCTGGTCTTGTCTGCCCATGATCCCATTCACATGAAGCAACAGGTGACAGAGTGAGGGTTTCACACTTGAAGCGTCACAAACCTCATTCCCGACGTCTCATCTCAAATTTCAGTGAATCTTGCAGAAACACATCACTTGTTTTTACTTCTTTCTTTTTTTTTTAAACCTGTGTTCTCGGCATGCTTGACATATGACACAGGGAATTTGTATGCCATTGTGTCCTGGACAGAGTTAATTTGTAAGTGGAATTCAAATTCTCCACCTGCAAAGGCAATCTTTATTAATTACCAAGAACCCCTTATAATAACTTATAACTCACCCATTTGAATGACCTTTGGGATGACAAGAAGCTTAGGCTTCTGTTATATTTTGTTTTTGTTTTTTGAACACCCAGATTTTATTAGATCTTTTTTGACAAAAACAGCAGCATATCATTAAAAACATCTCAACATCATTGCCAGGCACCATGACAACATCCACAACATCCAGATAAAGTTTCCTCTGGGTGCTCCAGTTTCCTCCCACAGTCCAAAAACATGTAGGTCAGGTGAATCAGTCATAATAAATTGTCCCTAGGTGTGTGTGTGTGTGTGTTTGTGTGTCTGCCCTGTGATGGCCTGCCGGTCTGTCCAAGGTGTCTCCCTGCCCGCCACCAATGACTGCTGGAATAGGTTCCAGCATCCCCGCGACCCTGAGAGCAGGATAAGCAGTTAAGATGATGAATGTATATATATATATATATATATATATATATATATATATATATATATATATATATATATATATAGTAGCGAATTAGGGGGGGGGCAGTCCGGGAACCGTCGCGACAGCCAGGATGCGAACCTGTGTTTCCCACTCCACAAGCCACAACGTTTACCAGTCGACTAAAGGGTCTGACATGTTAGCCAAGGGCTACCGAGCCTATTCATCCGTGATTGTTAAATTGCCTCCTTACCTTCGGGATTCGCATCCCCGCGAATTGCCACAGCCAGGACGAGAACCTGGGGCTCCGCACCGCAAGCGACAACGTTAACCAGCCGACTAAAGGGTCTGACCCGTTAGCCAAGGGCTACCGAGCCTATTCATCCGTAATCGTTACAATATATTATGATTGATGATGACGGGGCTTTATACAGCACTACATTTTTTAAAGTTATATTTAGTTTTCTAGATTGGAAGAACATACAGCAGAAGGAAGGTAAATTGCATTTTAAGCAGTGAGATTGAGGTGGAAAAACCACCATGTTCCTTATTCCAACAAATAAAGGATCAATTTCGTCCATCTTGCGATGTACAAGTCATTCCTCAAACTCAGTAGGAAAGTCAGTCTCTCTATCTCATGAATTGATGATCTTTGATCATTTCAAGCCAAACATCTACTGTAGGTGGGTCAGTCTATAACCATTCATGAGTGATTTTTTTTTTTTTGCTGCTACAGTCAATATTGTCAGGAGGTATCTGTCATTTCCTGTTATTTCTGCTGGCAGATCACCCAAATAAGTGACATGCGCGTCATGGGGATCTGCCGCCCAAGAATATGCTGCTTAATTCTCCAAATACTTTCACAAAATAGTTGTACCTTTGGGCAGCTCCAAAAAATGTGCCTCATCACCCCCACAACTTCTCCAACATTATTGATATTAGATATGTTTTCATTTTAGGAGCAATGAAAACATGAACAAGATTCTTTCAACAGAATCCACGCCAGTGCATAGAACAAGAAGTAGAAAAAATAGTTTCACATGTTCCCCCATTGTTGACTGGTTATTTTGTCATATAATTCTTTATCCCATCTCTCCTCGATATAACTTGTGATAGTTCTCCTGCCCTTTGCAATTCCCTGGTTAAGTTTTGAAACTACTGATTTAGAACTAACAGTGTATGTCTCTACCGTGAATTGTATTATTTCATAAGGTTCCATAGCTGCCTCTTTTTTTCCCAATTTCTTTTAAGAAATATTGGGGTTACTGTAAATATCTGAAAAAGTAATGCTTTTCCAAATTGTATTTTTCTTCTAATATCTGAACGTTTTGTAGTGTTCTTTACAGTAAGTAATACCTTTATTCGTCTAGTAATAAAAATCTAGAATCCATACAATTTGGTTTAAATTCTCTTACCATGTTCTACAGTTTTTTTTAAAATGGTCCACAAGATTAATTGCTTTATAATGTCAAACCATTTGTGCAAGGTAAATTAGACCAAGGGGTTTAAGTGGTCTTGATAAGTTATTGCTACTTTGTGATCCCCAATCAATGCTTGTACTGGGATACCCTTGCATTCTCTCTCCATCTCCTTCCATTTTGCTTCATAGCCATTGTCACACAAAATAACTATAGTTTTTAATAGGGCAGAATGGTAATAATCCCTAAGATTATGAGAGACATACTACCTCTATCCTTACTGATTATTAATGCAATATATTTATGCAATATATCATTAATATATTCATAATATTTGCCATCATATCAGTTACAATATAATTTTACTAATTTGTGGAGATTTTGGACATGGGACCACCACTACACACAGCTTTAAAACGGTATCTTATGGGGCATCAGAACATGACCGTCAGACATATTCAAAAAATTCCAAGTGAAAATGAAAATGAAAGTGCAAGTTAAAAGCTTACCGAAAATATCCAATAATAACAATGGTCAATCACATTGTTGAGCTACTTCCTGGTTCAGCTTGTGGGAATGCCCATGGCTAATAGTAAATAGTAACATGGACGGCACAACTGAGAAGTAATAGGTCATGAGAAATCATGGTCACAGCCTAACTGAGGCACTACATTGTTATTGTTGTTGTTGCTGAAAGGTCAGGTTCATGGCTCATGCCACAATGAGTATAATAAGACACCGCTGTAAAGCTCTGTCTAGCGGCAGCCCTGTGTCCAAAATCTTAAAAATGAAGCCAGTGAAAAAAATGACCTCCAAATAAACCGAGATGCACAATGGCAAAAACTACAAAAATAAAACCCAAATTGTAAAAAACGGAATTATCCTTCAACTTTATTCTTCTTTCAGACCACAATGCCTGGTGCTGACAGGTCCTCCCAGCAGTCGGCCGACATTGGTGGATCTGGTAAGCTCTCTCACCAAGGGTCTAAGCCTAATGATGTGTGGCAATGTGGTCAATGTAAGTCCAGCTCAACACACACACACACACACACACACACACACACACACACACACACACACACACACACACACACACACACACACACACACACCTCTCAACACTGCCCACAGAATCAGTCTCATAACAACATATAATCTGCCAGAGAAATAAGTTTTGTCTATACAGGGTGACCACACCCTCTCTGGAGTGGAGATAGCAAGCAGCAATAGTCATGTGACGTGGCTGAACCAAAGGGGAGTCAAATCATTCTACCACAGTGTTGTGGCAGCAGACCTACGCTCAGGAGTTTTCATGCTGCTAAAGGTCAGAGTTGGGTTTATTCTATTCTATTCTATTCTATTCTATTCTATTCTATTCTATCCTATTCTATTCTATTCTATACTATACTGTTCTATTCCATTGGGCTTAATGACGTCTCACCTCTTCCTCTGATGTATTTATCCCCACTAGGGGGCAGGGTTGGGGCGTATTAGGCCTAACGTTTTACTGATGGGCTTCAAGAAAGACTGGCGCAGAGACACACCCCAGGCTGCACACAACTACATAGGAATACTGCAGTGAGTACTTTCAGTTCACTAAGATTGATTGAATTGACCTAATGTTGTGTATCTGTGTGGGTCTAATCCTGGGGCTGTATTAAGGAAGTTTTATTTTAGCACTAAGTGAACTAAATGGCACTAAAAGTTCCAAGCCAAAAGTGTATTTCCTAAAACTGCTTCAAGAAGCAGCTGAGATCAAATATAACCAAAGAAGTGGGTTAAATCTTAAGCTAAAAGGTTTACCCAATCGGCTGTGTGCATAGTAACTGTAGTCCACTGACTTTCGGATTCTACTGCAGCGGTCATACCAGTTTCCTGTTTGTTGGTGTGTGCTATTGACAATGGCATATTTTTCACAATGCCTGCAAGATTTACCATGGATTAATGTCAATGACATGCACAGAATTGTCGACAAACTTTCACTTGCACCTACCAGCAAACGGGTGAAAAGTTTCAAGTTGTACATATCAAGTTAAGTCCACAATTATGAGGATGAGAGAACAGACGGACGGACGGGCGGATGGATGGAATTCACCCGCTTGCTGGTAGGTATATATAGTGTTGTGGAAACTGCAGGAAAGTAAAGATGGGGGGGGGGGGGGGGGTCAGCTCAGGTTCCTGAACTATGTTATGATAATTTCATTGAGGCCAGACAAAGTGCTATCATCAGCCGCTTCGAACCAGGTGCTCATTATATTGCTGACAGTTCCCTGGAAGGCCCCGATAGAAGAGGCAAATGAGCAGAATCGGTCAAAGTACCAGGAGCCGGTGGATCAATGCTGGAGGAGAGGCTGGAAGGCACATTGTGAGCCCATTGACTTTGGATCTAGAGGCTTTGCTGGCCGCTCACCGTGCAAGGTCTACACTCTACTTGGCATCACTGGGGCTGGAAAAAGGAAAGCCATCAGTTCTTCCATGGAAGCTGTAGAGAGGGCCTCCAGATGACTTTGGATCAGAAGTAGTGATCTGTGGGCCAATGCTCCTGGGACACAAGCCAGGGCCTGATCAACCCTGGCTGGGTCACCTGAGCGAGAGAGTATGATGTTTAAAGACCTGAAACACCCGAGGACCTCAGCAAACATTACTGATAATGTGTCCCAGTGCATTATAGGATGCATCTTCGAATCATTCAAACTGATTCAGCCAGTGATGCCCAGGACTAGGCTGGGTGACCACCAAAAACAGATTGGTAGTGACTGGAGAGACAGTTGACAGCTCGAAAAGATAGCAACTGGGGCAGGAAGGGGTAGCAACCCAACCTGTATCTTTCGTGAGGAAGAACCCAAATAAGATACAGGTAAACACACAGGGTTATACCCCCAGGGCAGCCCAAGGGGGGGGGTGAGTACCCCAATAGGACGGACTTAACGATGATGACCTTGGCAAACAGATTACCAATGATGACAACTCAAAGATGCATTTGTGGAAAGTCTGCGAGAATGAGCACGGCCTTAAAATCCATCAGGCCCAGATGAAATGCTTGGTGCAGGGGGGGGGGGAGCAGTGCAGTGCACAGGATCCACTCCTGGTAAGATGCAGGAGTCTGGCCCAAAGACACCCCACAGAGCCCAGAACCTCCATGTGCTAAGCTCTCTGGCTCCCAGCAGAGTACTTCAGCAGAATCAGATCAAGTGGCCTTTAGTAAACCAGCACAGAGAGTAGCGCCAGTTTGACGAGGACATAGCCAGAATCATCAAATCAGCAGCAAAGGGAGACACAGACAGTCGGCTTCTGATGATGACAACCATCATTGTCAGTTTTGCAGCAGAAAGGTTTTGTGTTTCATGGTATTATGTTGTATTGTATTGTATTGTATTGTATTATGGTGTATGGCTTTATGGGGTGTATAATGTTGTATTTTATGTATTGTTGTGTATTTTAGTGTTATTGTATTGTGTTGTGGTGTACCACATCTGTTTTTTATTTTTTGCTTTGACCCGCCTAGGGACAACAGATTTAAATTAGCAGTATTGCTACAATCCGGCATGTTTACATATGTATCGGCGATACCAATGTTCATTAATATGCACTGTCCCTATTCAAACAAACAAACAAACAAATAAATAAATATTACCAGACCCAACTACACCATGAACCAAAGGGCAGACAAGATCCATCAACTGCGGCAAGCGCTTCGGACTCTGGCAGGGCAGTTCAAGGTAGCAACTGAGGAGAAGAAACCTCCACTGGCTGAGCTCTGTTACATCATCAGGAAGACGGTCATGACCCTGCGCAGAGCAGAATGCCACAGGAGATGGAGGAGAGAGAGAGAGAGCCAGGAAGTGTATTGTGTTTATAGCTGATCCATTTGGATTCACAATGCAGCTGTTAGGGAAGAAGCATAGCGGTCATCTTGCCTGCTCTAAAGAAGAGGTAGACCACTTCCTGCACAACACTCTGAGTGACCCTGATAAGAAAGCAAGAACTCTCAAAACTCTTTTGGATATACAGTCACTCACGGTGGAGTTCAATATCAAAGAGCCCATCTAGAAGGAAGTCCAGGAGGTGGTTACTTCAGCCAGAGCCAGCTCTGTTCAGGGACCCAGTGGAGTAACCTATAAGGTGTATAAGCACTTCCCAGAGCTCTTCAGTATCCTCTGGAAGATTCTGCGGGTGAGTTGGTGCAGGGGAACTGTAGCAGATCAGTGAAGGCAGGCAGAGGGAGTCTGGATACCAAAAGAAGAGAACTCAAACAAGCTGGAACAGTTCAGATCCATCTCGCTTCTCAGTGTGGAGGGGAACATCTTCAGTGTCCTGTCCAGAAGGAAGACAGACTTCCTCCGTAAGAATGCCTACAGTGATACTTCGGTACAGAAAGGTGCCACTGCTGGAGTTCCAGGGTGCCTAGAACACACTGGAATTGTCACCCAGCTGATCAGGGAGGCACATGAAGGGAAGGTGGCCTAGTTGTGCTTTGGCTTGACCTTGCCAATGCATGTGGCTCAATACCCCACAAGCTGATTGAGATTACCCTGAACCGACACCATGTTCCCAGTAAGATCATTGACCTCATCCTGAACTACTATGGGAACTTCAGGCTCAGAGTCCCTTTCGGGAGGAAAAGACCAGCAGAATGGTGGGCATGCGGCAGTAGGGAGCATGGACAAGGTGGGAGGGTGCGCTGGAGAGGAAGATATCCTGGGCAGATATTTGGCAGGCAGAACCGCAGTGGATCAAGTTGATGGTACAAGCCATGTATGATGTTCAACCTAGTCCAGCAAATCTCCATCTCTGGGGCAAGACTAATTCTCCACAATGTCCCTTGTGCTCTGGAAAAGGTTCACTCGAGCACATCCTCAGCAGCTGCCCATCAGCCCTGGCAAGGGCCGATACTACTGGCGACATGACCAAGTGCTGAAGACAGTCGCAGAGGCCATCTCCAAAGCCGTGGCCACCAACAAGCAAGTCTGCAGACAGAGGAACATTTCCTTTGTTAGGGCTGGTGAGCAGCTTCAGTCACAACCCAGATCAGGAGCCAGTCTCTTCAACTTTGCGTCAGACTGGGAGATGTGAGTCGACTTGTGGTGGCAGCTCAGGTTCTCGGACCACGTTATGACAACTTCGTTGAGGCCAGACGTAGTGCTATCATCAGCCTCTTCAAAACAGGTGCTCCTTATAGAGCTGACAGTTTCCTGGGAGGACCGGATGGAAGAGGAAATGAGAAGAAGCAGTCCAAGTATCAGGAACTGGTGGATCATTGCCAGAGGAGAGGCTGAAAGGCAAATTGTGAGCCCATTGATGTTGGGTGTTGAGGCTTGGCTGGCCGCTCACTGTTTAAGGTCTACACTCGGCACCACTGGGGCTGCAAAAAGGAAAGCCATCAAGTATTCCATGGAGGCTGCAGGGAGGGTATCCAGATGGCTTTGGATCAGAAGGAGTAATCTGTGGGCCAATGCTGCTGGAACACACGCCAGGGCCTGATCAACCCTGTCTGGGTCACCTGAGCGAGGATATATTATGTTGAAAGACCCTAAACACCCAAGGACCTCAGGAAACATCACTGATGATGTGTCTCAGTGCATCCTAGGATTTATCTTCGAATGTTGCCTTGCTTGGGACACGAGATGTTCTTCTATATTTTCCACCATGGCTGGGTCTTTTGCTTGAGTGTATGGTACACTGGGCGGCCCAAAGTTCTGCTTAGAAGGAAATTCGAGTTCTGGTGTGTAGATTTTGTGGTAAGAGACAACGGTCGATGTGTATTGAGGGGTCCTTATTTCTGGATTGCCTGTGGGTGCATCTACAATGAGCTTGGTTGGAGCATTTGTGCATTGAGTGACCCCTTCTGTGTATTCTTTTGTGCGTGTTTCTATTTTGTTGAGAATCTCACCATAGTCTTTCTGCCTGTAAGACCTCTGCTCTAGCTTCCGCAGCTGCAGCTCTTTTCTCAGTTTGTACCCTATCCCCTCAGTTTTCAAAGTAGGGGGTCCGGGAGAATGAAAATGAAAATGAAAAATGCAGTTAAAAATAAACTAATAAAATTAAATATATCAAAAAATAAATTTCAATTCAAATTCAATTCATAAGATTATTGTGCCGGTTTAAAATAAAATAGCAATTGTTATAAATACTTCCATAACGAAATGAGGTCTTTGCCACGCCCTTCTTTCAATCACAGCCAATTAATAACTAACCATCTGCCTGTCAGTCAAAGCATTACGTTTAGCTACTAACTGCTGCCCGAGCGTGTTAATAAAATCACAAGTTAGCTTACGACTGCTGTTTGCGCTAGCGAGCTAACGTTAGATTTTTTTTCTGGGGCCGTGGAATTTAGCTAGTTAGCTGGTGCTCGCTTAAAATAACGGAGAAGTTTTTGAAGAGAAAAACGTCAGACGAGCAGACAGGAGCAGCAACGAGCAGATTGGAGGCAGCAACGAGCAGATTGGAGGCAGCAATGAGCAGACTGGAGGCAGCAGCTCAGCTGCAATAAATGCACGAATACGGAACTCCTGGCCAACTAAAACGCGAAGATACGACCAAGCGTACATAAAGTACGGCTTTACGTCCGCAAGTAAAAGTGGATATGATATCCCTAAATGTGTTCTCTGCCTCGAGACCCTCTCCCGTCTAAACTTGGACGACACTTGAAGCAAAAGCACCCGTCAGAGGCCGACAAATCAGTAGAATTTTTCAAACGAAAAGAACAACATCTGGCCAGGCAGTCGGCTACTTTCGGGCAGCAAGCTACGGTTTCTGAACGGGCATTGAATGCATCCTTTTTGGCCTCATACCACATTGCCCGTGCTAAGAAACTGCACACAATTGGAGAAGAATCAATTCTACCAGCTACCAAAGATATTGTCAGAGAATTGCTTGGTGAGGATGCCGCCAGCAAAATCAACACTGTATCACTCTCCGACGTGTCCGTTCAGCTTTTGGAACAGGTGAGAGCCAACGAGTATGTTGCACTTCTGTCGGACGAGAGCACGGACGTGTCCAATGCTGCACAACTGCCTGTGTACACCCGATTCATTTCCCAGGAAAGCTTTGTTGAGGAAATATTATTTTGCAAAGCACTTGAAGGTAGGACCACTGGAAAAGACATTTTCCAAGTTTTAGATGAGTACATTGAATCAAATGGACTTGACTGGTATCGTTGTGTGGGGGTGTGTTCTGACGGGGCAGCGTCCATGACCGGCCAAGAGAGTGGAGTGACGCTATTCATCAAGCAGAAGGCCTCCAATGCCGTTGCCACGCACTGCATGCTCCACCGCGAGGCGCTGGTAGCGAAACGGATCGATGATGAACTTCATCAGGTATTACAAGACGTTATACACATCGTCAATTTCATAATAGCGCGCCCCCTGAAACACAGACTGTTCGCTCTTTTGTGTAACGAGATGGGCGATAGATTTGAGGGTTTGCGTCTCCACTCCAACGTACACTGGCTTTCACGGGGGGCTGTTCTCAGTCGCGTATTTGAGCTGCGAAGGGAAATCGCTGAATTCCTCTCGTCTGAAAACCATCAGCTGCTGGCAGACTGTTTTCCAGACGCATCATGGATTCAGAAACTCGCATATTTGTCGGACATTTTCCAGCGTCTAAATAAACTGAGCCAGAGCATGCAGGGGCGCGATACATACATATTACATGTCCAGGACAAAGTGCGCGCTTTTTCCAAGAAAATCCCATTGTGGTCGAGCAAACTCAAGGAGGGAGTGACAGAGATGTTCCCACATCTTCACCAAGAGCTGCTGTCATCCGGTGTTGATTCAGGCACCATCTCACCTCTTATTAAATCCCACCTGCAGCACATGCAGGGATATTTCAAAGACTATTTCCCTTACCTTGACAATTACCACCAAGACTGGATCAGAGACCCCTTTGCACATGGAGTAGGTGCCAGTCTGGATATGAAGTCCCAAGAAGAACTCATTGATATGTCAAATTCAGGGGAATTGAAAATTAAATTTGATGCTCTTTCACTACACGAGTACTGGCTGTATGTGAGAATGGACTGTCCTAACCTGGCTGAGAGGGCTGCCAAATACCTTCTTCCATTTGCCACCACATACCCCTGCGAGTCAGGATTCTCAACATTGAAAGTACTGAAAACAAAGCACAGAGCACGTTTGCAAGTGGACAATGACATGCGTATGGCACTCACAAACCTAAAACCCAGGATTGATAAACTGTGTAGGAGCCACCAAGCCCACCTGTCCCACTAGTGAGAAACACACACACACACACACACACACACACACACACACACACACACACACACACACACACACACACACACACACACACACACACACACACACACACACACACACACAATGAACAATAAGAAAGAACATTACAGAAAGAAAGAATATTGAATATTGTAAAACAGAAGGACAATGTTTATATAGCAGAAATAAATATTGAATATAACAAGTCTGGGAAATGACATTAATAATAAGAAAGACAATTACGGAAAGAAAGAAATGTTGAACACTGTAAAACTGAGAAAGGACACTTAATGTTTACAATAAAAAAGAAAGAAATATTGAATAGTAATTTGGGGGAAATAAATAAATAATAAGAAAGAAAAAATACTAAAAGAAAGAACTGTTGATGAATATTGTAAAGCACAAATGACAACGAATGTTTGGTTAAAAGAAATAATATTGAATATAATACAACTGAGAAATTATTTGAAATGTAAATTAAATTAATATTGCAGTCATAAAAATAAAGAAATATTAAGAAGCTATATGTTTGATTTTTTATCCAAAGGAGTTGAATCAAGTGCAACTGGACTTGGTATATATCCGTGAAGACGTTTCGCCTCTCATCCAAGAGGCTTCCTCAGTTCGTGCCTTTCTGACTAGACCAAGCTAGTCTAACTGGCTGGTGATGAGACTCAGAATTTATCCTCTAGGAGTCGTTGTCAGAGCTATAGATGTCCATGGCTCTTTGTGATCAGATGTTTACCAACGCCCGTCGCTAACAGAGCCATAGATATGAGTGGCTCTTTTGTGTACCGATGTTTGGCCGCGCCCGTCGTTATCAGAGCTATTGATATGCGTGGCTCTCCTGTGCTCCGATGTCCAGCCGCGCCCGTCGCCATCGGAGCTATTGATTTGCATTTGTTTAGCAGCGACGGTCGTTGGGGGTGTTAGTTTCGACTTCATTATTCAGTGGTCATTAGAGTCGTTGGAGCCGTTAGTGACCGACTGTTGTTCTTGGAGGCTAGGCTTCTTGAGTCTCCTGGGTAGAGATGAAAGGACGGCATTGTAAGTGGGAGATAGGTGGTGTCGCAGACCTCCTCCTCTGTTGAGGGATGTTTTTTCCAGTTTCGCATAGATGGCTTCCTTCACCCCTCTTTCAAACCATCTATCTTCTGTGTCCAAAATGTGTACGTTGCTGTCCTTGAAGTAGTGTGTCTTCTCCTTTAGGTGTAGATAGACTGCTGAGTCTTGTCCTGAGGAGCTTGGCCTTCTGTGTTGGGCCATCCGTTTGTGTAGTGGTTGTTTGGTTTTTCCTATGTATAGGTCAGTGCAATCCTCATTGCACTGTACGGCATACACCAGATTGCTTTTCCGGGTGTGTGGTAAACGGTCTTTGGGATGAACCAGTCTTTGTCGGAGTGTGTTGCTGGGTTTGAAGTATACAGGGATGCGGTGTTTGTTGAAAATTCTCCTGAGTTTCTCGGGAGACCCCAGAAACATATGAGATGACTGTGCGATTTCCTTCTGTTCCTTTTTTCCTCGTCGCTCACCTGGTTGGTCTTTTTGGAATGTGTTGCAGTTTTCACAAAGGTCCAACTGGGGTAGCCGCAGGTTTTTAAAGCTCCCCTCAGGTGTTTGTGTTCTTCTCGATGGGCCTGAGTGCTGCTGGGCACATCGTCAGCTCTGTGTTGCAAAGTTCTGATGACGCTCAGTTTGTGTTCCAGCGGGTGGTGTGAGTCGAAAAGTAGATATCGGTCTGTGTGTGTAGGTTTCCTGTAAACCCCAATGTAGAGGCTCCTGTCTTCCCCAATGTGGACGTCACAGTCCAAGAAGGGCAAACCGTTGTTCTTTACATCTTCCCTTGTGAACTTAATGTTCTTGTCCACTGAGTTGATGTTTTTGGTAAACGCTTGCACCTCTTGTGTTTGGATTTTGACTCATGTGTCGTCCACATATCTGAACCAGTGGCTCGGAGGTGTTCCTCTGAAGGAGTTCAGGGTCCTGGTGTTCTACCTCCTCCATATATAAGTTGGCCACAATGGGCGATACTGGTGAGCCCATTGCACAGCCGTGTTTCTGTCTGTTTCTGTTCTCC
Organism: Lampris incognitus; assembly: GCF_029633865.1. NCBI lineage: Eukaryota > Metazoa > Chordata > Actinopteri > Lampriformes > Lampridae > Lampris > Lampris incognitus. The sequence continues at coordinate 25,269,579 of NC_079216.1, read as the reverse complement.
TTTTTAGCAAATGCCTTAGCTGCCTCGGCTTCTGTGCGGCAGCTGCTTTACTGTTTGGTTAATTTTTTGACTGTCTAGATGGGCAAAATGTGTTCGATCTGGTTCTCACTGATCCTAAGATAGTTTTTCTCTGACATTGTGGTGTTGATTGGACTGTGCGCTTACTTGTAGAAATAATTCCAGTTGAGCTTGCTTCTGCAGAATGTTGGTTGGCTCCCACCGTGCTGTTCAATTCTTCAGACACAAAGGCTGGCCTGGCAGAGGTTGTTGTTTTACTTTCCTGTCCTCTACCACCAATACTTCGCTGGAATTGACAGATTAAACTCCTCTCCAAGATGACCACGCTGAAAAGAGGGCTAAAGATCACTCTTTACTGAAGCCAAATTGAGTAGGGTTAAACTGAGAAACAAACATACAATGCATAGCATACAATGAAACAATAAACAGCCACAAACAATGTGACTGGCAGGAATGACAATATGGTCCGTATACAACTCGTTAGCCAAAATGAAAGTCAGCTCTTTCTTACAAAACATTCATGCTAAATAAAAATTCGAATATACCCCAAATACTCTTTATTAACCGAAATAAACTTTGCAATTTAGATAACATACCAAACAATGCCTTCAAAGACCAGCTTAAAGTCGACGTTGTAAAAATACGGAGAAGAGTATCATTGTATTTGATCAGAAACAATAGTAGACTGACGACGTCGTTAAACAAGGACAGATTCGCGAACGTGTTGCTGTGAATTACTAGTCGCCAGGAGATGGTGCCAAAGGATAAGCTTCCACTAAAGAACACAGTCAACTGGCAATATAACTGCACTGGAAACGGAACACCTTCCACAAAGTAGTAGACCGAGCCGCTTGATTTAACACAATAATACTTATTTTTTCTTTTTCTTTTTTTAAAGGCAAACGCATCAGAAGTTAATAGGGAAAAGGTGTTTTGCCTATTACAGGCCCGCTGGTGATCAATTGACACATTTTTTGCACAACATCAGGACGGGGTCCTGAGTCCATAGAACGAGTTTGGTGTTAATACATCAAACAGTTGCTGAGATATGGCCTCACCTCCTGTTTGGTGGCTTAGCCAAAAAATCGATTGGATTTAATGGTGAAACGGTTTCTAAACTCAAAAATACATATGATAACTTTGACGAGGTTTGGTCTCAAGATCCCCTGTAGCAAATGTGGTGAAAATTGGACTAAATGTGTGCACTGTTAACAACTTCTTTTTAAAACTTTTTCATAAATTCCAATATGGCAGAAATAATGTCACAGGGTGCGTTGAACTTGGTTTGATCCATGGAGTCCAACGGTACCTGATTTTCAAATATCAGGCATACAGTTCAAAAGTTGCATACATAAACATATCTGTAACTTTGACCCATTAGTGGGGGAGAGCTCTCGAGGCACATACATGTCATTTGTTGAATATAATCTTGGGACTGTCCCCAGTAAGAGTGCCAAACTTCACAACTTTGTACCGTACGGTTCTAGCGGCTGCCATAGACACCCTAGCCAGAAGAAAAGATGATGCTGAGGGAGAATAATAGTAAGAAAAGTCAGAAACACAGGGGGCCTATGCAGCTTTGCTGCTTGGCCTGCAATAATAAAAGGTAGAAACACTTAGGGTGTCCACACCAGCTTCGCTGCATGGCCCCCAAAAGATGAGGGTGCCTACGCAACTTCACTGCTGCTTGGCCCCCAGTTCAACACATTAAACTTTACAGATGTAACATAAGAAGTAAAATAAATAGCACTATGGCATAGCATGAGACAAATGCAACATCAGGACACAGAATGTGTTTTTTGCTTGTGTGTGTATGTGCATGTCTGTTTTTCAGTGACGCATTTGACCTACATTACGGGGTGTGCATGCTGAGGATGAGGGAGGGACTGGATGTCGCTCGTCGGTTCCATGGTGAGGAGTGTATATGGAATTCAACTCATATAGCCATACACTAGGAATATTGTACCTTTGAAGTATCTATATTAAAACACAAATCCCTTGATCAGTTTGTTCAACTTTAACAAGGGGAGGATAAAAGGATGTCCTTGAAATGTATAGTTAATTAATAAGGGTACATTTAAATAATGGTACTGCCATACCCTTTCATCCTCAGAATTACCCGAATAAAATATCTGCACTCTGCATAATCTTGCAGAGGTACAGAGCAGTGAATATCTATTGTAAAAATGTATATGTAATAACCTTAAACAATGAAATAGTGAGACCAAGGTGATGGGTAAACTAGGAATATGTTTACTTTGGTAACCGACAGACATATACAGGGCATGATCTTCCTCTTCACCGGCCTAGTGTTCTCACTTCCTTACTAAGTACCACTGTGCTCCACCTAGTGGTTGAACTGGAATATAACATTCCCTCCCACTTAAGATAAAACATAAGAATTGTAAGCAAAACTCCAACAGTTTCTCTAAGCTAAAACAATAAAATAAAATAAAAAACTCTCACATGGCCTATACCTTCTCTATCTCCTTCTGGTTGATTTGAACTAAACAGCCACCATTTACCATGCAATTCACTAACAATGATGCCACCTTAAAACAGGTATTATTTCCACAGATAGCTTAGATAAATATCACCAGGTACACATCATTTATTGTCTGTTCTACAGTGCAAAGTCTTTCAGGTGGCTTTGGCAGCTTTGTGAGTCTTTTTGTACGTCGGACACTTTGAGTGGCATCACTGCTCCCTTTCACTTGTGCAGTATCTGGTGGCTGCCTCTGGGCACTGACCTGAGTTTCTGACTCAGAGCTTGGATTTCCTTCTGTGGGTTGTGGTTGCCCAGGGAGAGCCACTGGTTGTGGTGATGCCACGACGGCAGTATCGGGAGCGTGGGTGCTGGGTTCCTCGAATACATCCAGCCTTTATGCTGTCCCTTCATGCCTGGACAGGATCTGGTCCACATGTCGGCAGACCACTCTACCATCTCCCAGCATGACCTTATATGAGACAGGACCTGTTTCTGACACAATGAATCCTGGGACCCACCTCGGTCTGTGGCTGAAATTCCTTGTCATGACAGCGTCTCCTGCCCTGAACCCTCTGTCCTTTGTATTTTTGTTATACTGGTCTTTCTGTTTTCTTTGCCTGGTTTCTATTTTCCTGTTTAGGTCTGGGTGTAATAAGTCCAGAATGGAGCGCAGCTTCCTCCCCAACAGCATCTCAGCTGGGGAGAGACCTGTGGTGGACTGAGGTGTTATCCTGTAGCTGAACAGGACCCGTAACATCTTAGCTGACAAGCTGCCCTCAGTGCTTTTTTTTATCATCTCTTTAAATGTTTGAACAGCCCGCTCGGCCAGTCCATTTGATGATGGGTGGTAGGGAGCAGCCGTCACGTGCACTATTCCGTTTTTTCTCATGAATTCTTTAGTTCCGGTATTAACAAAACATGTGGCATTGCCACTCACCACCATTTCAGGGATGCCCTGGTTGCTGAAGCTCTGGCGCAGGCAGTCTATGGTAGTGGTGGATGTGGCACTGTTCACAGGATACACATCCTTCCATTTGGAGTGTGCATCAATAATTATGAGTAAAATTTTCCCCATAAATGGTCCTGCATAATCCATATGCAGTCTCCTCCATGGCTTGTCAGGCCACTCCCAAGGGTGGAGAGGAGCGGCTGCTGGTGCTTTTCTGTGTGCCAGACATGTGCTGCATGTTTTCACTAGGTTTTCTATGTCCGCATCTAGCTTTGGCCACAATATATAACTCCCATGCCAGGGCTTTCATCCGGGAGACCCCAGGATGGCTTTGATGAAGCTGCTCTAAGACCATTTGTCTGGCTGGCTGTGGAATTATCACTCATGCTCCGCACAACACGCACCCATCCTGAACGCTGAGTTCAGCCCCTCTCACCTTGTATGGTGCAAAGTCTCCCTCTGTGTGATGTGGCCACCCCCTTACCACATATTCATGTACTCTGGCTAGTACTGGATCTTTACTTGTCAGTGCCTTTACCTGTTCAGCTGTCACTTGTGTTATGTCCCTTTCCTCAAACATCAGCACTTTGTCCTCTGGCGCTGTGGGGATGGGCGTGTGCTGGAGGGGCAGTCGGCTTAAAGCGTCTGCGTTGCCGTGGTCTTTCCCTGCCTTGTAAACAATGGCATATTCATATGCCCTCAAGGGCATATGAATATGCCTCACTGCCCACCTCTGTACTCATGGTAACACCATGTGTGGAACAGCCTTTACTTCACTGAACAGGGAAGAGCAGTGGTTTATGGTCTGTGCAAATGGTGAACTTACGACCATAGATGTATTTGTGGAGCTTCTGCACCCCAAACATTACTGCTAAACCCTCTTTGTCCAATTGGGAGTAATTCCTTTCCGCTGGTGTCAGAGTACTGGAAAAAACCCTATCGGTCTCTCTTTTCCATCTCTCATATTGTGAGACAGCACTGCCCCGACCCCATAGGGTGATGCATCACATGAGAGGATGAGCTCTTTCTCTCTGTCGTAGTGCACTAGCAACCTGGATGACTGCATGAGTTTGATTGACTGTTTGAATGCGTCCTCCTGGTCTTTTCTCCACTCCCAGCGTGCGTCTTTTCTCAGGAGTGAGTGGAGTGGTGCTAACACCATTGACAAGTTGGGCAGAAACCTGTTGTAATAGTTCAGCAGTCTCAGGTATGTCCTCAACTCTGTCACATTAGTTGGTGCCGGTGCTTCCAGGATTGCTTCTACCTTGTTTTTTAGCGGGTGGAGTCCTGTTGCATCCACTCTGTGACCCAGGAATTCCACCTCTCTTCCCATGAAGGAGCATTTGGTCCTATTTAGACGCAGGCCTGCAGCATCCAGTCTGCACAGCACTTGTGCCAACGTCTCCAGGTGTTATTGGTCATTGCAGCCTGTCAGGAGGATATCATCTAAATACACTGCCACGTTTGAAACGACACTCTGAAAGGCAAGCGTGTGTATGTAAACAACCCCTTGCGTGTGTTTATGGTCACCAGCTTCTTTGCTGCCTCATCAAATGGAATTTGTAAGTATGCATGGCTCATGTCTAGCTTTGTGAATTTCTTTCCTCCTGACAGATTTGCAAAGAGATCCTCCATCTTTGGGATTGCGTATTGTTCTAGCTTGGATAACTCTATTCACCGTCAGTTTATAATCGCCACATATTCAGATTGAGTTGCTGGGTTTCTGTACTGGCACTATAGGCGCTGCGAATTCTGCATATTTGACTGGCTCAGTGATTTTCTCTTTTAACAGCCGGTCTAACTCTGCTTCAACTCTCGGTTTCATGGCATATGGCACAGGACTTGGTTTGAAAAATCTTGGTGTCGTCTCCTTGTCTACATGGATCTTAACTGGGGGGCCCTTAAATGTACCAAGTTCCTCTTTGAACACATCCTCATGTCTCGCCAGCACCTCATGTAATGTCAACTGGTTTCCTTCCCCGACCTGATTTACTGCCACCCTCCAGTCTATGTTCAGGTCTTTTATCCAGCCCCTGTCTTAACAGGTCTGGTCCTGTGCCTGAGACTACAACGACTGGGAGCTGTTGTGTGACACCCCTGTGTTGTACAGTGACTCTGGCAACCCCTAACACCTCTACTCTGGCTCCTGTGTAAGTTTTGAGCTTCAGGGAACATTTCTCTAATTCTGGAACTTTTGCATTGTTGTCCCATATCTTTGAATATTCTGACCTTGTCATTAAAGTTACACTACACCCCGTGTCAACCTCAAAATGTATCTTTGATTTATTCAACTGCAGCTGTAATGTGATGGGGGGCACTTTTGGTATTTTCTCCAAAACACTGAACACTGTGAACACGTCGTCCTCTTCTTTTGCTTCCCCTGTGTCAGCTTGTCCGCTGATGTGATGTGCTCCATGACTCATCCTTACTCCCTTTTTGGTTCCCCCTTTCCCTTTGAACTTGGGGTTCTCTGGGGGTGAGGTAGCCCGACACGCCCTCCTTATGTGCCCTTGTTTTCCGCAACTGTGACACTTTTCATTTGCAAAGCGACACTCACTTGCCATGTGGTTTCCCCTGCATCTGTAACACTGCCGCCGTTGTTCGTCCCTGGAACTACCCATGTTTACTTTGTAAACACTCGTCTGGGCTGACCCTTGTTTCCCGCTTCCATCAGCACTAGTGTCTACACATTTCCATTGCAACTCACTGACATCCTTCTTTGCAGTCTCAATGGCTCGAGCAAGCGTAAAAGCTTTCTCAAAAGTAAGCTCAGTCTCGGATAATAATCTACGCTGGATGCGGTCATCATTCACTCCACAGACCAGCCTATCCCTTAGCATTTTCGTCAGATTGTCCCCGTAATTGCAATCCTGAGCTAACTTGCAAAACACCACAACACAGTCCATAAGTGACTCACCCTCGTGCCTATTCCTTGAATTAAATTTAAGCCGCTACACGATCTCTGATGGCCTGGGGTTGAAATGTGCTTTCAGTAAATCCACAATGTCCTGGAACGATTTTCCCCCTGGCAACACCGGACTGAGATTTCTCGTCAGACTGTAAGTTTGGGCACCCATGGAACTGAGCAAAATTGACTTTTTTTGATGGCTGCATCGGTAATCTTATTAGCAATAAAAAAATGTCCCAAGATTTCCAAATATTTCTCCCATGACTGCGACTCATTCTCAAAAGCAGTGACCGTTCCCACCGTCGCCATGTCCCCTCTCAGGTAGCGGTAGCCTAGCGCTAGCTAGCCAACTTCACTCGGTGGTAAAACGTCCAGGAACACCGAATATCCTTGTTTTACCAGGATTCCGTTTACCTCGTCGCCAGATGTAATAACCTCAAAGAATGAAATCGTGAGACCAAGTTAATGGGTAAACTAGGAATATGTTTACTTTGGTAACCGGCAGACACATACGGGCATGATCTTCCTCTTCGCTGGCCTAGTGTTCTAACTTCCTTACTAAGTAACAATGTGCTCCACCTAGTGGTTGAACTAGAATATAACATTATCCCTATTTTTTGTTCTAGTGAACCAGACCTTTGATGAGGGAATGGGGAATGCCAGCTCTACCCCTGCATGTGTTCAAACCATTGCTTCATGTATGTATTTGCATGATAGGTAAGATTAAGATTAATATTTCTGACATATTATTAAAAAACATTCATCTAAAAGCTGTTAAATTAAGACTAATAGACTGTCTTTCTCTGTAAACTAATTGGGTCAATGACAACAATACTGGGTTATTAATGTGAAATCAACAAGTCTTGTAGACTGTGATAGTAATAAAAAATGTTCTCACAAGGTGTTTAAAGTGCTTGAATTTCACTTTTTAAAAATCTAAGTAATGGAATACATGGCAAATCAGCCTCTTTGGTGGGAAAGTACTATCCAGAATTTCCCCTTCTGTTCATTATCGTATGATGATTAAAAGATAAGAGTTGGTAAGGTCTGTTTTCTCTTCATTTATTTTATGTGTGCTATTCCTTCTGTATATTTCACTGTCCCTTCACTGTAGCCATTGCCAATGTTTTCTTTGTTTTGGATTTCACCACTGATATTAATTTCCTCATCCAGTGTCTCCTTCCAGCTGCAAATCGCAAGCTTCTTCATCTGGTATAGAGTGTGATTAAATGAAGAGACCTCAAGTATCCAGATATTTTTTCAGTGCGCTGTTTGACAGTGGTTCAATTTTGCACAAGACCAATTTCATTTTAAGTATACTGCCAGCCACAACAGCTGCATGGAAGTGGGCGTGAAGGGTTTCGGCATAGGCAAAACATGTACCTATGTTCTATGTCATTGACCAGTCGTCTGTAGGACCCCCCCAGTGGAGATCTACAACTTGTCTTCTGCTGGCCATCTGGGGGAACCTGGGGGAAAGCTGATGGTACACGAGATGAAGACATCAGCCACATCTCCCGCATCAATGTTCAGCATTGCTAGCATCACTTTTAAACCCTCTGCGAGCATTAATCAGTTGAAAAAATCGCTTGCAAGCATGTTGTTTGTTACACTTTGCCCACCATACAGACAGGAAGGGAGAGGTGATGAGCAGCTTAGCTGCGAAAGTGTTTTGGAATATCTGTGCTCTACCGTCTAACATCATCATCATCATCATTGGCGGTCACTCGAAGCGAGTATGACTGTCTTCTCCAATTGGGGAGGATGCCTGTGCGCAACTTTGTTTAATATGGGGATACTAGTACACAGAGAGTCACCACACAGTCCTTGATATATCAGGGTCAGGATCCAATGGCATGGAGTCCAAGGTGACTGGGGGCCCATCTCTGCTGCAGCCTTCATCCGCCTTCCCAGCTGTTGTGATGCTTCACTAAAGTCAGCCATCATCCTCCGCCTGTTCCACCATTGAGGTCTTGGTTGGATTGCTCTTTGTCAGGGAATAGTTGCAATCACACTATTGTAAGATGGCGACAGATGTACTCTAAGGCCCCCCTCTTGGTTCAGTGATGGTCGTTCCCTCTTCACATAGATGGCCTCTTTGACTCCCATTCAAACCAGTGTTCCTCCCCTATCAAGGGTATGCACATCCTCATCCTTGAAAGAGTGGCCACTGCCTGTAGATGGTGTAGACTGTAGAGTCCTGGCCTGACGTGTTAGCTCTCCTGTGTTGTGCCATCCTCTTGGCCAGCGACTGTTTGGTTTCCCTGATGTACAAGTCACGGCAATCTTCCTGGCACTTAACAGCGCACACTGTATTTCTCTGTTTGTGCTGGGTACCCGATCCTTGGGGTGCACCAGTTTCTGGTGCAGTGTGTTTTGGGGTTTGGGGTTTGCAACCGAGACATAGTGTTTGAAAAAATACACATCTCAACTGTTCTGAAACTCCTGCCATGTATGAAATCACCACTGGTTTACACTTAGGCAGCTGTTGTCCTTTTCCTCTCCTCAATTGGCTGGTGCACTGTATAAGGCATCTTCCTGGCTTTGACAAACACCCAGTTAAGATAACCACACTTAACCAGGGCCTGTTTAATGTGGGATTTCTCCCCTCCCCCAGCTGCTGTGTTGGTGGACACGTTGTCAGCTCGGTTGGTACAGTGTCCTGATGACTCCTAGTTTGTGCTACAGTGGATGATGAGAGTCAAACCTTAAGTACTGATCAGTATTTGTAGGTTTACAGCAATCAAATGTCCCCCTCATCGCCAATTACAATTTCACAGTCTAAGAAGGTTAACTTGTCATTTTTCACATCCTCTCTGGTGAACTTGATGTGGTTGTCCCATGAGTTAATGTGGTCAGAGAAATGTGGTATGTGCTGAGATTTAATTTTAACTCAGGTGCCGTCCGCAAATCTCAACCAATGGCTGGTGGTGTCCCTGGATAGGATATCAGAGCCCTCTTTTCCAATTCCTCCATATACAAATTGGCTAGTGTAGGTGAATCTGGGAAACCAATAGCACACCCATGCTTCTACCTATAGTACTGCCCCCTGTACGTGAAGTACCTGGACTGAAGTCACAGCTTCAGGAGCAGACACACTTGGTCAGTGTTAAGGGTGGTCTTATTGCTAAGGGTGGGGTCATTCTGTAATTTCATATGGACCACCTCCACTGCTTCCTTAACAGGAACGAATGCGAAGAGAGGCGTAACATCAGAAAAAGTTACAATGTTACAATTTCATTTAGCAGATGCTTTTGTCCAAAGCGACGTACATCTGAGAGTTAATACAACACAAGCAAGGATCTAGTCAGGAGGCATTAATGCAATAAGTGTCAAAAAACTAGGTTCAAGTCTGATAGGACATAGGCATCAACAGGCAATGCATAGAGGCAATGCATAGGGAGCATAGAAGCGATTTTTTTTAATACCATCAGGTGTGGAGGTGTTCAAGAAAGATGTTACAAGACTAGACTAATACTTTATGTCTATCTCTGCGCAGATGAAGTCGATTATTAAACCGTTATAAAGAATCGTACTGACTGCCGAACTTCTGCTGGAGGGGGAAAATGCAGCCTCCGTTATTCGGACGTTTTGGGAGAAGAAATGAACAGCGTCTCAGTGACGTAATCAATCCGCGCATGCAAGCGCAACACCGCCCACTTGTGGACAAACAAAGTCATCACTGACTGTAAACAAAATAATAGTACACATTAACACAGAGTCATACAAATACACTGGTGTCACATCTCAACACTCCCACTTATGAATCATGTGCTCACTGTATACCTTTTCATATTCATAGAACAAAATGAAAAGAAACTTGGTATAACCCATACCACTCACATTTCACACACCAAACATTGCCTTAGCAAATGTCTTCAGTTTTACCTTGGATGCGGGCTTCGTCATTACATCCGCAACCATTTCGTCTGTAGGGCAATACACCAATGACATCCTTTCCTCTCTTATGGTAGACCTCATAAAGTGGTATTTGATATCCACATGTTTGCAGCGTTGCCTACACACCGGGTTCTTCGCTAAAGCTATTGTCCCCTGGTTGTCCTCATAAACCACTGTTCTCTGGTATTCATATGAATCAATACCTCCCAGTAACTGTTCAACATAAATACATTCCTGGATGGCTAAAGCCAGAGCCATATACTCCGCCTCGCACGTAGAAAGTGCTACAGTAGCTTGTTTCTTGGCTTTCCAAGAGATACGTGCACTTCCCCTGCTCATGCTCACACAGTAACCTGATGTGCTGCGTCTATCCGAAGTATCTGAAGCCCAGTCGGCATCACTATATGCCTGTAAGCCAAGCTTCTCGTCGCTCTTCCTGTAACAGAGCTGTTTGTCTGTGGTGCCCTTAAGGTAACGAAACACATGTTTTACTGTCACCCATTGCTCTTCAGTAGGCTCTGCAAAATGCTGAGATAGCTTGCTCACAACAAAACATAAATCTGGACGTGTACATGTAGCTAAGTATATTAGACTCCCGACCACCTCTCTGTACTTTTTCACATCTAACATTTTTGGTGCATCTTCTAAGTAGTCTCATTTCTGCTTTATCGCATACACCCACCTTCCTCCCACTGTTTTCTTGCCCTCTGGTAATTTCGTAAGGGTGAATGTTTTGTTGTCTCTTAGAGACTCCATTTCCTCGTCCATTGCCCTGGACCACTTTTCTGATTCTGGCGATTCCATGGCCTCTTTAAAGGTCAGAGGGACACCGCACACTGCCCTGTATGCGTAATCTATAGTAGTGAGTAAACTGCCATCACTGTCGCCCTGACTATAGTCAGTCAGGTATCTCGGAGGGTTGCGTTCCCTTTGGGGGTACCTCCCACTGGCTGAGGCTTGTGACGTCACCCTTGGGTGCTCCTCGTCATCATCCTCGGGTGCTGACTGTGTACCGTCAGTCTGTACATTTTTCTGTACTCTAGGCTGAGTTGCAGCTGTCTCAACAGACTTTCTCTCTCTTACCCAGTCTTCTGGGTGCAGACCTGGTGTCTGAGTCTCATTTTCACTAGTTGCCTTGTGTACAAACTTAACTAGTCTGTGTTTCTGTACTTTCTCTTGGTCAGGGTAGTAGACTAGGTAGGCCGGGCTGTTCTTGTCGTGTCCTACAAAACGCCCCCTCTCACATCTAGAATCTAACTTTCCCTTGTCCTGCTGGTAAGCATAGCACTCTGTCCCGAACTTTTGCATTCTAGCCATGTTGCACTTTTATCCTGTCATTGCCGTAGTAATGACAGGAAAAAAAGACTAGCGCGGTCCTTTTACTTGCACACTTTGTCCGTGTGACCCTTGATCCGGCAGAAGCTGCACCACACGCTGCGTGAACAGTCCGTTTTCCGATGGCCTTTGTCACCGCATCGCCAGCACACCGTTTGTTCATCATCTCCCTCACAGCGTTTCACTGGCTTTTTCTTAGGCGCTGCGTGGGCCTTCATCACCCTCTCGGACGTCTCGTCCGATGCTGTAGCATTAGCTACATCTTCAGCCGCCTCAAAGTTTCTCAATTTGGCCTTAAGTTGTCCCAATGTCAACTCACTGTCGCCATGTGTCACCATTAAAGTGAATGGCTTATATCTCTCGGGTAACCCCCTCATCACCATGGCCATCATTAGTCCCTCACTCGGTGCTTCTCCCGCCCCTTTGAGAGCCGTAATGATTTGTTCAGCTCGGATAATGTATTCGGTTATCGTCTCATTATCAGCTTTCTTTAGCCCAGTCAATGTTACATACAGAGTGACAATCCAGGGTCTGCCCTTACCAATGTAGACTCTCTCTACCTTTGTTCTTCGTTTCTCTGAAGATCAGTCCCAAGCTTGTGTTGTCCAATAAAGGCGCCAATGCGCAGTAGGCGTCTGCGTTCCGCTCCTCGTCTAGGGCCTGCTCTTCCGCTGTCAAAGGTCCCACGGGCTCGGTAAGAATGGTGGTTTTCAACCCCACACCATGCATGCAACAGAGCATTCGCTCTTCCCACAGTTCATACTCATCGGCCTGTCCGTTGAATGTGGGCCACCTGCTCTTCTTCCGCTCCATCTCCCTAGGTAGCGTTAGCTTAGCTTAGCGTTCCGTTAGCTTCCCGATAGGCTCTGTCGATGCTAACTAGCTTCACACTTGCTAACTTGCTACTCCGTGCTAACCTGCGCGCATCCCGCCATCCGAGGTTATCACACTTCGTGTACTTCTTTTATCAAACTACTAAATAATCCAATGTTACCTGGGCCCATAACCTGTTAGAAGACTAGACTAATACTTAATGTCTATCTCTGCGCAGATGAAGTCGATTATTAAACCGTTATAAAGAATCGTACTGACTACCGAACTTCTGCTGGAGGGAAAAAATGCAGCCTCCGTTTATTCGGTCGTTTTGGGAGAAGAAATGAACAGCGTCTCAGTGACGTAATCAATCCGCGCATGCAAGCGCAACACCGCCCACTTGTGGACAAACAAAGTAATCACTGACTGTAAACAAAATAATAGTACACAGTAACACAGAGTCATACAAGTACACTGGTGTCATATCTCAACAAAAGAGCTGGGTCTTTAGCTTTTTCTTAAAATAGGAGAGGGACTCAGCAGATTAAATAGAGTTTGGTAACTCGTTCCATCAATGGGGAACTACAGAAGAGAAATGACTTAGGGTCCCGTTGTGGCGGAAGTGCCAGGCACCTTTCATTGGCAGATCGTAGTGAGCAGGACTGAGTGTAGACCTGAATGAGGGAGTTCAGATCGGTGGGAGCCGTTTTAGTTGCTGTTTTGTAAGCTAGCATTAATGTTTTGAATTTGATGCGGGCAGCAAGTGGGAGCCAGTGGAGGGATATAAACAGCGGAGTGACGTTCTGTTTTGGGTTGGTTGAAGACCAGACGTGCCGCCGTATGCTGGAGACAGGCGTGCTATTTTCTGTAACTTTATTCACCACGATGTCAATACCCTATCCGGTCCGTCCTCTAATAGCATCCCTACATCAACCCCGTACTATATATACTATGTTCCCACACATATCCTATCAGTACATCCAGTTGCACTTGATTCAACTTTTTTGGATAACCATGACCTGGATGAATGAGAACATTCACAGACATACTTCCCGAAACAACTAATTTTCTCCATATATCACCGGTAAGAAAGTCATTATAACAAATGTGTTCATTTTATTAATCAGTTGTTAATCGTGCAACTTTTAGTCTTCGTTCTTGATTAAGTGGATGCGTTTTTTTCCAAGTTAGCAAGGTTAACTGTTAAAACTTGAGCTCCAGCAAATAGTTAGCTTACGTTACAACTAGCTTAGCATTACATTTTTTCCCCCTCTGGTTTTAGGATTTTCATCCATTCATCAAAATGTCCAAGAAGCAAGCTACATTAAGTAACTACTTTGGTGTTGCACCACCTCCAAAGAAATGCCAGACTAAACCTGTACGTAAAAAACAAAAACAAAAAACGTGTATTCGCGGGCAAGCGACTGCAGGAAGTAGCCTCGCCTCAAACACGTGACGACCGCACAGAGATGTACTGCAAAATATGCCGTGAAAATCTCAATCTTGCGGATAAAAGCAGCGCCTTTTATATAGGGACGGTTGGGCTGCAGCTCACTCTACCAACTCATCTTCATCTATGTGAGAGCGTAGTCCTGCGTGTTTGTTGATAAAGCAATAGGAGAAGATGTTCGTCTCAAAACCATCCGTTTTATTTAGCAGTAAATGGATAAAGCATACAGAGCTCTGGGTCTAGATCTTCCTATCCCTGACAAACAACAGATTGTGTCAGTTCACGAAGTTTGACTCTCTCTCCTTTCCCTGACCCAGTCTTTATACTATACAAAGTGTTGACTAAACATGAATGTGTGGTCTTCTTTGTGATTGGTCCGTTGACCTGACTCCATTTCCGCCTCAATGATATCCGGACTCCAAGTGACCTCCTTCGGCAGCTGCTGTGACCTCCTGCTCCTATTTTTGAAACCACAGATCACAGCACATCTTGTATCTACTCCCCCAAGGCCACAGCACCCTTATTGTTCCCTTTTACTATTCAGAGCTGCTAACCTTATCTAAGGTCAGCGACCCTCACTCTTCTACCTTCTATGGAGATAGACACAATCTTCCTCTTGGGACATCTTCTCCTTTTATTGTCCCCCACTTCTCTTCCTATAACTTACTCTGCATTCCTCTGTCTGCTGACATACTCAATACTTTTTCCACTGCCACTATAGCCCCTCATGTCCTTGTAACAAGCCTTGTTCCTTATGCATATGATTTCCCAATGATTAATCTATCCTTATATCCCTTATTCCAATCAATACATTGTAATCATCATTATTAAACATCACACCATTGCATTTATCCACAAGTAATCATCATTATTCAACATCACACCATTGCATTTATTCACAAGTCCCCCTTTTGGTCTCATATAAATGAGACCAACCAACCAATCGGATTCAAACATCACATTCAGCCTCTGTGTCACTGCCCAGTTCTTCACGCCCTCCGTCCTCCATCAGAGCCACTGTCTCCATCTCGACTTGAGCCATCTGATAGGGTGATGGGGGACTCTTCTTTTCGATGGCAGTGACGATCAACCTTTCAAACAGAGATCTGATACAGGGGATACAACAGCATCCACACAACACAAGTGCAGTCATCATGCCTACCAGGGACAGAAACACAGACACTATCACACCTTTCCACTTCCCAAACCACTGTTCAAAAATTCCTCCCAGTGGGTTGCTTGTACCTGAGTGTTCATGCATCTCCTCTGACAGGGTCCTAAGTCCTTTTAGGGCTCTAGTTACCGAGCCATCTGGAGCAGTGTTGTTGGGGATGAACGTGCAGCATTGATCATCAAACATAGAGCAAACACCCCCTTTTTCAGCTAATAACATGTCGTGGGCCATTCTGTTTTGAACTGTCATCAACGAGGTGGCAGCTAATTGTTCAGATAAGCCTGCTACAGCATCCCTAGTTTTATTGGCGAGCCTCAGGACGTTATAATGGATATAATTAATTCTATCCACATTCTTGTTGGGAGTGACTGGAAATAACGCACTGATGATTGAGATGTTCTCAAATCCTGCTGCCACTTGATTTACCAACTAATCTGGAACTCCCCTGGGAATGCCTATGGCATCTGTGTATGTGGTAGAACCATAGCCAATGTCAAATGTGTCTCTCCTGTGGTGGGTATATGTGAAATTTGCCTGTTGGCGTGGCCCTAGCAAATACAGGGGTAGAACCAACCTGACCATTGCACATGTTCCAGCCCAGTCTGCTGGCAGGCTGATATGTAGAGTCCTGTCCTCGCAATACCAAAACAGGTCAGCCCTTCCCCACACCATAGAGCTAGGGGCTGACCAACGGTTGACATCAAGTATGTTTTTGCACCAGCCGTCAGGCATGTGTCCCATCTTCATACCGGAGCTGGAGCTCCTAGAAAAACACGTATAGTTTTTAGCTCTCGAAGTGAACGCCGGCGGCACCGTGGAGTTTTTAATGGGTGGAAAAATAGAGCTGAGAGTAGTACAGTTAGGGGGGTCAACTTGCATAGTTAGGACCATCATGCAATTAAATCCTATAGGATCTGTATCGGGAAACAGAGGTGATGGGGGGGTGAAAAGAGTTGGTCTGGCTGAAGAACATGCAATACAATTACTCATGTTAATGGAAGCAGCAGTAGCTGCCATCCAATCTAACCACAGGTTTTTGTCCCCATATCCAGTAGCCAATTTGACAATATTGCCTCTCGTTAGTTTATTGTAATCTATGGTGATTACATCCTTGCTCTGTCTAGGTTTAGTTTCGAATGCGCTAGTCATGGCGTCTGTTTTCTTGGGGGACGGAGGTGTTAACAAATTCACCTTAATGAGACCCATGGTGTCCGTACCATCTTGATGTACTCCCACAAACACATAGAATGCCTTTTTCTGACCTGTCACGAATGGATCATCCCACTGGTCGTGTATTGTCAACAACAGGGGATTAACCCAACCCGACTTATGTCGTAGTTTGCCGCGTATGAAACTAATCTTGTTAACCGTATCTGGATGTTTGACCGCGGTTTTGATAGGGGTCCATGATAGACCAGTATACTGCCAAACCAGTTCCCATCCGGTACACAAACTGCCCATGCCGGAGTTCCTAAGCGGATCCCCCTGCCTTAGACAACTGGAGTGAGTTTCTAGATTTCCGCACAGGTATAAATCATATCTTCTCCACATCTCCTGGCATTTCCCACAATTAATAACATGGCATAAGTCAAATTGAAATGTCACGTTCGTTCCCAGAGTGTATTCTACGTCTATACCTCCATATGTTTTAATGCAGTAATCTGGTTGGCTCTGGCCTTCCCTCTTTGTTCTGTTGTGGTGTTGGTTTTGATCTGTGTGTCTGTCTCTGATGGATGATTCTCACATAAATATTGGAGTAACTATTACTATAGAAATGATCCCGCACACTCCCAACCACCACCATTTGGCTTGGTGGGGTTTTCCCATTCCCTCAAACATCTTAATCAACGTATATCAAAAATTCTTAGCAAGCAAAACCTTCTTGTGTTCTGGTTATCAGTTCCTTGTATCCTAGAAAAACCTTTTCTGGGAGAGCTTTTGACCTTCTGTAGTGACATCAGAACATTGTTTCCACACCTGGCAAAATTCTTCATTCCAATGTTGAGTATATTGTGGCTTGCCTGAGTATATGCAAAGCTGGTTACTATAAATCTTATCCAAAAGTGATAGCTATAATAACTATCGCCACAGATAGTGGCTCGTGTCTTTACACTTATTCGGAGTCAACTGTGGTGTTTCTTATCTGTTCCAGTGTCCTAGCGGGTGAATCCGCTGCTGCACACTGGTTCCAGTGGTACCAGCTGTCTCCTT
Organism: Lampris incognitus; assembly: GCF_029633865.1. Taxonomy (NCBI): domain Eukaryota; kingdom Metazoa; phylum Chordata; class Actinopteri; order Lampriformes; family Lampridae; genus Lampris; species Lampris incognitus. The sequence goes on along the minus strand of NC_079216.1, from coordinate 25,252,333 downwards.
TGCCCTGTAGTCGGACCGCGTGTGATGTCCTCTCAACAACCTTGTAGGGCCCTGCCCACCTTGGCTCCGACCACTTCCTCTTGATCACCTTCAGCGGAACCCAGTCCGTGGTGGGCGGTGTCTGACCCTCTAGGTTCCCCTCTGCTGCTGCAACCTGTTTTGAGAAAGCTGACACCAAAGCTGTTAGTTGGTTATAGTAAGGTTTGTACTTCAGCGGATCTCTTTCCTTTTCCGTGGTTGGGATTCCAGCTCCTGGTCCCGGGAACTGCTGCCCTGTTGTCAACTCATATGGAATGAAACCTGTAATGGAGTTTACTGAGCTCCTAATTGACATTAGAGCTAGGGGTAGGGCATCCACCCAACTCATTTTTGTTTGAGCACGCACTTTTCCTATTTTTCCTTTAATGGACTGATTCATTCTCTCCACCTTTCCCTGTGATTGGGGGTGATACACTGTTCCAAACGCATGTTTCAGTCCCAGGGCCGCTTCTACTGCCTGCAGGTCTTTGTTCTTAAAATGTGTGCCATTATCTGACCTGATTCTTTTTGGAAACCCATTTGTTGGTATGTATTGGTTGATTAGGAATGTGATTACCGTTTTGGCATCTTCATATTTAGCAGGTACTGCTTCTGGTCAGCCAGTGTATGCATCCACGGCAACCAAGAGGTACCTATACCCATTTACTCTTTCCAACATGTCAGTGTAATCAATTATGATTTCTTGACCTGGCATTTTTGGCAAAGGAAATTTTCCCTCGTGTGGCTTTACTGTAGCCCTGATATCGTATTCTGTACATATTTTACATTCCCTGATATGGTTCACAATCATGCGGGCAAAAATTGATGCCACCAATGGGTCAGATGTCTCTGCATCTGTGCCTTTCCACAATGTGTTAGCCCGTGCGCCTCCTGTAACACGGAAGCCATCCACCCTGGGGGTAACACTGGTCGACCGTCCGGCGACCTCCACACTCCTTCGGATTCCGTTGCCCCTCTCTCTTTCCAAACTGTGAACTCTTGAGGAGAGGCTTTCTGTTGTTCCTTTATTAACATATTTACATCGCAGGCAGGTAGTAAATCATACACCGTTTTCCCCACCTGCATCATCATGTATTGGGCTGTGTAACCTGCTGCCCTTTTAGCTGCAGAGTCTGCCTCCTGATTTCCTTTTGCTATCATTGTTTCAGTTTTGTCGTGACCTCTGCACTTTATTACTGCTACCTCTGTTGGTTTCATTAGGGCTTCCACCAGTCTCTTGATGTCTTTCTCATGTTTGATTGGGGTTTTTGCTGCTGTCAAAAATCTTGCTCTGATCCACTGACTGAGCTCCACCTGTATTGCTCCTACCAAGTATGCCGAGACTGTGTAGATGTTTACTTTTTTCCCTTCTGCCAATTCTAATGCTGCTATCATTCCCTGTAATTCAGCTAGCTGCGCTGATTCTTTTCCTATTACTCTCCCTGTCACTACCTCCTCAAACCCTTCATCTGTTTGTCTTACCACTGCATATGCTGCCTTCAGTCCCTCCGTGGGATGTCTGTAGCAACAGCCATCTGTGAACAGCACTTCCTCTGGGTCAGCTAAGGGTTTTGCCCGTAAATCTGCTCTGACCTTAACATCTTTCTGTACTCTTTCTTCACACACATGTGGCTCACCTTCCCCCATGTTATCTGCCATGTTGAGTCCCTCGTGTGTGAACGTTATGTGTGGTGCATTGAGGATTTTTTCCAACCTTGTCTGTCTTAATGATGTCATGGTGAATGCTGCTGAGTTCACATAGGCCACTATGCTGTGTGTTGTCAGGACTGTTAGAGCATGTCCCATGACTATGTGTGCTACGTTTTGCAGAATTTTTGCTACCCCTGCTGCATGTCTTGTGCATGGTGGATGTCTATTTTCTGTTGGATCGAGTGTCACACTTGCATACATCATCACCTGCCTACCTCCCCCTTTTTTCTGAAAAAGAACACCATTCACTGTATGTGATTTTTCTGAAACATCCAGATAGAATGGCTCTTTGTAGTCAGGCACTGCTAAATCAGCAGTGTTTGTGAGAGCCTGTTTGAGGGAAATGAAGTTGTTCTCTGCTTCAGTGGTCCATTGTAAGCATGCTGGCAAATTTCTCATCCCCTGCTCATTGACCATGGCCCTTAAGGGGTGCGTGAGTTCCCCATATGATGCTAAGTACTGTCTGCTGTAGCCCGTCAACCCCAGGAATAAGATCATGTCTTTCATTGTGACTGGTTTAGGATGGTGTAGGATTGAGGCAATATGGGCTGGGGACACACCTGTTCCTCTACTAGAGATAATTCTCCCCAGGAACGAGACCATCTGTCTGCAGCACTGGAGCTTGGTTTTTGAAACTTTGAACCCAATGTGATACAGCTGAGTTAATAGGGATTTGGTGGCTGCTAGGCAGGAGACCTGATCTGGAGCTGCCAGAAGGATGTCATCCACATACTGAATCAACACCACCCCTTTTGGGAGGGTGAGATCAGTGAGCTGCTGTTTCAGAACCTGATTGAACAGCCCAGGAGACAAGATGAAACCCTGGGGAACCCTCGTATACCTTAGCTGTTGGCCTTTATAGGTAAACGAGAAGATGTCTCTGACATGGTCAGCTAGTGGTAGGCAGAAAAATGCATTGGCCAGATCAATACAAGAAAACCATTTGTGTTCTGGGGACAGTGCAGACAAGCAGTGTATGGATTTGGTACTGGGACTGTAGGAGTTGACACAATACTATTGACCCGTCTAAGGTCGTGAGCCATTCTATATTTCCCTGTATTTTGCTTCTCTACTGGTAAAATAGGTGTGTTCCAGCCAGATTCTGAGGGCTCCAACACCCCCGTTGCCAACAGTCCCTCCATAGTATCTGTGATCCCTGCTTCTGCCTCAGGTTTGTGGGAGTACTGTTTCTACCAGATCAGAGTGTGATTTGTCAATTCAAAAGAGATTGGATCAACATTCTTGCAGTGGCCTACATCAGTTGGGCCTGCTGACCATAACGCCTCAGGAAGAGTGTCTATCATGCTTGCGGCGTCAGAGTGATCAGCCTTCTCTCTGCCATGAAATCTCTCGATTTGTCTATGTTCTAACAGCACTTTGTCAGCCGTCTTGTGCATGATCCTGTAAGCTTTTTCGGATGGGGAGTACTGTAATTCAGGGAGTTGGGTCCAAACCCAGTCTGTAAGTGCCATCAGACGCTTGCACATCGGCCCAAGATCTTTAGCCTGGTGTTTAACATGCACGGCTAAGGTGATATGGGGCACCACCTCTTCAGACATCTCATACCACTTAAATTGTTCTGGTGTCAATTCAACAGCAGCTGCCACACCTTCATTCCCCACTAAAATACAACTAGACAATACTTTCCACTGTGCCCCTTCAATGTCATTGTAAAAAGTTTGCTGATGAGGGGCGCTGGTGAGCAGTAACATGTGAGGACGTCTTTAGATTGAGCTCCTGATCAGGGCGAACTTTTCATTAATATTTTAGCTTTTCAGATCAAACACAGATAAATTAGGTTTAACACACACGATACTTACCCGCTAGCACACCGGACTCACAACCCTGTACTTGCATATCGATCATCTAGAAGACGCGATGGGCAAAAACAAATCCAGCAGTGACCAGGCCGCTAAAGCCTCGGGCTCTGTGAAAGCCCCGGACGAGGAGTCTACAGACCTATCTGGGGTGATGGCTGCCATCGCGAGCAGTGAGAGCAAGATCTTGGCACGGATAGATTCATTCACAGAGGATCTGAATGCAAAAATAGACGCTATAAAGGCCGGCATGGCGAAACAAGAGACCCGTCTGAAAGACGTGGAGGACGGCCTGACCACATACTCAGACAAGACCACGAAAATGGAGGAGGACATCGGCCAGCTAAAATCTGAAGTCGCTATGCTACGCCAGAAGGTAGACGGTATGGAGGGGCGACAACGCCGGTGTAATGCACGCATTGTCGGGATAAAGGAGGGATTCGAGACCAGCGGAGGCCAGCAGCCTACTGTTACCATCGCTACACTACTGCAGGAGTTACTGGGCCTCGGCTTCACCCCGACCCTAGACTGGGCTCACCGCGGCCTGCGGCACTCGACCAACGAAGAAGAACCCCCCAGGATCATCGTGGTGAAGTTTCACTATTTCTCAGAGAGGGAGGAGGTTTTCCGCAAAGCTGCCCGTTCAGCTCCGTTGAGCCTGCACGGCAAGAGAGTGAGTATCTTCCTGGATTACACCACGGCAGTGGCGAAGAAGAGAGCGGCCTTCTCCGAAGCTAAACGGCTCCTCCGGAGCTGCCAGGGCGTCAAGTTCCCGCGGTGCTTCGTATCGCTTCATCGTCCGGCCAAGAAAAGCGGTTCGAAGACCCATCTAAGGCGATGGGTTATATCAGGGAGAATCTAAAGCTTCAGGACAATGTACAGTAAGATGTTGATAAACTCCAATATACACTGCTCAAAAAAATAAAGGGAACACATAAGCAATGCAATGTAGCTCCAAGTCAATCACACTTTTGAGATATCAACCTGTCCAGTTAGGAAGCAACACTGATTTGTGAAGCAATTTCACCTGTTGGTAAATTGTCTAATTTCCACCTGGTGGAAATTAGACAATTTGCAAGACAACCCCTATAAAAGGAATGGATTTGCAGGTGGTGGCCACAGACCATTTGCCTGTCCTCATCTTTTCTGGCCGATCTTTGGTTAGTTTTTCATTTTGCTAGTGCCCTCACCAGTAGAGGTGGCATGAGGCGGTATCTGCAACCTACAGAAGTTGCTCAGGTAGTGCAGCTCATCCAGGATGGCACATCAATGCGTGCTGTAGCATGAAGATTTGATGTGTCTCCCAGCACAGTGTCCAGAGCATGGAGGAGGTACCAGGAGACAGGCCAGTACACCAGGAGACGTGGAGGGGGCCGCAGGAGGACAACAACCCCGCAGCAGGACCGCTATCTGGTCCTTTGTGCAAGGAGGAACAGGAGGAGCACTGCCGGAGCCCTACAAAACGACCTTCAACAGGCCACTAATGTGCAGGTTTCTGCTCAAACAGTGAGAAACAGAATGCATGAGGATGGTATGAGGGCCCGACGTCCACAATTGGGGCCTGTGCTCACAGCCCAACACCGTGCAGCCCGATTGACCTTTGCCAGAGAACATCTTGGTTGGCAGATTCGCCATTGGCGCCCTGTGCTCTTCACAGATGAGAGCAGGTTCACACTGAACACATGTGACAGACGTGAGAGAGTCTGGAGACGCTGTGGAGAACGTTCTGCTGCCTGCAACATCCTCCAGCATGACCGGTTTGGCGGTGGGTCAGTGATGGTCTGGGGAGGCATATCCTTGGAGGGCCGCACAGACCTCTACGTGCTAGCCAGAGGTACCATGACTGCCATTAGGTACCGGGATGAGATCCTCAGACCATTTGTCAGACCATATGCTGGTGCAGTGGGCCCTGGGTTCCTGCTCATGCATGACAATGCTCGTCCTCATGTGGCCAGAGTGTGTCAGCAGTTTCTGTATGTCGAGGGCATTGATGCTATGGACTGGCCTGCACGTTCCCCAGACCTGAATCCAATCGAGCACCTCTGGGACATCATGTCTTGTACCATCCGCCAACGTGATGTCACACCACAGACTATCCAGGAGTTGACCGATGCCCTGATCCAGGTCTGGGAGGAGATCCCTCAGGAGACCATCCGTCGTCTCATCAGGAGCATGCCCAGACGTTGTAGGGAGTGCATACAGGCACGTGGAGGCCACACACACTACTGAGCCTCATTTTCAATCGTCTTGAAGAATTTCCACAGAAGTTGGATCAGCCTATGTTCTCATTTTCCACTTTGATTTTGAGTATGATTCTGAATCCAGACCTTAATGGGCTAATGATTTTGATTTCCATTGATCATTCTTAGGTTATTTTGCTCTAAACACATTCCTCTGTCTAATAAATAAAGATTTTCAGCCGAAATATTTCATTCATCGAGGTCTATATTGTGTTTTTAGGTGTTCCCTTTATTTTTTTGAGCAGTATATTTGTGGCTAACTGGTATTGGCGGCTAATTGATATTAGCTGCTAAGTGCCAACAGCTAGCGGAAGTAACTAGCTAAGACACCAAGACAACAGGGTAACGTTATGGTTTAACTGTATCTATTTACTTTAACTTTTGTAATTTGAGACTCACAGATAATGTTACATTTTTCATTTAATAAGAATGTCTCATACCTGCTGCCCATTTAAAAAAGCTATTTTTCTGTTTTATTAGTATCGTGTGTGTGCATGTATATGTGTGTATGGATGCTAATTAGTATGAGACCCGTAACAGTGCTTTGGTGACGACTGCTAGGGCGACACCCAGGTCAGTGTCACTTACCTACAAAGGAACTGTATTATAACTGCTGTTATATGGGTGTAGATATATTTTCCTTCCTTTTCTTTTTTTTTAATTTTTATTTTTTAATTTTTTTTTAATATGGGTGTTGATATATAGTTCTTAGGTATATAAATACTTTTTGGATTTAATATAATCTTAACAAGACCACTGTTCGCCCTGGTTGGGGCTTGTTAGAGGGTTTTTATATGGTTATTTGCCAGGTTATACTAGAAATAGGGGATGCGATCTCTAGGGAATTAGTAGATCAGCATGGGTTCTCAAGGCTCTGTTTTTGTTTTGTAGCTAGTAGGCAGGGACTTTTTCTTTTCTTTTCTCTTTTCATTTTTAGAAAAAATGTTTGACACTCAGAATACAGGTTATCTTCGTTTTTTGAGCTGGAATATAAAGGGAATTCACAATCCAGTAAAGCGTAGTAGGGTTTTTGTACATTTAAAATCTTTGAGGGCTGATGTCATGTTCTTACAGGAAACCCACCTTCGGTCAAGTGAACACACAAAACTAAAAAAAGCTTGGATAGGACAAATTTTCTGTTCCAGGAATGAGAACAGAACGCGGGGCACGTCCATCTTGATCAGGAAGGGTATCCCATTCGTTCCACTACTGACTATTTCTGACCCCAGGGGAAGGTATGTGATAGTGACGGGTAACCTGTATGGTACACTTGTGGCACTGGCAAATGTATATGGACCAAACTGGGATGACCCACTTTTTTTCTCTAGTTTCATAGCAGCCCTCCCAGACTTAAATAATTACCGATTAATATTGGGGGGAGATTTTAATTGTGTATTACATCCATATTTGGACAGATCAAACCCAAGACCTAATAGTAAAGTTTCGAAGGCAGGTGCTGTTATCCATTCATTTATGGAATCCTACTCTCTTTTTGATCCCTGGAGAAGAAACAACCCAACTACTAAACAATACTCCTTTTTTTCCCCAGTGCACCATTCTTACTCAAGGATTGATTTTTTTTCTCCTGGATAGTAGGGTCCTTCCTATGGTTAGGGGGAGCCAATATAATAGTATTGTTATTTCGGATCATAGTCCTGTACATCTAGATATAGGTTTCATAGACTGCCCTAAACCCCAACGCACCTGGCGATTTGATCCTCTATTACTGTCCAGGGACTCCTTTAAAAATTTTCTCTCCCAGCAGATAGATATCTTTATGGAATTCAACCATACTCCAGATATGCCACTAACTATTGTTTGGGAGGCTCTCAAAGCCTACCTTAGAGGCCAAATAATTTCATACACAGCACATGAGAGAAAGAAACATAAACAATGTCTAACAGAACTGTCCCATAGTATAGCGGAAGTGGACCGTTCATATGCCGATTCCCCAACACCTGAACTTTATAAGAAAAAAACATTATTAAAAACAGAATTCGACAATCTCTCCATTAAACAAACAGAACAATTATTCTTTAAATCAAAACAGACATTTTATGAGCATGGAGAGAAAGCTGGAAAACTATTAGCCCATCAGGTTAGACAGCCCAAAGCCGCTAACACTATTTCTGAAATTTGCACAGCAGCTGGGGTAAAGACTGCCGACCCTGACACCATCAATAACCAGTTTAAACAATTTTATATTACCCTTTATAGTTCAAAACCGCCCAGTGACTTGTTGCATATTTCAACTTTTTTAGACGGTCTGACCACACCAAAAATTGCCCTTGAAGACAGAGCACAGATAGACAGAGAGATATCAACAGAGGAAGTGATACAAGCAATTAAATCCATGCAGAGCAACAAAGCACCAGGTCCGGATGGTTTCATAATTGAAATGTATAAAGAATTTGCTACCAAGCTGGCACCAATACTTAACCTGATGTATCAGGAAATTTTTAACCAACAGAAATTGCCCCAAACTATGATGCAGGCAATCATATCAGTGTTACTTAAAAAAGAAAAAGATCCCCTAATGTGTGGCTCCTACCGTCCTGTAAGCTTGTTGAATTGCGACTACAAAATCCTTACAAAAATCTTGGCCACCCGTATTGAAACTGTTGTCCCAACGGTTGTTAACCCTGATCAAACTGGTTTTATACCAGGCAGGCAGTCATTCTATAACATGCGCCGCCTATTTAATGTACTGTACACACCACATTCCGTAGAACAGACAGAAGTAGTGATTTCTTTAGATGCTGAGAAGGCATTTGACCGCATCGAATAGCAATATCTATTTGCTGTTCTAGAAAGGTTTGGCTTTGGTTTCACATTCCTAGCATGGGTTAAAATATTGTATTGCTCACCGACAGCCGCAGTGCGGACGAATAATATTATTTCTGATTATTTTTCACTCCATAGGGGCTGCAGACAGGGCTGCAGCCTCTCTCCTTACTTGCTCGATTTGGCAATTGAGCCACTCGCTATAGCTCTTAGGGCAGAGGATGGCACTAAAGGTATCTCACGAGGTGGTAAATTGCATAAGGTATCACTTTATGCAGATGACCTGTTGTTATATATATCCAACCCAATAGAATCTATACCAAGACTATTACTTACCCTGGATAACTTTGGTCGCCTGTCAGGTTATAAGATAAACTATTCAAAGAGCTTGCTTTTTCCGATTAACCACACTGATAGAGACTACTCTAGCTTTCCATTCAAACTTGAACATAATGTATTTACATATTTAGGAATCAAAGTCACTCATACAATGGGGAGGTTATATAACCATAACTTTAAAACACTAATAGAACGAACAAAACAAGATTTTAAAAAGTGGTCAACGCTACCAATTTCATTAGCGGGCCGCATTAATATAGTTAAAATGACAGTCTTACCCAGATTTCTCTCTCTTTTTCAAATGATTCCCATATTCATACCTAAGTCAACTTTTCAACAATTAGATAGATTAATTTCATCATTCATCTGGAACAATATTCAAACCCCAGGATGAAGAAAATATACTTGGAGGTCCCTAAGGAGACAGGGGGATTAGGTTTGCCTAACTTTATTTGTTACTACTGGGCTGCGAACATTGTAAAACTTTTACATTGGGCATTTACATATGAGAATCAACAGGGTACAGATTGGGTTCACATGAAACTCTTATCCAATCCTTTACCGATATTCACCTCTCCACTACCACATAATCGTAACATACAAATAACAAACCCAGTGGTTAAAGCTTCACTTAGGATATGGCTCCAGTTTAGGAGGCATTTTGGATTAAAGCATGCTAGCGGTCTTTTTCCAGTAGCAAATAATCAATTCTTCTTGCCATCTGTGTTAGATAACACATTTCAACTTTGGCATAGAAATGGACTGGTGTTTTTCTGTGATCTATTTAAAGATGGAACATTCGCCTCATTTGAAACACCTACCAAAGACCATAACATACCCAGATCCCATTTTTTTTAGATACCTTCAAATCCGTAGTTTTGCCAAGAAAGTGTTTCCCTCATTTCCGTATTTGCCAACCAGGAGCCAATTAGATGTTATTCTAGAGAAGGATCCCTTTGGGAAAAAACGGGTCTCTATAATTTACACACTGATACAGGGATTGAAACAGATATCCAGGGACAAAACAAAAACTTCATGGGAGACAGATTTGGGTGTAGAGCTTTCTGAAGAGGCATGGCAGGACAGCTTAACTCGTATTCATACGTCTTCATTGTGTATACGACATGGGTTAATTCAGTTTAAGGTGCTTCACCGTCTTCACTACTCGGGGGACAAGCTTGCCAGAATCTTTCCCACCACAGACCCTAGCTGTCCGAGGTGCAGTCATAGTCCAGCCTCGGTGGGACACATGTTCTGGGCATGCCCCTCCCTCAACAGTTATTGGGGACAGATATTCAATGTATTCTCACATATCTGTAAACAGACCATAAACCCCGATTTTCACACAGCCGTCTTTGGCATACCACCCCCTAACTGTAAGGTCACAACTTTGCAGGCAAATGCTCTAGCATTTGCCTCATTACTAGCACGCAGACTTATCCTATTTAACTGGAAGTCAAATACAGCGCCATCATTTTTGCAGTGGTTGAGGGAGGTGCTGTCCTTTCTACCTTTAGAAAAGCTCCGATATAAAATATGTAAAACCCGCAAAAACTTTACTTTGACCTGGAGTCCTTTCATAGACTTTATTGAAGGGTTTCCCTTTTATTGAATGTACTTTTTATTTACCTGGTTGTAACGAAAATACTTATAGATATATGTGTACAACTTTATATTGTCTTCAAAAATATGGTTATTATGTGGAATTGGAAAAAGAAATCCCTGCGTAGTCCTTTTTTTTAGCCTTGGGGGGGAGGGGGATTCCTGCATGTTTATTTTTGTTGTTGTTGTTGTTGTTGTTGTTGTTCGTGTGCTTTGTATACCTGTTGCAAAAAAACTTGAGAATTGAAAAATAAAGTTTAAAAAAAAAGTTTGCTGATAAATTTCATCCCCGTCCCTATCATAGTACAGAGTAACATGGAGGGGGTCGGTTGGAGGGGAGTAGGTATGTAGCATTTGGACCCACGGCCGCCACTGATGATGCAGAGTCTGTACGCCTTTGCTTTGCTTGCTTCCAGGTTCTAGGAGTCCCCAGTATATATCTGCCCAGAGTCCTTCAGCCGTGGGTGAAACATCAGCTGACAACAACATTTGAGAGCTGGACTGGATCATTGACAGAGAACAGTTCACAGAATACCCATTGGGAAAAGTCACTACCAGTCCCTCTGGCCCACACATGACTGATGCCCCACACCTCACCAACATATCCCACCCCATCAAATTGACTGGGCACGCTGGTGATGAAATGTATTGATGTAAAAAAGTCTGTCCTGCCACCGTGGTAGTCAGAGGTGTCGTCAACGGAAGATTTTCTGGTTTACCCGAGAACCCTACTAGCTGGACGCTGGAGGATGAAAGGTTTCGACCGAGACATGGCGCACGTGATAGTGGAAAACCTTGCACCTGTGTCAACTAGGAAATGTAGATCCATGTCCATTACCCTTATTTGCAGGTAGGGTTCTGCCAGCCCCACCTGCCCTTGAGTTCCCGGGCCCCTTCAGTACTCATACCCCTGACCACCCTGCATGGTCTGGGGATATTGTCCCTACGGTGGAGCTGCTGCTGCATGAGGGGCTTGATGAAGTGGAACCATAACTGGAGGCTGCCCTTGGACCGGGGGCTGCACATAACCACCCCTGTTGCTGACTGAACCTTGACCTCTCCTGGGTCCCCACAGCACGGGACACTCCCTGATCCAGTGTCCAGGCTGGCCACATCCAAAGCATGTAGGTGGCATACCTCTGGGTCCTTCGCGACCCCTCCCTCTACCTCTCATGCCTCCTGTTACTCTGACAGGCCTGCCCCCATAAGGGGAACTAGACACCCATTCAGGCACTGGGTACAAATTTGGGGTGTAGTTTTGTGGTGGCGGCTGTTGAACCATCTGATTGGCTACCTTTTGGTTTGTCTTTTTAGCATCATTTACCTTTTTCCTTGCCCATCCAATTGGAGCTTTAGGAGCTGCACCTGGGCTGACTCTGTGCTCTGTCTATCCTCCTCCTGTATAGCCTTGTGTCTTTTCATATGAGGAATCAAATGTTTTTCCCATTGCTCAGTAGAGCAGCCTGGGATGTCTGGATTGCCCTCCATGGCATCTTGTACTGTTTTGGGCATTCCAGCCATAACAGCTTTTCTAAACAGTGTAGTCTGTAACTGTCCTGAACCTGGATGGCTTCCTGCAGTGTCTGTCCATATGCCTTTGCATCTGCCTAAAAATGCTGACATGTCTTCTCCGTCTTTCATGGAAAAGGTCAGTGAATGCATTGCTTCGGGAGGAATGGGGAATTTATCCCTCATTGCCCATCCCACAGCTGTGGCTTCTCTGGTAAGTGGTTCTGAATCTGGTACAAAACTAGTGCCTGCCGCAGCCTCAATCTGCTGTATTTCCCACATAGCTAGTTGTTTTCCCAATAATGCTCTCCAATCTCCCATAGCTAATTTGTATCCCAAGGTGTGTTGGCAAAATTTCTCCATCCAGGGCCCTCCTCCCTCAGTGGGAGTGGGCATTTTATCCAGGATGCAATTCATGTCTGTGAATGAGAATGGTTGATACACATCCCCCGTTTGGGGTCCTTTATATATCAGCGGCAGTTGATGATATCTAGCGGGTGGTTGTATCTGTTCTCTGTCCCTAAGCTGGTGTCTATGCCTGTGGTCAGCACGAGGCGGTATATGAGTCTGGTTGTGCCTGGTTAGTGCCCCTGTAATTGTGACCGGGTATGTGTCTTTGTTTTACTCATCACTCCTCATACCCTCTGCCTCTGTACCTGCCTCCGAGCTCTCCTCGTGACTGTCTGCCCTATTCACTTCCTCTCTTTTCTCTCTGAGCTGTCTCTACCGGAACCCATCCATTGTTTCACCCTCCTGACTCTGTATCCTCCCCTGTCCTGCTCCTCCCCCGTATGGGGTGGAGCATGCTTCTGGCCCTGTCGTGGGTGAGCTTACCTGGTTTATCTCTTCCTGTCCGCTCATCTGTTCATATATTGTCCTACTCGCTTCTCTGGCTTCCTGCACCCTGCGCGCTGCCTCCCTCGCCAGGTCCTCCACCTCTAATATACTCCTTTTTACTACTTCCTTTAACCTCTCCCCAGCCACTCTACTCCTCCTCTCCTTTTGCTGTCATTTTCATTACTCCTTCTTCCACACGCACGAGTGGCATTTACGGTGTGGGATAAGGAGGGAGTTGTATTCCGGGTATTTTGGGATATATTGGCACCGATGCTTCTGTTTTTTCATTTCCTTTATCTTTTTCTTTGGTTATTTCTGAGTGTTTTTGATTCATTTCTACTGCCATGCAAGCTAAGGTCATGTTGTGTAAGTGGGCTCTTCTCTGCTCATTTTCCTCTCCAGCGTTCTTCCATTTTCTTTTGACTAACATGGAACTTTTACCTCCTTCCAGTGTTCATCTGCTTTCTTTTTAGCTTTTTTTTCTGCCTTCCCTAGATATAATATCAATCTCTTCCTTTCCTCCTCTTTGGGGACCTTACCCTGTGTTTGTAAGTCTTTCCATATACTGTCATACACCCCAATCTTGGTGTCTCGCTTGTTCTTAGGGAGCCCTGCAAAAATTTGACTCTTGGTTATTTCCCATTGTTGTTTAACGGTCAACATAACATTGGGAGGGCAACCTCTGTATTCTTCACACTCCCTGTCAAATTCCCCTTCCATTGTGTTTTATCTATCCCCACTCAGTAGCCAGCTGGTTTGTATGACACTTGCGTTCCGAGCAACCAACCCAATCAGAGAAGAGTTCAGTAGCCAGTCAGTTTGTATGGCACATACGTCCTGAGCAACTGACCCAATCAGTGAGTTTTATCAGGCAGTTTACGTTGACACCAGTTAGGTTTCCACTGCTGATTCTTTCTCACTGAGACACTCTCTCCTTCCTCTCTGAGACACTACTGAGTTTCTACCACCCTTATACACAGTTTTATCAAACAACACACTTTTTAATCATACAAAATATCAAACATTCACACTTGCCGTTAAAACACAGCACATATCATAAACCAGTGAGTGCTGCTTTTATGGGGACTTCTTTTTTTCTCCCCAAGGATCTCTAAACCTACTCACTTGGGCCTCTAGCCCTTATACGGACATGCGCTGCTTTTATGGAGACTTTTATCCCCATGGGTCTCTAAACCCGTCTGTATTTGCCATGTGCATGCGCTGCTTTAATGAGGACTCTAACCTCATGGGTCTCTAAACTCGCACGTCTTCTTTTCAGTACTGTTGTTGCTTTCAAGGACCTCTCACCCCGGGACTTTAAACCCGTGCACAATTTATTTCAATGCTTTATTCATCTACTTTAACTAGGACACTTGTCGTATAATGACAACACACAATTTGGTATAGCCAATAACAGAACTTCGATAAAACAGGCGTCTGTTTACCTTAGTTTTTTTCAGCGGCCGCTTGTTGTTGCCATCACACTGCAGTTATCCGTTGTCTTTTACTTCTGTGGTCAATCCGTCACTTCTCCGTCTTTATCACGTCGGGGTCACCAAATTGTTGGACTGCAGCTCACTCTAGCAACTCATCTTCATCTATGTGAGAGCGTAGTCCTGCGTGTTTGTTGATAAAGCAATAGGAGAAGATGTTCGTCTCAAAACCATCCGTTTTATTTAGCAGTAAATGGATAAAGCATAAAGAGCTCTGGGTCTAGATCTTCCTATCACTGACAAACAACAGATTGTGTCAGTTCATGAAGTCTGACTGTCTCTCCTTTCCCTGACCCAGTCTTTATACTATACAAAGTGTTGACTAAACATGAATGTGTGGTCTTCTTTGTGATTGGTCCGTTGATCTGACTCCATTTCCGCCTCAATGATATCCGGACTCCAAGTGACCTCCTTCGGCAGCTGCTGTGACCTCCTGCTCCTATTTCTGAAACCACAGATCACAGCACATCTTGTATCTACTCCCCTAAGGCCACAGCACCCTTATTGTTCCCTTTTACTATTCAGAGCCGCTAACCTTATCTAAGATCAGCAACCCTCACTCTTCTACCTTCTATGGAGATAGACACAATCTTTCTCTTGGGACATCTTCTCCTTTTATTGTCCCCCACTTCTCTTCCTATAACTTACTCTGCATTCCTCTGTCTGCTAACATACTCAATACTTTTCAACTGCCACTATAGCCCCTCATGTCCTTGTAACAAGCCTTGTTCCTTATGCATATGATTTCCCAATGATTAATCTATCCTTATATCCCTTATTCCAATCAATACATTGTAATCATCATTATTAAATATCACACCATTGCATTTATCCACAAGTAATCATCATTATTCAACATCACACCATTGCATTTATTCACAGGACAAACAAAAAAAATCAGTTATCTAGTTCATTCACTATTTAATTTTTCCATTGATGAATTAGACTGGATGGAGTCCTGTTTAAATAAGAGAAAGCAGTGTACTAAAATTGGTGACAAGTGTTCAGCAAACACATTGTACAGCTGGGGTCCCTCAAGGGTCTATACTAGGACCAATTTTATTTAGTATATACATAAACGATCTTCCTCAAGCCTGTCCAGATGTAAACATTCAAATGTATGCCGACGATATGGTCATCTTCACTCATGCAAGATCAAAAGAGCAAGTTGCAGCTAAATTAACAGCTGCCATGTGCAAGGTATCTGATTGGCTTACAAGCTCATGCTTAACTCCCAATGTAAGCAAAACAGTCTGCATGTACTTTACATCAAGGACCAACAATACAGTTGATCCGGACATTTTATTAAACGGTGAAGTTATTAATATGGTGACACATGTAAAATATTTAGGCATCATAATGGACAAGCACTTGTCTTTTAAAAAAACATGTCAGTAAGGTAACCAGGAACGTTAAGTTCAATTTGAATAATTTTAAGAGCATCAGGCATCAAATGTCTTCATCTGCCGCAAATCTTTTTCAACATGCCATGATTTTCCCTCATCTGTCGTATTGTATAACCACTTGGTCCCAAGCAGGTGTAACCACCCTCAAGCCGGTATATTCTCTATATAATCCGATTTTAAAAATATTGGCTAAAAAACCAAGGGATTTTCACTACTGCCATATCCTGAAAAAATTTATAACTTTCTTAATTTTGATAATTTTTTGTTTTATTCAGATGTATGCCTGATATTCATGATTATTCATGGACTCGCCCCTCCCCCCCCCCCCCCCGAGAGCATGCCTGGCCTCTCCCGACCTTGACAGAACTGTAAGGGTCAGGACCAGAGCATCCTCAAGGGGAGATTGGGTACCACAGTTTAGGAAGACTACTTTTGGTCAATCAACATTTTCAGTAAAAGTGGTGGAAAAGTGGACTTCCTTCCCCCTAATGTCAGAGAGTCAATCAGCTTTGCGGTGTTTAAAAAGCGTCTTAAGCTTTGGTTAAAATCAGCACAAATTTGTAATCACAAATAAATGCCCTTGCTTTAATATTTTGCACGTATTTAAAATTTCACTTAGGGTTTTTAGTTTACTTTTTATTCAGAGTAGTTACTATATTCTTAGTCAGGAGCAGCCTAGGGTTCTGGCTGGAACCAGCCCAGGTGCAACATGACCATAGAATGTGTGTAATTTATATTTCTTGCCATTGAATAGGCCAGATTGATTTTTATAGCTGTTGTCATTTAGGTCAGATTGTTATTTATTGATGTTTCAGGTCAGTTTACTATTTATATTTATTGTTGCTGAATAGATGAAATCCATATTCATTATGTTGTTGTCATATAGGCCAGATTGCTATTTATATCCACTGTTTTAAATAGATCAGATTGTATTTATAACTTTTGAGATTGGTTGATGTATTGTCATGTTTTTATTTTGTCTTGATTGTTCTTTGTCTGCCTGTCCAATAGTTTTCTTATGCATTGTTATGTTTTTACTTCTGTATTAATTGTTGTTTGTTTGTCTGCCCAGGGACTGCAGATGCAAATTAGCTGCCGGCTAACTCTGGTACAATTGTAAAATTGTGCATTGTCCCTGTCAAATAAACAATAAACTAAACTAAACTAATTTCGAAAAGCACGACAAGAGTAAAGAGCACATGAACATAGTGCAAACTATTGATACCAGGTGCAGCCAGGATCAGAAATCCACTCGCCCTGTTGACACGTGCCAGGACAAACTGAATGGGGAACAACGTCAAGCACTGTGTAATATTGTTCTGTCTGCCTTTCACAAAGCGAAACATGCATGCCCGGTGCGTTCATATGAGGAGGACATTGCGCTTTTCAAGAGGCTTGCAGTTAATGTCGGGAGTGCATATCATTCACGAGAAGGAGGGACCCGCATCATGCAGAGCATCGCACAGACAATCAGTTCAGAATTGAGTGAAAAAATTGAAGGCTGCTGAATTTTGGGGCGTGCTTTTTGATGGATCAGAAGACATAACACAAGTGGGGCAGGAAATTGTGTACATTGTGTCTGTGTCTAGCTATGGAGAGTTCACCTCAGATTTCCTTGGATTAACTAATTTGGGTGTGAGTGTGAACCGAGCGGCACAGGACACAGTGAACGGACTGCAGCAGCTCTTCCATACTTGTGGTTTAGGGGATCAGTGGAAGACGAAGTTGGTCTCGGCGTGTACAGACGGAGCAGCAGTCAATGCTGGCGTTTACAATGGGGTCGTTCCTAAATTGCGTCAGGTGGTGGTGATCGGGGATTCCCTTGTGCATATTCTGTGTACTGCCCACACCCTGGAGAACTGCACAAAGTCAGCTGATCACATGGTACCATACTGTGAGACATGTAATCGCTCCGTTGTCAAGTTGCTGAGCTTTTATTTACAGAGGGGGCGCAAAAAGAACAACTAAAGAAGATATGTGATGAGAATGGCATTGCCTTTGCATCAGATGGTCTGCGTGGAGGCAAGAGACTCTTGAAAATATGGAGGCTATTACCTGCCATTCAATTACAAGTGGCTACAAGTGATGACAGTGACCCAAAACATATCCGCACAGAACGTTTTCAGTGTTTCCTAGGCAACATGCTTGACATCTTCACCTGCCATGTTTGAAAAAGAGGGAGACTGAGGAGAGCAGTAAGGAGGGTAGTGGTGATGACATCTTGTAGGATAACCATGCCGCGTAAAAACTGAGTATCAACCAACATCTCCAGGTGCTCCCTTGAGAACCAGACCGAAAAAGTTGTGTGCACCCCAGGTTATTAAAGTAATCCATCTTTGTTTCCCTGTTTATAGGTGACCACATCAACGTATCAGCAGAGCTCCAGCCCAGAACAGTGTTCCAGCGTAAACAAGGAAAGAAGACAATCGACGTCTACTGGCTTTCTGATGATGGAGGTATGGTCAACCTGTCCATCTGCCCACCCATCCATTATCTATCTCTCCATCTATTTATCTCTCTGTAGACATCAGAGAAATCATATGAAAACCAAGAAACAGGGACCTAGTTGGTGTCTATTGGCGTGCATTGAAGCCATTTTTTTCCCCAGTGAAATCCAAGATGGCGGTTGGTTTCTTTCGGACTCAAGATTTTATTCAGCTTTAATGGTGGAGCTGTGCTGTATGAATCACGATTCCTTCCAAGCGATGAGTCCCCAGCGGTTGTAATGCTGAGTCCCTCCAGCTACCACATATCCATTTGCTTATGTTTCTGTGCTGAATGAGCACATTTGATAAATAAAGGCTCAGACTCATTTAGGGTATTTCTATGTAATTGTGGGATGTTTGGTTTTTATGGTAAAATCCATGATTATTTATCTTAATTTTAAATGCAGAATGGACACCAGAAGTATTGTAATTACAGAGTTTCACAGCCTTAGACTATAACGGAGGTCTGAGGTCTGAAATGCTTGTTTTGGCACCATTTTTGTTGCCCCCTGCAGTTTGAAATACCTGTTGGCTACAAAGCTGATGGAAACGTTGTTCCCTCGGTACTTGTGACTGGCTAAACTGACCAAAACACCAACCATAAACCCTGCCTTCCTCTCTCTCCTACATTTGGTCTAGAACCCCACATAAAGTGTGTGTGTGTGTGTGTGTGTGTGTGCGTGTGTGCGTGCGTGCGTGCGTGCGTGCGTGCGTGCGTGCGTGCGTGCCCCGCACCATCAGGTTTGACCCTGCTGCTACCCTACCTGCTGACTCGGAGGAAGCGGTGGGCTCAGTGTCAGGTGAGAGTGTTTGTGGGAGGAGACCATGCCAGGAAGGAGCAGCAGAGAGAAGAGTGAGTATTTTGACTTTGTGTTGCTAAACCATTTAGTCCCCGTGTAGTGGTTATAGGGATACATAATTCCCCTTATTGAGCCAGAAGGAATGTTTGTTTACAGCTGCTGTTTTCTCGGTTCGTGTTTACAGTGATACACTTCCGCTGAGCTGGTTTTTGTGTTGTTGTTGTAATGGTGAAGGAATAAATGGTGCACGTTGTGTAGCCGAAAGAGAAAGTTGTCACGACTCCTGCTTGAGCACCTCTACACTGGTGACCCCGACGTTTGTCTCTTGGTAGTTATCAGAGACAATCTTTCAAATGAACATGGTTGACGAAATCAAATTGCCAGAGTTCTGGGAGTCATCGGCAACGACATGGTTCGCCCAGGCGGAAGCGCAGTTTGGTATCCGCAAAATAACAGATGATGCTACTAAATACTACTACGTGGTATCGGCGCTCGGGTGTTTGACTGCAACTAGAGTGGTGAGTCTCCTTACAAATCCTCCGGCGGCAGACAAATACAAGGGGCTCAAAGATCACCTCTTGAAGATTTTTGAACTGTCCGACACCGAGAGGGCCCACCGTCTCTTTTCTCTGCAAGGCTTGGGTGACAGCAAGCCATCCGAGCTCATGGACCTGATTTCCTCTTTGTCCAACTGTTTCTGCGACAACTGCCTGCTCAGGTGTGGGCCGCTTTGGCTAACACCAGCATTACCGATTGCCGCAAGCTAGCTGAAGAAGTTGACAAGTCCTTCCTGGCCAGCCAACAGCAGCACTGCGCGTCCGCACTCACCCCTCCCCACCCCCACATGCCACCACCTGGTGACTCAATGGTGGTCACCGCGGCAACCCCTGGTCGGCGACAGGAGCCCGGCCTGTGCTTTTACCATGCAAATTTCGGGGCCAAGGCGAAGAAGTGCAACTCCCCGTGCAATTTCAGCTCGTCGGGAAACGCTAAGGCCGGTGCTCACTAGTGGCCATGGGCGTCAGCGTGGAGGACAACAGGCTACTTTTCCTGCAAGACTCCATCTCGGGGAGGCGTTTCCTATGCGACACTGGGGCACAGAGGAGTGTCGTACCTGCATCGAGTGTGGAAGCCTGGGTCCACACTTGCCTGCTTTGGCACCCCATCTGACCTCTCCTCGGACAGAGGGCTGCAATTCACGACAATGCTCTGGGAGGAGATCACCGCGGGGTTAGGGGTGATGCTCCATCACACCACAGCGTATCACCCTCAAGCTAATGGATTGGTCGAGAGGTTCCATCGCTCGATAAAGGCCGCATTGCGGGCTACCCTCTAGGACGACCACTGGGTCAACAAACTGCCTTGGGTCATGCTTGGGCTCAGGACGGCCCCCAAGGAGGACCTCCAGTCCTCATCCGCCGAACTGGTCTACGGACAGCCACTTTGGGTCCCAGGGGATTTCCTTCCCACCGTCACAGCTCCCTGGTCCGCCAGCTGCCAACGGACTGCGCTGCAGGAGGAAGCCAGGGCTTTTGCACTGGTCCCCACTTCTCAGCATGGCAGCTCTCAGTCCTATGTCCCCATGGAGCTGTGGTTGGCGGAGTATGTTTTCATCCATCACAACGTGCACCGCGGTCCCCTGCAGCCACCCTACGACGACCCATTTTGGGTACGGGACACTGGAGATAAGCACTTTGTGGTGGAGGTTGGCAGCAGGCTGGAGCGGGTTTCTGTGGACCGCCTCAAGCCTGCTCACCTGGACTTAGACCGCCCTGTTGGTCTTGCCCTGCCCCCCTCCCCCGGCGAGCCGCCCCCTGCTTCCTCAGTGTGTGTAGTGGTTATAGGGATACATAAGTGCCCTTATTGAGCTAGTAGGAACGTTTGTTTGCAGCTGCTGTTTTCTCGGTTCAGGTTTACAGTGATACACTTCCGCTGCACGGGTTTTTGTGTTGTTGTAAGGAACAAATGGTGCACATCGTGTAGCCGAAAGAGAAAGTTGTCACGACTCCAGCTTGAGCTCCTCTACACCTGCTTTATTCAATTTAATTGGCGTTTCAGCATTTTTTTTATTTTATGAAAAAACATGCATAATACAAATCTTTTTTACATAGTTACACAGATAAATCATTAGAACAAGAAGAATTTAAAATTAAACCCCTCACTGGTGTGATGAATGTTTCTGACTTTCTTCTGTGCTGCCTTGAATCATTCCTGTTTACACTTTTTTTTTCTTACGATATGCAAGGAACTGAAATAAAAAAATTGAAAATGCAAGTGAAGTTCTATGATAATTGTATTCCTGGATGAAACAGTATGTGTCTATATTGTGTCCTCAGGGTACTGACCCTGGTCAGGAAGTTCCGACTTGGTTTCCATGATGTGTACGTGCTGCCTGACATCTATGAGAAACCTCATGTGGAGCAGTAAGGGTTCTCTGTGAAACACTGGTCCCACTGGCACAGATTAGACTAAAGAAATCATCTTTAGATTGATTTTAAATTCTGCCATCCCTCATACAATACACCGTGACTGTTAGCATTAAGTCCACTGAGATTCAAGCATCTTCCAATTGTGAAACTAGAGAATACTAAATAGAATAAATGCTTTAGTGTTCAGTTTCTTTGAAACGTTGCTTTCATCCCAATATGATCTAATTGATATAAAAAAACATCGGAATATTCACAGAAAATATTTGCAAACTGTAAATTCAATATGTAGTTATGTTTACCCTCATCCAGATGGTCGAGTTCCTTCCCATAGTCTAAAGACCTACATGTTAATCAACATGGTGTGCAAGTGATTGTGTGTGTGGCCCTGCGATGGCCCCCCTGTCTCTACTAAACACCACCCTGTCTTCTACTAAACACCACACTGTCTTCTACTAGACACCAACCTGTCTTCTACTAAACACTACCCTGTCTTCTACTAAACACCACCCTGTCTTCTACAAGACACCACGCTGTCTTCTACTAAACACCAACCTGTCTTCTACTAGACACCAACCTTTATTCTACTAGACACCACCCTATCTTCTACTAAACACCAGCCTGTCTTCTTCTAGACACCAACCTATCTTCTACTAAACATGTGCTGACATAGACCCCGCCCCATCTATCCTTAACTGGATGAAGCAGGTACAGATGATGGACTGATGGATGGATGGATACTTTCAGCAGTCTCCTTTTTCTCTTTGCATACTGTAGCGTGAAACAGTTTGATGATATGCTCAGGCCGTTCAAGCTGGAGACCAACTCCAAAGACGGGTCTGGTTCTACACCACAGGAGCAGCCCTGGACAATCTCTGACCAGGATGTAGATTCTAACAAGGCCAAGGTAAGTTATTCACACACACACACTCACACACACACGCACACACACACACACACACACACACACACACACACACACACACACACACACACACACACACACACACACACACACACACACACACACACACACACACACACACAGAGTCATGTCACTTTTGGGGACATTACGTAGACTTACATCCATTCCCTAGCCCTTAACCTTAACCATCAAAACTACGTGTCTAACCTTAAACCTAACCCAAGGGAAAAATGGTTCGATTTTTGACGTTGCCTACCGGGCCCAAGGAGTGGCGCTAAAAATTTGGAACAGCCACGGCATTGGAAAACTTTGGGTATCGAATAGGACCCTGTCTGACACTGCGGTCACATGTTCAAATGGGAACATTTCTGACACTGCAATTGTGTTATGCCATATGTGTGTCATTTGGGAATGCTGCCAGTCTGGCTACAGTTGAGTCCAGATTTCCCCTGAAGGTGTCATTTGGTCCACTGACACACAAGTGTGGTCCCAAACACCCCAGATCTTGCACACACAGGGTGAGTGGGGCCTGGAACAAGCCCCCATTCCCACTTCCCCTCTGTGACATCTAGAGGATGGTGACTTTAGGACTGGAATTTTTCTGCCCCTCGAGCTGTCATTTGGGTAACAAAATCACCCATTCAAAGGTGTCTCAAATTGCAGATTTTAATCATTTCCTGATGTTTTGCCATTTGGAAATGCTTTGAATGGGCAACCCAGGTTTCCCAAATGACACCTTGAGTGGCAAAAAGTATGTTCCCAAATGACACTGACACACAGGCTGGTCCACTGACACACAGGCTGGTCCCAGAGACCCCAGATCTTGCATACAAGTCACATGAAGTATTTTGAGGTATAGTTTGTCATAGCTTATAGTAATTATGGTGTGTATGTATTTGAGAATTGTTTTCATGTGCAATTTATTTTTGTTTTGACCCAAAATCAGCTTTTCCTCAATTGGAGACATGACTATTGGACAAGCTGTCTCTAATTAACTGGTCCTTAGTCTGTAATATATCCCAGAAAATAGGCTAAGTGTGTGTGTGTGTGTGTGCGCGCGCGCGCGCGCGCACACACACACACACACACACACACACACACACACACACACACACACACACACACACACACACACACACACACACACACACACACGTGCTCCAAAGACACTGTTGTACTTCAAAGGCCCTTTATAATGATGTAAAGGTATGCGGAAGCATTTTGTTGACAAGTCACAGCAACATGATAGTGGAGCAAAGTATCATAGAGAGCATGAGCCATATCTGCACAAAATGACGTTAAACAGTGGTTGGAAGGTTCCTTACGGTTACCCGGTGTGAATGGATGGATTATGTGATGGCTTAGGTTGCTGAGGATTGAAAAGTCCCAGGCATCCCCATGTGTTTCGAGTCTACCACCATCGTACCAGTGCCAAAGAAGTCCCCTGTGTCCTGCCACAATGACTACCACCCCATTGCACTGACTCCCATCATCGTGAAGTGCTTTGAGAGGCTGGTCATGAAGCACATCAAGTCCAGCCTCCTCTCCACTCTAGACCCTCTCCAGTTTGCATACCGTGCTGACCGCTCCACAGCAGATGCCATAACCTCTGCTCTTTAGCCAGCCCTGTCCCACCTGGAGAGAAAGAACAGCTATGTGAGGATGTTGTTCATTGACTTCAGCTCAGCTTTTAACACAGTCATACCACAACACCTGATTGAAAAGCTGAGCCACCTGGGCCTTAACACCTCCCTCTGCAACTGGGTGCTGGACTTCCTTGCGTGGAGGCCACAGTCAGGGAAAATTGGCAAGATCACCTCCAGGACCATCCCACTGAGCACCGGCGCTCCACAGGGCTGTGTGCTCAGTCCACTCTTGTTCACCCTGCTGACTCATGACTGCACAGCATCATCCACCTCCAAACTCATTATCAAGTTTGCTGGTGATACCACAGTGGAAGGTCTCATCAGCAACAATGATGAATCATCATACAGAGTGGAGGTGGATCAATTGGCGGCGAGGGGCAAAAAACAACTTCTCCCTAAATATAGGAAAAACTAAGGAGGTCATTATTGACTTTAGAAAGACCAGCGCCCACCATACCCCTCTGACCATCAATGGTATGGACGTGGAGAGAGTCAGCAGTGTTAAGTTCCTGGGAGTTTACATCACAAAGGACCTCTCCTGGTCCTCACATGTCACTGCGCTCTCCAAGAAGGTCCAGAAGTATCTTCACTTCCTGCGGCGTCTGAAGAAGGCAAGTCTCCCCCCACCCATCCTCATCACATTCTACAGAGGCACCATAGAGAGCATACTGACCAGCTGTATCACTGTCTGGCATGGGAACTGTAAGGCCTCCGACCGCAAATCCCTACAGCAGATAGTGAAGACAGCTGGAAAGATCATAGGAGCTTCTCTCCAATCCATCCAGGCCATCTATGAAGCACGGTGCACCCGGGAGGATCTCAGCATCATGAAGGACCCCACCCACCCTTCCCACATCCACTTCACCCTCCTACCCTCGGGCAGGAGGTATCGAAGTATCCATGCTGCCCCCACCAGACTATGCAACAGTTTCATTCCTCAGGCTGTGAGGTTCCTCAACAACCTGAACACTTAGACCTTCTATAAAATGACTTTTTGAGGGTCCGCGGTGGTGTAGCGGTCTAAGCATCGGCTTTGTGTTGATGCAGTTGCCCACTGGGGACCGGGGTTTGCGCCTCAGTCTCGTCAGATCTGACTATAGCCAGATTCGATGAAGCAGCAATAATTGACAACGCTGTCTTCAGGAGGGGGGCGGAGTCGGCTTGTGTTCGTCACATGAATGCGTCTCTGTGTGTGTCGGAAAAAGCAGTGGTTCGGCCTGGATTCGCCTTGTCACGGAAGTGGCGAGGCGTCTCCTTCGAGACTGCTGGCTGGAGAGATGCAGTTGGCGAACGCATACAGTACGAGGGTGGGTGTTTGAACTACAATAGGGATCGATTGGCCACTAAATTGGGAGAAAAAGGGAAAAATCAGAAATAGATAAAAAAATGACTTTTTGACCATCTTTCTCACTGTCCATGTCAGGTGTGCTTGCGATGTTTAGGTCTGTGAATAATTCTTTTTTTTAGTGCACTTTTTGTTTTTGATATTTATTGTCTGTTATTTGTTTTTACATGGCACTTAGGTCCTTATGAAATGTAATTTCATTCCCTTATATGTATGAGACATGCATATAAGGCAATGACAAATAAAAGCAGCTAAGTCTAACAATATGAAATGCACGGTGACCAGGACTGTTGACCAGACTGACACAGGCAGTGAGAAGAACTTGACTGTTGACTCAGAGTGCACTGCACACAGGCCTAGCAGTTCGACATTGTGTCTTGGGACTGCAGGACATTGACATTGACTCAAGTCATCTGTCTCCATTGTGGAAGGCAAAGCTTGTTGATCTGTTGGACCAGTATGAGTCCATCTTCTCCCGTCATGAATTGGACTGTGGGAAAACCAAAGACTTCATCCACCGCATCCGGCTGAGTGACAGCAAACCCTTCAGACTCCCATACCGCTGTCTGTCCCCGTCACACTATGAGAAGTTGAAGGTGGCTTTGGATGAAATGGAGGAGCATGACATCATAAGGAAGTCCATGAGCAAGTATGCCTCACCACTTGTCCTGGTCTGGAAGAAGAACAGAGATCTGTGACTCTTCATAGATTTTCGTTGGCTGAATGTGCTCATGATCAGAGATGCGCATCCCCTGCCTCATCAGACTGATGCCTTGGCTGCTCTTGGGGGGGAACACTTTCTTCTTAACCATGGACTTGACCTCGGGGTACTACAATGTGAAGGTCCATGAGGAGGACAAGAAGTTCACTGCGTTCACCTCTCCCTTTGGACTATATGAGTACAACAGTCTCCCACAGGGGGCTAGCCCGAGCATGTTCATGAGGATGATGATGGCCATCTTCGGTGATCAAAACTTCTCCGAGCCTCCTGTGTTACCTGGATGACATCCTCGTATTTGCTCCCAGTGAACAGCTAGCACTGCAGAGGCTAGAGATGGTGTTCAAGAGGTTAAAGGCAGACAACCTGAAGCTAGCTCCTAAAAAGTACCATGACTGTGGACCTGAGGACAGGACTGTTTCATGGATCTCCCAGCTCCCGGTCTCCACTGGGGATCGGTCATCTACTGTGGTTGACATTCCTGCCGTTGGTGACTTGGTGGGGCCTGTTCACAAACCAGACCAGTCCGACTGGCGATGACTGTTCTGCAGACCTAGTTGACCCCCGACCTATAATTGAAGTCCAAACTAGTAATAAGTTGCTTAGATTCCTATAGGTTACAGGGAGATTACAGGGTATGTGTCTATTTATTATTACAGGGGTTGGTATGGCAGAATGGCAGTCATTAGTATGATGGATCAGACTCGCCAAAGGACTTGAATAGGTGTAGCTTACTGCAGAGCCGAAATTGAAAGCACTCGGATCCTGTGCAGTAGAGTAGAGCTCTTGCTTCTGTGATGCCCCCACTAGGCTAAGCCTCTCCAACGTGGATCCATTCTCCAAGTTGAACCTCAGAACCAACTCCTTCAAAGCAGTTCTCCTCTGGCTGTCACTATGGCAACCCAAAAGCTGCTGAGCCTGCTCCAGTATGCCCGGTGTCTTCCAGAAAAGCTTGCTATAATCTTCAGTCATCCATTACCGCAGAAACAATGGTTCTTCTCTGGCTATCACCAAAGCAAGCCAAAGTCTCCCGAACCTGCTCCAACATGATCGAGGCCCATCGGAATAGCCTGCTACTGAGGCATCTATCCCCGCAAGCAGGGTATAACCATCTTTCATGCATTCTGCATGAGAGTTGATGCAAAAGAACTATCCTAAATTGTCCAATTTTTTAATTGGCTTTACTCACCCCCACTGTGTTCGGATTCATTCCTGATTTTGTTAACCTTCCAATTAATCAGTTAATCAATTAATTCATTCATTCATTCATTGGTTGATTGATTGATTGATTATGTCAGCAACAACTTGTTAGTTTAATGCCCATTCACTCACCCATCCCTTCATTTCATTCAGTCATTAATGTTTAATTTCTTTCACTACTTGCTGTATGTGTGTGTGTGTGTGTGTGTGTGTGTGTGTGTGTGTGTGTGTGTGTGTGTGTGTGTGTGTGTGTGTGTGTAAATGGGGGGAACTGCAGGCTTGCCATGTCATTCCACAGCAGGAAGGGCAAGAGGGTCCTCTGCCCATGGAAATTTTTTCTTTTTAGGGAGTTGTTCCTTATCTAATGTGAGGGTCTAAGGACAGGATGTTGTGTTGCTGTAAAGCCCCCTGAAGCAAATTTGTAATATGTGATATTGGGATATCCAAATAAAATTGAGTTGACTTGACTCTGCAACGGTGACGGCTTTAGCCAGGCCCTAAAGACAGTGGCACTGGACACAGTCGGTGGTCACAAGGGGAAGGCAGGTGATGAACTGCTCTAGTGCCATTTGCTGGAGGAGGTTGTCAAGGTCCTCTAAGTCTGGCCGCAGCCACTGTCTCGCTATGTCAAGGAGCTGCTGCACTAGAATGAGGGGGCAGCCGGTATCCTCCAGGGCGAGTGGCCCAAACTGGCGGTGATATCCCTCTGGCTTGAGCCCCATCTGGTCCAGGATGGCTCACCTGATAACATAGCAGTCCCCCTGGGAGGATACCAGTAGGCTGTGCGCGATGGCTTGTGCCTCCCCGGTGAGAAGGGGAGGCACTCGCACAGCCCATTCCTCCTTAGACCACCCATACACTGACGCCGTACTCTCAAAGATGTCAAGGAATGCCTCAGGGTCATTGATGGATGTCATCTTAGGGACGGTGATCTGGGGCCAATGAGATGGTGAAGCGGCTAGATCACCCCCATGGGCAGCCATAGGGGAGTGCCTCAGGAGAGCCTGATCATTGGCCAGCTGAATGGCCATTTTCTGCAGGTCTTGCATCTGGTCGTGCAGGGCCTGTGTCTGCTCGTGCTCCATAAGGGCTTGGCTCTCCTGGAGGTCGACGATACGTGATTCTATGAGCTGACTTGTTTACTGATCCATCTCACTTGTACGGGCTACCACTGTGGTAAAGCTGTTGCCACTGGAGGATTTGAGATAAAGGAAAGACACAGTTTTGGCTGTACATGGGTTTTCATTTACAATGTCTCTCAAGTTCTCTCACTCGCACTAGCTGGTGTGCTTGGGTGCAGGAGCCACACCTCTCCTCTATGTACTTCAGAGTGGTGTCTGGCTCCTCTCTCTCTCTCTTTCTCTCTCTAGATTTGTGTCTGTGTCTGCCTGTGTTTTCCGTGTTCATGTCAGCGTCAGTCAGCTCAGGACCCAACTTCATTGTGTTATATAAAGCATAGACAATCAATTAAGCACAGCTGAGGCTCCTACTAACAGAAATGTCTGCTCATCCGTGACCCACGCCCCCTCTCTCCACTTCCAGCTGATGCTAAACCACACCCCACTACCACAGTAATGTTCAGCAACTCTTATATTCTCTCCTTTTAGTCTCTCCACCAAATTCGTCTGAATGAGGTGCTGCAGGACCACTCCAAAGAGGCTGCCTTGATTGTTATGTGAGTATTCCCTCTTCTATTTGCCTCTCATCAACACATAACTTGTAAATATTAACTCAAAAATTTTGAAAGGGAGTGATTTGTTAAATGTGAGTGGGATTCAAACCTGTAGCCTCAACCATGAATAGCATAGCCCTATGCAATTGCAGCATCCAGAGAACACCCAGTTTTCCCAAGTTTCCATCTTAATTACTGGAAGTGAAAAAAGGGACAAATGTCAGTATAAGCCAAGATTATTTTATTTCCTATTTCTCTCTCTATATTTCTCTTTCTGTCATTTCTTCTGTCTGTACCCTGTGCCTTGGCTGTGACCGTGTATGCCTGACTTTGTATGTTTGTGATTATCGTGCATATTGATGTCTGCCTGTGTATGTGTGTCCTTGATAGCACAATGCCAATAGGGAGGAAAGGTGTGTGTCCTAGTGCTCTCTACCTGGCTTGGCTGGACATCCTGTCACATGACCTAAGACCTCCAGTCCTATTGGTCAGAGGTAATCAGGAAAATGTCCTCACCTTTTACTGCCAGTGAATTGTCTCATTTGTAGATGGTTTGTAAATCCAGTGCAGCCATAACCGTTGTGAATTTAAACCATTTTGAATTTATTCCGTCAAATACATTTCAGCCATGACTCAGCCATGGCATCCATTGTAATCACTAAGTTGTGGCTTAGCATCTTCAAATGTTTGGTAAACATTGTTGAAGTGAGACTTACGTCAGAAGACTTTTTGGTGCAGCTTTGATCTTGAATTAAATCCTTTGTTGATTTTGAAGAAAATTTTTTAAGGAAATTCAGCATTCCTGATTTCTTCATAATTTCTTCATAATTTCTTAAATCATCCAAATGTATACACAAGTTATTATTTGTTTCTTTACAACTTTGTAATAGTTGTGACAGTTAAATTGTGACAATTATGATGTTGAGTTGGAAATGATCATTTTGTATCTTACAATTCAGATTTTACAAGAATTCTTTGAGCAAATGAAAAAAATAATTGGAAAGAATTTTATTGTGGACTTTCAGACTATGGATTGAGGAGATATTTACGTTTCCACCTTGCTGCCAATGTTCCAGATACTTATATCATATATTTTATTGATTTTTGTAAATAACCTTTCACCCGCACATATATGTAGCTTTATAAAAGATTATCAAGCTGGATGGTGGGAGAATACATGTTTTTTTTCCCTTTTAGTCAAATTAAGGGGAATGGCACTCAAACTCATCTCACTGCCGTATGTATAATTTACAAATTGAAATTTGGAATGAAAAACTGCAGACATCCTGAATTTTTCAGCAACTCTAAAATCACTGTTGAATGTTGAAACAGAAACAGAAACGTTATTCTGTGTTTTGAATGCATGGGAGCGCTAGCCATTTTAATGTCATTCACAAACAAGGAAGATCCATGTCTTCTGTGATGAAATGTAACCAAAATATATTTTTCAAATATTCAAATTTGTTACTAGTATATTTGTATCAAGGCTGTTCAAAATGGCTGAAGTAGTGTACCTGTCCATACCCTGCTGTTCCACACCGTTATACTGTACACAATGCTTCCACAATTCATAATTACCTTGTATGAATCTCAATCTCAATGCTGCCTCTGGGCACTTTCTGTTTTATATATGTTGTCAATTGTAAAAAAAAAAAAAACTATTGATAATACGCATAGAAAATATTTCTCTACAAATTTTTTTCACAAAACTTTTAGAATAAATATCTGTTTGTCTCCATTTTGACTTTTGTGTCTCATGACTCTTGTTGGCATATTGGGGATGTGGTGTAAATGGTGTCTGCAATTGCAGAACTCATTTTAATAATCCAGCTGCTGCTGACGTGTTCTGCGAAAGACATGGAGTCTCTACCACCTTCAGAAGCACTGCCACTGTCTCCTGCTACTCCATGTAACTCAAAGAAGGTTGAATCAGTTCATTGGGTATTTTATTGACATATACATTTTATCACTCATCTAAGTCACTTCTCCAGTCTAAACTGACACAGGCGTCCCCACCCTTATAAACAATACAGTTGCCTGATGACCGAAACAAACAACCAGTTTCATATGCAAATATGGGTGTGACGATTAAATGGAGTTTTGATGGCCATATGTACTATTTACAGGGGATTGGGGAATAGTTGCCATCACTGGTGACAGATGTACTCTTAGCCCCCCCCCCCGGTTCAGTGAGGGTCATTCCCTCTTCACATAGATGGCCTCTTTGACTCCCCATTCAAACCAGCGTTCCTCCCTATGTGCACATCCTCATCTTTGAAAGAGTGGCCACTGGCCTGTAGATGGGTGTAGACTGTGGAGTCCTGGCCTGACATGTTAGCTCTCCTGTGTTGTCCCATCCTCTTGGCCAGCGTCTGTTTAGTTTCCCCAATGTACAAGTCACAGCAATCCTCCTGATACTTAACAGCGTACACTATATTGCTCTGTTTGTGCCGGGGGACCTGGTCCTTGTGGTGGACCAACTTCTGGTGCAGCGTGTTTTGGGGTTTGAAAGCAACTGAGATGCGGTGTTTGGAAAATACGCGTCTCAACTTTTCTGACACTCCCACCACATACAGATTCACCACTCGTTTACGCTTAGACAGTTGTTGTCCTTCTACTCTCTTCGATGGGCTGGTGCACTGTTTGGGTGTCTTCCTGACTTTGACAAACACCCAGTTAGGATAACCCCCTCAACCAGGGCCTGTTTAATGTGGGATTTCTCCCTTCCCCGGCCGCTGTCTCAGTGGGGACGTTGTCAGCTTGGTGGTACAGCATCCTGATGACTCCTAGTTTGTGCTCCAGTGGATGATGAGAATCATACCTTAAGTACTGATCAGTATGTGTTGGTTTATGGTAAACATCAACAATCAAATGTCCCCCATCACATATTGCAATTTCACAGTCTACGAGGGCTAACCTGTCATGTTCCACATCCTCCCTGGTGAACTTGATGTGGTTGTCCACAGAGTTAATGTGGTCGGTGAAATGTGGTACTTCCTGAGATTTAATTTTAACCCAGGTGTCATCCACAAATCTGAACCAATGGCTAGGTGGTGTCCCTGGATAGGACATCAGAGCCCTCTTTTCCACCTCCTCCATAGACGAGTTGGCTACTACAGGTGAATCTGGGAAACCCATAGCACAACCATGTCAACCTTTAGTACTGCCCCCTGTATGTGA
Organism: Lampris incognitus; assembly: GCF_029633865.1. Classification (NCBI taxonomy): domain Eukaryota; kingdom Metazoa; phylum Chordata; class Actinopteri; order Lampriformes; family Lampridae; genus Lampris; species Lampris incognitus. Next base: position 25,220,180 of record NC_079216.1, on the reverse strand, counting down.
AGTACGTGAACTGAAGACACAGCTTCAGGAGCAGACACACTTGGTCAGTGTTAAGGGTGATCCTATTGCCAAGGGTGGGGTCATATAGTCGAAGCAGTGGAGGTAGTCCATAATCTCATATGGACTACCTCCACTGCTTCATCAACAGGAATACACATGACGAGAGACTTAACATCATAAGATACCATTGTTTCATTCTTCTCCATAATGATGTCCCTCACCTTATGCACAACATCCATAGTGTTCTGAATGTGATGTTCATTAATGCCTACCAATGGGTTAAGAATAGATGCCAGAAACTTAAGAGATGGTCTAGGTCACTGAGTTAATCATACAAATAATAGGCCGTAATGGCACATGCTGTTTATGTATCTTAGGTAAACCATACAGACTAGGTGTAGCGTCTCCTGGGTATAATCTGTGGTACAAAATTCTGTCAATAGCATTATCCTGTTCTAAGAGCTTCTCACAATCTATCACCTTTTCTTGTCAGAACTGTCTGGATCTCATTTCAGGGCCTCATAAGTGTTTATATCGCTAAGTAACGTCATAACTTTCTCGTGATAGTCTGTCTAGTTTAATACAACAGTGCGTCTGCCTTTGTCCGCTGGAAGGATGATGATGTTATTATCCTTACTGAGAGTCGTGAGAGCATTCCTCTCATCTGTACTGATGTTGGACGGCGATGCCTTCGCATTGCTGAGATGTTGGTTTCGGGTCATTAGGCACTGTACTGTATTGTTTATAAGGGTGAGGATACCTGCAGTCAGTTCAGACTGAAGAGGTCACTTAGATGAGTGATGAGACGTATCTGTCAATAAATGTGTCCAGATGAAATGATTTAACCTTTTGGGATTTTCTTACCTGGATTATTGAGCATGCATCAAGACAACTCCATGTAACAGTAAAGGCAAAAGAGAAGTAATCCTCTGGAATCAATTTAACCATTTGAGAAAATCCAATTTTCTTTTTCTTTTTTTTTTTATTCATTTTTAAATGGAAAGCATACACCATCAGATACTGATGTAGTGAAAAGTAGATTTTCAATACAAAACAAGAAAAAGGTGCAGAGTGCTATCCAGGGCATCATATAATGTCTGGGATTCTGCCTGAAAATGCTCATCCCTGTGGCAAATATGGCTGACACATAAAAATTGACTATACGGTAGCCCTTTCTAGGTCAGTTCTGGATGTAAGTTGGATGCATGTAGGGAGCTGTTTTTGTCAGTCGGTTTTCTGTAGAGTCATGTACAACATGTCACATGCTACCCCTGTGTCAGAGAAAATCACATTCGTATTTCCATCAATAGGTCATCTGTTGAAATTGTGGAAGTTTTAGATTTCTTGGTTAACACATCACAGACACCCTCACATGGTCTCTCAACACCAATTGCATCCTCAAGAAGGCACAGCTGATACTGTATTTTCTGAGGCATCACGAGAGTTTTGGTATGAGTACCAAAACTTTTATGTCAGCATGGAGAGTGTGTTGACAGGCTGTATGTATCACAGTGTTGTTTGGAGACCTGACTGCTCAAGACTGCAGACTGCTGTGAAGTACTGTAAAGACAGCAGCAAAAATTATTGGCATGGAACGACCACAACTTCATGATATTTACACCAGTCGCTGCTAAAGGAAAACCCAAAACTTCACAAAGGACACCAGCCACCCCGCTCATGTTCTGTTCTGGCTCCTTCTGTAGTGCTATAATGCTATGTATATCCACTGGAACTACACTAGGTGTTATGTACTACCCGGACTGTTATTATGGTTACACTACTACCATGTATGGTTATTATGTCTGCCTACTGTAGATAAATGTAATGGTGTGATGTTTAATAATGATGATTACAATGTATTAATTGGAATAAGGGATATAAGGATATATTAATCATTGGGAAAACATATGCATGAGGAACAGGGCCTGTTACAAGGACATGAGGGTCTATAGTGGCAGTGGAAAAGTACTGAGTATGTTAGCAGACAGAGGAATGCAGAGTAAATACAGGAAGGTGTGAGGGTCGCTGACCTTAGATAAGGTTAGTGACTCTGAATAGGAAAGGGAACAATGGGGGTGTTGTGGTCAAGGGGGAGTAGAGACAAGATGTCTATCTCCATGGAAGGTGTGAGGGTCGCTAACCTTGGATAGGGTTGGCGACTCTGAATGGGAAGGGGAACAATGAGGGTATTGTGGTCAGGGGGGAGTGGAGACGAGATGTGCTGTGATTTGTGGTTTCGGAGATGGGAACGGGATTTTGCGACGGCAGCTGCAACAAGGAGGTCACAGCAGATGTAGAAGAAGATTACCTGGAGTCCGGATATCAGTGAGGTGGAAACGGAGTCAGATGAACGGACCAATCAGAAAGAAGACCACACATCCATATTCAGTCAACACTTTGTATAGTATAAAGACTGGGTCAGGGAAAGGAGAGACAGTCAGACTTCGTGAACTGACACAATCTGTTGTTTGTCAGGGATAGGAAGATCTAGACCCAGAGCTCTGTATGCTTTATCCATTTAGTGCTAAATAAAACGGATGGTTTTCAGACCGAACATCTTCTCCTATTGCTTTATCAACAAACACGCAGGACTACGCTCTCACATAGATGAAAATGAGTTGGTAGAGTGAGCTGAAGTCCAACAATTTGGTGACCCCGACGTGATAAAGACGGAGAAGTGACGGATTGACCACAGAAGTAAAAGAAGCCGGATAACTGCAGTGTGATGGCAACAACAAGCGGCCGCTGAACAAACTAAGGTAAACAGACGCCTGTTTTATCGAAGTTCTGTTATTGGCTATACCAAATTGTGTGTTGTCATTATACGGCAAGTGTCCTAGTTAAAGTGGATGAATAAAGCATTGAAATAAATTGTGCACGGGTTTAAAGTCCCGGGGTGAGAGGTCCTTGAAAGCAACAACAGTACGGAAAAGAAGATGTGCGGGTTTAAAGACCCATGGATTAAGAAATCCCATAAAAGCAGCGCATGCACGTGGGAAATACGGACGGGTTTAAAGACCCATGGGTTAGAGTCCCATAAAAGCAGCACATGTCCGTAAAAGGGGTTAGAGGCCCTGAGTGAGAAGGTTTAGAGACCCTTGGGAACAAAAAAAAACAAAAAAACAAAAACGGAGGTTCCCATAAAAGCAGCGCTCACTGGTTTATGATATGTGCTGTGTTTTAACGGCAAGTGTGAATGTTTGATATTTTGCATGAGTAAAAAGTGTGTTGTTTGATAAAACTGTGTATAAGGGTGGTAGAAACTCAGTAGTGTCTCAGAGAGGAAGGAGGGAGTGTCTCGGTGAGAAAGAATCAGCAGTGGAAACCTAACTGGTGTCAACGTAAACTGCCTGATAACACTCACTGATTGGGTCAGTTGCTCGGGATGTATGTGCCATACAAACTGACTGGCTGCTGAACTCTTCTCTGATTGGGCTGGTTGCTCAGAACGCAAGTGTCATACAAACCAGCTGGCTACTGAGTGGGGATAGATAAAACATAATGGAAGGGGAATCTGACAGGGAGTGTGAAGAATACGGAGGTTGTCCTCCCAATGTTATGTTGACCGTTAAGCAACAATGGGAAAGAACCAGGAGTCAAATTTTTGCAGGGCTCCCTAGGAACAAGCGAGACACCATGATTGGGGCGTATGACAGTATATGGAAAGACTTACAAACACAGGGTAAGGTCCCCAAAGAGGAGGAAAGGAAGAGATTGATATTATACCTAGGGAAGGCAGAAAAACAAGCTAAAAAGAAAGTAGATGAACACTGGAAGGCGGAAAAAGTTTCCATATTAGTCAAAAGAAAATGGAAGAAAGATGGAGAGGAAAATGAGCAGAGAAGAGCTCACTTACACAACATGACCTTAGCTTGCATGGCAGTAGAAATGAATCAAAAACACTCAGAAATAACAAAAGAAAAAGATAAAGGAAATGAAAAAACAGAAGCATCAGCGCCAATATATCCCAAAATACCCGGGATACAACCCCCTCCTTATCCCACACCGCAAATGCCACTCGTGCGTGTGGAAGAAGGAGTAATGAAAATGACAGCAATAGGAAAGGAGGAGTACAGAGAGATTAGGGAGACATTAGAGGAAGTAGTAACAAGGAGAATATCAGAGGTGGAGGACCTTGTGAGGGAGGCAGAGCATAGGATGCAGGAAGCCAAAGAAGTGAATAGGAAAATACATGAGCAGATGAGCAGACAAGAAGAGATAAATCAGGCAAGAAGCTCACCCACGACAGTGTCAGAAACACCCTCCACCCTAAACGGGGGAGGAGCAGGACAGGGGAGGATACAGAGTCAGGGGGTTGAAACAATGGATGGGTTCCAGGAGAGACAGCTCAGAGAGAAAAGAGAGGAAGTGAATAGGGCAGAAGGTCCTGAGGAGAGATTGGGGGCAGGTACAGCGGCAGGGGGTGTGAAGAGCAATGAGGGAGATGAAGACACATACCAGGTCACAATTACAGGGGCACTAACCAGGCACAACCAGACTCATATAGCACCCCGTGCTGACCAAAGGGCATAGACACCAGCTTAGGGACAGAGAACAGATACAACCACCCGCTAGATATCATCAACTGCCACTGATATATAAAGGACCCCAAATGGGGGATGTGTATCAGCCATTCTCATTCACAGACATGAATTGCATCCTGGATAAAATGCCCACTCCCACTGAGGGAGGAGGGCCCTGGATGGAGAAATTTTGCCAACACACCTTGGGATACAAATTAGCTATGGGAGATTGGAGAGCATTATTGGGAAAACAACTAGCTATGTGGGAAATACAGCAGATTGAGGCTGCGGCAGGCACTAGTTTTGTACCAGATTCAGAACCACTTACCAGAGAAGCCACAGCTGTGGGATGGGCAATGAGGGATAAATTCCCCATTCCTCCCGGAGCAATGCATTCACTGACCTTTTCCATGAAAGACGGAGAAGACATGTCAGCATTTTTAGGCAGATGCAAAGGCATATGGACAGACACTGCAGGAAGCCATCCAGGTTCAGGACAGTTACAGACTACACTGTTTAGAAAAGCTGTTATGGCTGGAATGCCCAAAACAGTACAAGATGCCATGGAGGGCAATCCAGACATCCCAGGCTGCTCTACTGAGCAATGGGAAAAACATTTGATTCCTCATATGAAAAGACACAAGGCTATACAGGAGGAGAATAGACAGAGCACAGAGTCAGCCCAGGTGCAGCTCCTAAAGCTCCAATTGGATGGGCAAGGAAAAAGGTAAATGATGCTAAAAAGACAAACCAAAAGGTAGCCAATCAGATGGTTCAACAGCCGCCACCACAAAACTACACCCCAAATTTGTACCCAGTGCCTGAATGGGTGTCTAGTTCCCCTTATGGGGGCAGGCCTGTCAGAGTAACAGGAGGCATGAGAGGTAGAGGGTGGGGTCGCGAAGGACCCAGAGGTATGCCACCTACATGCTTTGGATGTGGCCAGCCTGGACACTGGATCAGGGAGTGTCCCGTGCTGTGGGGACCCAGGGGAGGTCAAGGTCCAGTCAGCAACAGGGGTGGTTATGTGCAGCCCCCGGTCCAAGGGCAGCCTCCAGTTATGGTTCCACTTCATCAAGCCCCTCATGCAGTAGCAGCTCCACCGCAGGGACAATATCCCCAGACCATGCAGGGTGGTCAGGGGTATGAGTACTGAAGGGGCCCGGGAACTCAAGGGCAGGTGGGGCTGGCAGAACCCTACCTGCAAATAAGGGTAATGGACATGGATCTACATTTCATAGTTGACACAGGTGCAAGGTTTTCCACTATCACGTGCGCCATGTCTCGGTCGAAACCTTTCTTCCTCCAGCGTCCAGCTAGTAGGGTTCTCGGGTAAACCAGAAAATCTTCCGTTGACGACACCTCTGACTACCACGGTGGCAGGACAGACTTTTTTACATCAATACATTTCATCACCAGCGTGCCCAGTCAATTTGATGGGGTGGGATATGTTGGTGAGGTGTGGGGCATCAGTCATGTGTGGGCCAGAGGGACTGGTAGTGACTTTTCCCAATGGGTATTCTGTGAACTGTTCTCTGTCAATGATCCAGTCCAGCTCTCAAATGTTGTTGTCAGCGGATGTTTCACCCACGGTTGAAGGACTCTGGGCAGATATATACTGGGGACTCCTAGAACCGGGAACCAAGCAAACCGACGGCATACAGACTCTGTATTATCAGTGGTGGCCGTGGGTCCAAATGCTACATCCCTACTCCCCTCCAATCGACCCCCTCCATGTTACTCTGTACTATGATAGGGACGGGGTTGAAATTTATCAGCAAACTTTTTACAATGACATTGAAGGGACACAGTGGGAAGTATTGTCTAGTTGTATTTTAGTGGGGAATGAAGGTGTGGCAGCTGCTGTTGAATTGACACCAGAACAATTTAAGTGGTATGAGATGTCTGAAGAGGTGGTGCCCCATATCACCTTAGCAGTGCATGTTAAACACCAGGCTAGAGATCTTGGGCCGACGTGCAAGCGTCTGATGGCACTGACAGACTGTGTTTGGACCCAACTCTCTGAATTACAGTACTCCCCATCCGAAAAGGCTTACAGGATCATGCACAAGACGGCTGACAAAGTGCTGTTAGAACATAGACAAATAGAGAGATTTCATGGCAGAGAGAAGGCTGATCACTCTGACGCCGCAAGTATGATAGACACTCTCCCTGAGGCGTTATGGTCAGCAGGCCCAACTGATGTAGGCCACTGCAAGAATGTTGATCCAATCTCTTTTGAATTGACAGATCACACTCCGATCTGGCAGAAACGGTACTCCCACAAACCTGAGGCAGAAGCAGGGATCACAGATACTATTGAGGGACTGTTGGCAGCGGGGGTGTTGGAGCCCTCAGAATCTGGCTGGAACACACCTATTTTACCAGCAGAGAAGCAAAATACAGGGATATATAGAATGGCTCACGACCTTAGACGGGTCAATAGTATTGTGTCAACTCCTACAGTCCCAGTACCAAATCCATACACTGCTATGTCTGCACTGTCCCCAGAACACAAATGGTTTTCCTGTATTGATCTGGCCAATGCATTTTTCTGCCTACCACTAGCTGACCATGTGAGAGACATCTTCTCATTTACCTATAAAGGCCAACAGCTAAGGTATACGAGGGTTCCCCAGGGTTTCATCTTGTCTCCTGGGCTGTTCAATCAGGTTCTGAAACAGCAGCTCACTGATCTCACCCTCCCAAAGGGGTGCTGTTGATTCAGTATGTGGATGACATCCTTCTGGCATCTCCAGATCATGTCTCCTGCCTAGCAGCCACCAAATCCCTATTAACTCAGCTGTATCACATTGGGTTCAAAGTTTCAAAAATCAAGCTTCAGTGCTGCAGACAGATGGTCTCGTTCCTGGGGAGAATTATCTCTAGTAGAGGAACAGGTGTGTCCCCAGCCCTTAGATCCTCAATTCTACACCATCCTGAACCAGTCACAGTGAAAGGCATGCTCTCATTCCTGGGGTTGACGGGTTATAGCAGACAGTACATAGCATCATATGGGGAACTTACGCACCCCTTAAGGGCCATGGTCAATGAGCAGGGGATGAGAAATTTGTCAGCATGCTTACAATGGACCACTGAAGCAGAGAATAACTTCATTTCCCTCAAACAGGCTCTCACAAATGCTGCTGATTTAGCACTGCCTGACTACAAAGAGCCATTCTATCTGGATGTTTCAGAAAAATCACATACAGTGAATGGTGTTCTTTTTCAGAAAAAAGGGGGAGGTAGGCAGGTGATGATGTATGCAAGTGTGACACTCGATCCAACAGAAGATAGACAACCACCATGCACAAGACATGCAGCAGGGGTAGCAAAAATTCTGCAAAAAGTAGCACACATAGTCATGGGACATGCTCTTAACAGTCCTGACAACACACAGCATAGTGGCCTATGTGAACTCAGCAGCATTCACCATGACATCATTAAGACAGATAAGGTTGTAAAAAATCCTCAATGCACCACACATAACGTTCACGCACGAGGGACTCAACATGGCAGATAACATGGGGGAAGGTGAGCCACATGTGTGTGAAGAAAGAGTACAGAAAGATGTTAAGGTCAGAGCAGATTTACGGGCAAAAACCTTACCTGACCCAGAGGAAGTGCTGTTCACAGATGGCTGTTGCTACAGACATCCCACTAAGGGACTGAAGGCAGCATATGCAGTGGTAAGACAAACAGATGAAGGGTTTGAGGAGGTAGTGAGAGGGAGAGTAATAGGAAAAGAATCAGCGCAGCTAGCTGAATTACAGGGAATGATAGCAGCATTAGAATGGGCAGAAGGGAAAAAGTAAACATCTACACAGACTCGGCATACGTGGTAGGAGCAATACAGGTGGAGCTCAGTCAGTGGATCAGAGTAGGATTTTTGACAGCAGCAAAAACCCCAATCAAACATGAGAAAGACATCAAGAGACTGGTAGAAGCCCTAATGAAACCAACAGAGGTAGCAGTAATAAAGTGCAGAGGTCACGACAAAACTGAAACAATGATAGCAAAAGGAAATCAGGAGGCAGACTCTGCAGCTAAAAGGGCAGCAGGTTACACAGCCCAATACATGATGATGCAGGTTGGAAAAACGGTGTATGATTTACTACCTGCCTGCGATGTAAATATGTTAATAAAGGAACAACAGAAAGCCTCTCCTCAAGAGTTCACAGTTTGGAAAGAGAGAGGGGCAACGGAATCCAAAGGAGTGTGGGGGTCACCGGACGGTCGACCAGTGTTACCCCCAGGGTGGATGGCTTCCGTGTTACAGGAGGCGCACGGTCTAACACATTGTGGAAAGGCACAGATGCAGAGACATCTGACCCATTGGTGGCATCAATTTTTGCCCGCAATGATTGTGAACTATATCAGGGAATGTAAAATATATACAGAATACAATATCAGGGCTACAGTGAAGCCACACGAAGGAAAATTTCCTTTGTCAAAAATGCCAGGTCAAGAAATCATAATTGATTACACTGACATGTTGGAAAGGGTAAATGGGTATAGGTACCTCTTGGTCACCGTGGATGCATACACTGGCTGGCCAGAAGCAGTACCTGCTAAAAAGGAAGATGCCAAAATGGTAATCAAATTCCTAATCAACCAATACATACCAACGCATGGGTTTCCAAAAAGAATCAGGTCAGATAATGGCACACATTTTAAGAACAAAGACCTGCAGGCAGTAGAAGCGGCCCTGGGACTGAAACATGCGTTTGGAACAGTGTATCACCCCCAATCACAGGGAAAAGTGGAGAGAATGAATCAGTCCATTAAAGGAAAAATAGGAAAAGTGTGTGCTCAAACAAAAATGAGTTGGGTGGATGCCCTACCCCTAGCTCTAATGTCAATTAGGAGCTCAGTAAACTCCATCACAGGTTTCATTCCATATGAGTTGACAACACGGCAGCAGTTCCCGGGACCGGGAGCTGGAATCCCAACCACGGAAAAGGAAAGAGATCCGCTGAAGTACAAACCTTACTATGACCAACTAACAGCTTTGGTGTCAGCTTTCTCAAAACAGGTTGCAGCAGCAGAGGGGAACCTAGAGGGACAGACACCGCCCACCACAGACTGGGTTCTGCTGAAGGTGATCAAGAGGAAGTGGTCGGAGCCAAGGTGGACAGGGCCCTACAAGGTGGTTGAGAGGACATCACACGCGGTCCGACTACAGGGCAAAGGAGACAGCTGGTACCACTGGAGCCAGTGTGCAGCAGCGGATTCACCCGCTAGGACACAGGAACAGATAAGAAACACCACAGTTGACTCTGAGTTGATCGTCACTGCCATCGAAAAGAAGAGTCCCTTATCGACCTATCAGATGGCTCAAGTCGAGATGGAGACGGTGACTCTGATGGAGGACGGAGGGTGTGAAGAACCGGGCAGTGACACAGAGGCTGAATGCGATGTTTGAATCCGATTGGTTGGTCTCATTTATATGAGACCAAAAAGGGGGACTTGTAGATAAATGTAATGGTGTGTTGTTTAATAATGATGATTACAACGTATTAATTGGAATAAGGGATATAAGGATATATTAATAATTGGGAAAACATATGCAACATGAGGGTCTATAGTGGCAGTGGAAAAGTACTGAGTATGTTAGCAGACAGAGGAATGCAGAGTAAATTACAGGAAGGTGTGAGGGTCGCTGACCTTAGATAAGGTTAGCGACTCTGAATAGGAAAGGGAACAATGGGGGTGTTGTGGTCAAGGGGGAGTAGAGACAAGATGTCTATCTCCTTGGAAGGTGTGAGGGTCGCTGACCTTGGATAGGGTTGGCGACTCTGAATGGGAAGGGGAACAATGGGGGGTGTTGTGGTCCGGGGGGAGTGGAGACGAGATGTGCTGTGATTTGTGGTTTCGGAGATGGGAACGGGATTTTGCGACGGCAGCTGCAACAAGGAGGTCACAGCAGATGTAGAAGAAGATTACCTGGAGTCCGGATATCATTGAGGTGGAAACGGAGTCAGATGAACGGACCAATCAGAAAGAAGACCACACATCCATATTCAGTCAACACTTTGTATAGTATAAAGACTGGGTCAGGGAAAGGAGAGACAGTCAGACTGTTGTGGTTACACCGCCCCGAGCTGCCTCCCCGGCACGTTCAAGCCACTCCCCCAGCTCGGACGTGCCGGAAACATCCGAGCGCTCGGCTCGCGCTCTGAGACGAGCGCTGCACTGCACCAGGTGTTTGCCATCATCCATCAGGCACACCTGTGGCAATCAGGCAGCCTTCTACAAGAAGCCTCCCAGAAAGTCTCTCAGTGCTTCGACGTACTGAACCCTGCGGTGAAGTTCTGATAAGCCCTCCAGCGTTCCTTGCTTTCTGTTTATTCCCCAGTGTCTTATCTTCGTGTCTCTGTTTCCTCACAAGACTCTCCCTCCGCGATTTCCACGGCTCCCCGCGTCTCCCTCGCCCCCAGCGACCTTCACGTTTCTCCCCGGACCTCTCCTGCGATCTCCCCCCTTGTCCCTCTACCTGGACCCCTCATTTCGGCCTCGACTTCCCGGATCTCGGACCTGGACTTTCTCGGACAACCCCTCTTGGATCACGGACTGGACTTCCTCGCCAGGTGCACGCACATTTCTTCAACACCTCCTGGTCATTTACATACCGCACCACACATTGGCTAAAAACACTCACACATAGTTATACACGCAAACCACGGGACACCACACATAGTTTATTCACACATCCCACTAACAGAACGCCTTTTTTCACCATACATTTCCCTCCCACAATAAAACCCCCCCTTTGTAGACTTAGAAGTCATCTCGTGTCTGTCTGTCTTGGGTTTCGCCACACGGGTCACGTTCTGGTGCGCGAGCATAACACAGACTTCGTGAACTGACACAATCTGTTGTTTGTCAGGGATAGGAAGATCTAGACCCAGAGCTCTGTATGCTTTATCCATTTACTGCTAAATAAAACGGATGGTTTTCAGACCGAACATCTTCTCCTACTGCTTTATCAACAAACACGCAGGACTACGCTCTCACATAGATGAAAATGAGTTGGTAGAGTGAGCTGAAGTCCAACACTACTGAGCCACGATTAAACCTGAGCTCTATAACCCGGTGTGGTCATTGATCCTTTACCAATACTACCCCAAGTGTTACTTCATGGTGGCAGCGGTAAAGTACTCTCTATGAAGAATGAAGATAGACTGATAAAATTGTCCGTGGATAATTTCTGTCATCATTCAAGCAAGAGTGCGCCGGAGCTGAGCTAGCCGCAAAGCTAACTAGCTAGCTAGCAACAGGAGACGTCATGGCATCGCATCTACCGACGATGAATTGGTCAGACCCGGACCTGGGTGAGGCAATTTCACTGTATAAACAGAAAATGACTGTATTTAGAAGATGAAGAAATAAATGGCGCAGCTAAACAAGCTAGGAAAATATGTCGTGGAATCGGAGATGAAGGATTAAAAAGACTGAACGCCAGTGGTCTCGCCGATTATGAAAAGAAAAAGCCTGCCAAACTATGGGACTTCTTTGAAAAACCGCTAAAGTTGAACGTAAATTTCAGAATCCATAGACTGCAACTGATGCAACACAGACAAAAACCAGATGAGAATATTGATGATTTTGTGACCAGAGCCAGAACACTAGCACAGAAATGTCAGTTTTCAGACGAAGAGCTTAACGAGCGTATGGTTGAGCTTATTATTGGGAGCACTCTCCATGATGCTCTGAGGAATGATCTACGGCAAACCAAAAGGATATTCCTTAGCAAAGGTTCTGGCTGAGGGACGAAAATATGAAGCCCTGACAGCAGGCAATGAACAGTTAGGCAAACTTAGCCTGTCACACATGAGAGAATCCACGCTGTGGACAGGGACCGCATATGTCGTAACTGTGGGAGAAGCCACAAACCACGTCGATGTCCTGCATATGATGATGAATGCAATGCGTGCGGTGCAAAAGGTCACTGGGAGCGGTGCTGCAGGAAGGCCAAACGAGAGCGCCAGGAACACTCCAGGCAGAGAAGGAGCGGGGGAAGTAAGTCCCACACACCACAAGACAAACAGCACAAGCGCAAAACCTATAAAGACAAAAAGCAACAGAGCAGGACTCGCATACATGCTGTAGAGAGTAGCAGTGAAACGGACAGTGAGAACGAAAGTAACTACCAGAAACAGTTCCACTCCATAACTATCAGTGAAAAGTGCATGCATAGCATAGACAGCAAGCCGGCCAGAGAGGAGGCGTACACAGTCCTGAAGGTGACACCATCTGACCTACCTGGTCGTGGATACACACTACGTCTGAAGATAGATACAGGTGCGTCAGGCAACACACTCCCATTACGTACCTTCAAGCAGATGTACGGTGAAAATGCATGCACCCAGAAACGCCTGAAAAAAACCAACAGGAGTCTATCTGCATACAGTGGTCACGCCATCCCCTGCCTAGGCACCATTGACATTTCATGCCAGTACAAAGAATCCAAATGGATCAATGCAAAGTTCTATATTGTAGACATACCAGGGCCAGCCATAGTTGGGCTGCCAACATGTGAACTGTTAAACTTAGTGACTGTCAATGTAGATGCAGTGACCAAGAAAGGAAATGCAAACCAGGAAAAAGTCAACACAAGACAGACAAAACCCAAAGACCATATCTAACAGTGCAGACCTAAAGAGAGTGTACCCAGACCAGTTTGACAAAGTTGGCAAATTTAGTGGAAAGGCCAAGCTCTTCCTGAAAAAGGATGCTGAACCATTCATAGACCCGCCACATAAGTGCAGCATTCACATCAAAGACAAACTGAAAGATGAACTGAATAACCTAGTCGAACAAGATGTGTTAAGAAATGTAGAACAGCACACAGACTGGTGCTCGAGTCTGGCATACAGCACAAAGAAAGACGGTTCCCTTTGTATATGCTTAAACCCCCAAGAGCTTAATGCCAGCCTTAGGAGATGCCCACACAAGATTCCTACTGTGGAGGAACTGAACCCGAAGTTTGCAAATGCAAAAATATTCAGCAAACTTGACGCAAAAGCTGGATATTGGTCAATACACCTAGAGGAAGAGTCACAACTGCTAACCACATTCCGAAATCCATTTGGTAGATACTGCTGGGAACGTTTGCCATTTGGTCTCAGTGACTCTCAAGATCTCTTCCAGGCAAAGATGGACCAAATCCTGGAGGGGCTCAATGGTGTCGTCAGCATAGCCGATGATATCGCAGTCTACGGAGCGATCAAAGAGGAGCATGACAGGAACCTGACCAACCTGATGGAGAGAGCAGCCAAGACAGGTATTGTGTTCAACAGTGACAAGTGCACAATCAAACAGACAAGCATCTCATTCTTTGGCAACCTGTACACAGACAAAGGTATCAAACCAGACCCAGCCAAAATCAGGGACATCCAGAAAATGCCGACACCCCAGAACAAAGATGAACTGAGCAGATTCTTGGGGATGCTGACCTACCTGTCACCCTACATCCCAAAGTTCGCAGACAAAGCACACACACTGAGGGTGCTGCTGAAAAGTGACGTGCCTTGGACATGGGACACTGACCACCAAAAGAGCTTTGAGGACCTGAAATCAGTTATCACCGAACATGGCTGCCTGAAGTACTATGATCCAAGCACACCTCTGACACTTGAGGTCGATGCATCACAGAAAGGACTGGGCGTGGCGTTAGTGCAGAACAACAGACCCATAGCTTTTGGCTCAAAGACACTGGACGATTGCCAATCCAGGTACAGCAACATAGAGCGAGAAATGCCGGCCATAGTCTATGGAATGCAGCGATACCATACCTACCTGTATGGGCAGTCATTCATTGTAGTTACAGACCACAAACCCCTCGTTACCATATGCACAAAGCCACTGCATTCCGCCCCTCCACGGCCTCAGCGAATGCTGATAAAAACACAAGGATACAACTACGAGGTCACGTATCGACCAGGAAACCAGATGGTCCTGGCAGACACACTCAGCCGACTACTCAACCCCGAGAACAACAGCAACATCGAGCTGGACGAGCGCATTGACGGAATAGAGGCAGAAGTCGAGGATCCAGAGATGCTCACTGTTGCAATGATAAACTTCTCTCCTGAGAAACAGGACGCACTCCGCACAGAAACCACCAGCGACCCCAAACTCAATGCACTGAAAGAGCTGATCCACCAGGGATGGCCAGACAACATCAAAGATCTACCAAGTCAACTACGTGAGTACTGGTCATTCAGAGATGAGCTCGCAGTTGAAGCAGGAGTCATATTCAAAGGCAGACAGGTGCTCATCCCAGACTCCATGACTGATTCTATACTCGAACAGCTGCATGTAGGACACCAGGGCATCGAAAAGACATGGCAACTGGCGAGAGAAAGTGTCTACTGGATCAGAATGAACGATGACATCGAAAGAGTCTGCAGGTCATGTAGTGTATGCGTGGAACATCAGGATGCAAATCCAAAGCAACCGCTCGACCCACACAACACACCGTCAAAACCATGGCAATCCCTAGCTTCTGATCTATTCGAGATCGATGGACATCAGTATGTACTGATTGTGGACAGATATTCTAAGTTCCCTCTAGTGGACGAAATGCCCATGCCTGTGTCCAGCCGGGCAGTTGCACAAAAAATGGAAATGTACATGTCTCTTTTTGGAAGGCCTGACGAGATACTTACAGATAATGGACCCCAGTACACAGGGCACGCGTTCCAGAAATTCACGGCTGACTGGGGAATCAGGCACGTGACAAGCTCACCCCACTATCCAAAAAGCAATGGATTCATTGAGAGGCATGTGCGACACATCAAATCCATTGTGAAGAAAACCATGAGACAAGGAGGTAACATACAAGTGGCCTTACTACAGGTCAGAGCAACACCCATCGACAGTAAACTACCATCACCAGCAGAACTGATCTTCGGAAGGCCAGTCACCACCCTGCTGCCGAGTCGATGGGACCCAGCCAAGGAGGAAAACCGACTCCACCTGGAGCAGAGAACAGCAGACATGAAGGAACATCATGACCGCAGCAGTGGCAGAGTGCTACCTCCACTCAATCCCGGACAGCACGTATCTGTCCTAAACAAGGAAAAAGGGAGTTGGTATCCAGCCACCGTCGTACAAAAGTGTGATGAGCCAAGGAGCTACATTGTGCAAACATCAAATGGGAACAAACTCAGACGTGGCAGGAGCCACCTTCAGGAAATTCACCACCCCCATGCACTGAGGAGCGCAAGAACCCGCTTCACAGAACCTCAACAGGACACTCATGCAGCTGGAACTTCTTCCAGCCAAACCTGTGAAACACACAAGACAGTACGCACAAGATATGGAAGAGCTGTTTCCAAACCAGCTCACTACAAGCACTATGAGTAGAGACAATCACACACAAAAGGAGGGCTCTGAATATGTTTATTGTTTTGTGAGATGGACAATTCTGAATTGTGTTGTCTAAAAAAAAAAGAAAAAAAAAGAGAGAAGGCAACCTCTGTGTAATGACTGTACAATGCTGATTAATGATTGGAATCCAGAGGGAACTTAGAATATCTGTCCACAATCAGTACATACTGATGTCCATTGGAATTGTGTGATGTGTTGGTTTATATAACCGAATGTTCTTGAGTATTTTGATACTGAAAAAATTGAAAACTAAACAGGGGGGATGTAGTGATATAATGCTATGTATATCCACTGGAACTACACCAGGTGTTATGTACTACCCGGACTGTTATTATGGTTACACCACTACCATGTATGGTTATTACGTCTGTCTACTGAGCCACGATTAAACCTGAGTTCTATAACCCGGTGTGGTCATTGATCCTCTACCAATACTACCCCAAATATTACTTCACCTTCCATCTAAAAAACGCTACCAGAGCATCAAATCACACACTACCTATCTCAGTATTAATTTCTTTCCATAGGCAATCAGGCTGCTGAACAGCTGCACCCATATGCACCTTACATTGTTGTGTTATCATGTACGTTTGTTTATATATATATATATATATATATATATATATATATATATATATATATATAAAACAAGACCACATACAAACTACTCTCTTTAAATGTGGTCCAGTGACACAAAATAAAATTGACCAGGCATTGTGTCAGTGCTCGGTCTGCCACTCGTGCCACCTCAATGGTGAAAGCAGTGCAACGTGCTAGTAGAGTTAAAGTCACAGAGAGCAGTTGTTACCTTGCATACCTTGCATAGTTGACATGTCATCAATGTATGATGTGTATGATGTGTGTGTGTGTGTGTGTGTGTGTGTGTGTGTGTGTGTGTGTGTGTGTGTGTGTGTGTGTGTGTGTGTTTGTATGAATTAACTGTAAAGCACTTTGAGTGGCTGTTGCAGCTAGAAAAGCACTGTATAAAATGCAACTTGATTGATTGATTGATTGATTGATTGATTGATTGATTGATTGATTCTCTTGTCACGTGTTTTGTCAATAAAGGCATGTACCTGCTGGCCACTGTTGAGCATAAAGAATTTATAGACTTTGTACAGAGACTTTGCCTAGGTGCTAAAATTATGTCCAGGAGGACACTTGGGAGAAAAAATTATGAAGACAGAGAGACTTAAGTGCATACAGCATGTTGGCACCACTGCAGATATCTGGTGTACTAAAAAAACGAGTTAAATGGGAGTAACTGTACATTGGATACTAACAGACATGCTAGAATGTGAATCGGTTGCTCGAATGTGAATCGGTTGCTCTTGCTTGCAGACATTTTCCCAGTCCACATACCTACCATCGCATTGCAGAACTACGGGACGAAATCCATTCAGAATATCGACACAAAACTGACACTATTATGGCTTCTGTAACTGACAATGCATCAACTTCTCAAAAGCATTTCGAGAGTTCAATATAGTCATTTTAGAGGAATAGGATGATACAGATGAGCAGGAACGAGATCTTTTATTTGTAATAATAGATCCAGAGGGAGAAGAAGCGTTAGTGTGCTATCACTCTACCACCTCATGTGAGGTGTTCCACTCACACACTGAGTTTGGTTTCAACCACTGATGCCAAAAGGGCAATTAAAGACAATTCAACTCTCTCCAGGCTGAATCATTTATCCATGGCAAAGTGTTCAGCCCTATGGAATGCTTCTGGCAGACCAAAATATGCAGAGATACTCAATAACTTGACCAACAGGCACGTGAGGACACCCTACATTTGTAGGTGGAATTATCTTTATGACTGGTTGAGTCAGCTGACATCTCTTCGGGAGAAGCTTCCTGAGATCATGCCTGCCTTGCAACTCCCACTGTTCAAAGAGGTAGAGCTTGATCTCCTTGAGGAGTACTGCGCTCACACCTACCCTCTTTGCCATTCAGGCTAAACTACATGACCTGCAAGCTTCAAATCTGCCGTACTGTTCACAAACCTTGCAAGCTGCCATAGCTGGCCGTGAGAAAAGGTTCGGTAGCTTCTTACAGCTGGAGACTGATGTCAATGAAGCCATCCTGGCTACAGCAACCCACCCATTTTTCAAGATGAGGTGGTTGCTTCACAAACTAGTAGCTGCAGAGAAGAAGAGGATACATCACCTGTTTCTGCACTCAGCTGAAGAGCTTGGCCTTGTGTCAGAAAGTGAGACTGCCCCATCAAACACCGCTGAAGAGAATGAAGATGATTTTTTCAACTTCTCTGACCAGGGTACAGGTAAACTACTCTCACTTCAGTGCCTTGAGGTGAAACTGCAATTTCATGAATTCATCACCATAAATGAATATTCATCAATTAAAAATAAATGAGTAGGTAGTTTAATGTCACGTTTTTAAACATTTTTGTGACATTAATAATCATTGAATTTAATGTAAATTCTTAACAACTTGTTTCCCTGTTTGCCTCTTATGTTTCCAATCCCAACAACAGGAACTGAGAGCCAGTTGGGCAGAGAGATGTTGCTCAGCCACAGCAAAGCAGAGTTGGAGACCCTTCACTTTCTGGAGGACCCCATAAAGGACCTTTCCTCACAGTCAACAAAATGGTTTGATTTATTGACAGTGTTAAGCATTTGTTTGAATGGCAGCCCGTGGAAAGAAACTGTCCTTATATTGATTTGTTTTGGGCTACAGTGCTCTGTGGTGCCTGCCAGAGGGGAGGAGTTGGAACAGGTTGTGACAAGGGTGTGATGGATCTGCAATGATGTTGCTTGCCCATTTCCTAATTCTGGAGGTGTATAAATCCTGAATGGAGGGCAGGTTGATGCCAGTGATTTTCTCTGCAGACCTAACTGTCCATTGTAGTCTGTCCTTGTCCTGTTTGGTGGCCGAACCAAACCAGACAGTGATGGATGTGCAGAGGACAGACTAGATTATTGCAGTTTAGAACTGAATCAACAGTTCCTGAGGCAGGTGGAATTTCTTGAGCTGGTGGAGAAGGTACATCCTCTACTGGGTCTTTTTGATGATTGTGTCTATATTCTGGTTCTGGTATAGGAAGATGGCAGTGCAAATTCATGTTTGCAGTGGCCTCACTCAGTACCAGTGTGGGAAGATGGCAGCATGGATTCATGTTTGTGGCGGGCTCATCCACATACCCACGCAGTCTCTTTGTCCACATCTGTATCTAAATTTGTCTTCATTTGATGGCTGGAAGAGCTGGCACTGGATCAGCTGGAAGAGCTTGGTCTGCTGTATCCTGTGGGCCCTGGGACCATGGCCCTGTCTGGAGCTGTGCCTGAAGAGGTAACACCGAGGTCGGTCTGACAGGACGCGGAAGTTGGGCAGGCTAAGCTAACTACTAGCCCATGTAGACCGGCAGTACCAATAAAACCGAGGGCAGTCAGGCGGTGGCCTCGCCTAGCCTTGACTGTGTGTTTAGTGTCATCGTATGGAGTGCGGGGAGGTGTGTCGAAGGTGTCAGGCTGGGAGAGTTAACATTGACTTGAGGGAACTTGGTCTGTTGCGTCCTGTGGGCCCAATGACCACGGCCCTAATCGAAACTGTGTCTGAAGAGGAAACACCGAGGGTGGTCTGACAGGATGCACAAGTGGGGCAGTCTAAGCTAACTGCTAGTCCATGCAGACCGGCAGTTCGGACATTCATCGTGGCTGGCTTTCGTTCTCCTGGACAATGAATTTTTTTTTAAATTTTGACGTATGTGCTAGTTGGGAAATGTGTTCTTGTAGTTCTTGTAGTTTTTAGATATGTGTTTTTGTCTATGTTGCACTGCTGTGGGCTGGGGGAAATTATGTTTCATTTTATTTCATGTGCGCAAGTGCAAATGAAATAAAATGACAAAGTATTTCTGATTCTGGTTTCCGATTCTGATGTTGGATGCCCACTTGGGTCTTGGGAGATTTTGACACCCTCAAAAAAAAAATCTGTAGGTTTTCACTATAGACACCATGCTGTTGAGTATGGTGAGGGGGGGGTACTGTGGAGGGGCTCCCCCTGAAATCCACTGTCATCTCCACTATTTTGAGCTTGTTCAGCTCCAGGTTGTTATGGCCGCACCAGAGGGCCAGCAGATCAACCTCCCATCTATATGCGGACTTGTCACCATCCCAAATATGGCCAATGATGGTTGTGTCGTCCGCAAACTTCAGGAGTTTAACAGACGGGTCACCTGAGGTGCAGTAATTTATGTAAAGGGAGAAGAGTAGAGGGGAGAGCACACATCCCTGAGGGGCACCAGTGCTGATTGTCCTGGTACTGGATGTGATTTTCCCCAGCCTCACCAGCTTTCTCCTGTCTGTCAGGAAGTTTTTAATCCAATGGCAGATGGGGGCTGGTAAAGTGAGCTGGGTGAGTATGGAGTGGAAGATATCTGGGACGATGGTGTTGAATGCTGAGCTGAAGTTCAAAAACAATATCCTTGCGTATATGCCCGGGGAGTCAAGGCGCTGAAAGATGTAGTGCAATCCCATATTGACTGCATCCTCTACTGACCTGTTTGCTCAGTAGACAAACTGCAGGGGGTCGAGCAGAGGCTCTGTGATTTCCTTCAGATGGGCCAACAACAGTCTCTCGATGGATTTCATGACTACAGACGTTAGCACAATGGGTTTGTAGTCATTTAAACCAGTGATACGGCATTTCTTGGGAGCTCTTGAAGCAGAAGGGGACTTCACATAACTCCAGTGATCTGTTGACAATCAGTGTGAAAATGGGTTGAGCTGGTCAGCACAGATTTTAAGACAGGATGGTAACGCGTCATCCGGGCCCAGTGCCTTTCTGGTCTTCTGTCTTTGGAAGAGCTGACGCACATCCTCAACACAGATCCTAAGTGTGGATGGGGGTTTGGTGGGGAGGGGAGAGTTGCTTGCAGGGGGTGCAGTTGGTTGTATATTGTGGCTGGGGAGGGTGAGGGGAGTGAAAGTGTGATTTTCAAACCTGCAGTAATACCCATTTAGGTTGACAGCCAGTTGATGGTTCCCTGCAGTGTGGGGGGGTTGGTCTCCTGTAGTGGGTAATGTCTGTCAAACTGCCCCATACTGCTGATGGGTCGTTGGTAGAAAACCCGTTTTTCAACTTTTCAGAGTAACACCTT
Organism: Lampris incognitus; assembly: GCF_029633865.1. Taxonomy (NCBI): domain Eukaryota; kingdom Metazoa; phylum Chordata; class Actinopteri; order Lampriformes; family Lampridae; genus Lampris; species Lampris incognitus. The sequence goes on along the minus strand of NC_079216.1, from coordinate 25,199,139 downwards.
TTGCCACTCTGATCTCCTTTATGTGTATCGTTGGCTATACCGGATCCTATCTCCACTCCTGTAGGCTTCCTCTTTGGCCTGACAAAGGTGCCTTAGTTTAGCTGAAAACCAGGGCTTATTATTGTTAAAGGTACAGATGATTTTGTTGGGCACACACATGTCCTCATAAAAGCTGATGTAAAATGTCACAGTGTCAGTAAGTTCATCCAGGTCTGTAGATGCAGCCTCAACAGTGCTGTCGAGGCAGGCGTGGAGCTCCAGTTTTGACTCATTGGTGCATTTCCTCACAGTTTTAACCATAGGCTTTGCAGATTTTAGCTTCTGCCTGTAAGTTGGGATAAGATGAATCAGACAGTTATCAAAGTCCCAGGGCTGCACAGGGGACAGAGTGATAGGCGTCCTTTAATATTGTGTAGCAATGATCCAGAGTGTTTTGGTTTTGTTTTGTTTTTTCCTCTGGTGGGACATTTAACATGTTGTCCTGTATTTTGGTAGTTCGTGGCTGAGGTTTGCTCTGTTAAAATCCCTCAGGATAATGAATAGGGAGTCTGGATGTTTGCACGCCATGTGTGTAATTTTATCAGTCAGTTGTTTTAACGCCTCTTTATCACAGGCCTGGGGTGGGATATAGACACTGACCAGAATAAATGATGAAAATAGAGATACATGATAAAACGTGATATCAGTTTGTATAGAATCTATTTTTGTATTATCAAATTACAAATGACTTATATTTTAATTAAATACATTTACTCATACCAGTATTTTGTATTATATTTTGATACATTTGATGAACAAGTATTTGTAATTTTAACAAGATACCTTCTGATGTATTTGTGCCCATCTCTGTTGTGAGGGTACTTTTCAGTTTGAACACAGGCTTATGTGTCATGTCTAAATTATCAGGGGTAAGGGTTAAGCTCGTCTGTCCTTATGAAAAAAGTACTTCAATTTGATGGTGATGAATGTTTCCTTGTACAACCTGGTTTGCCAAGTTTGGCTGAGGGACAATGTTTTCATGGGATGTCCTCAAATTAGGCTGAGACTATATACAGGTCCATCCATCCATCCATTATCTGAACCATTTATCCTGCTGTCAGGGTTGCGGGGATGCTGGAGCCTATCCAAGCAGTCATAGGGCAGCAGGTGGGGAGACACCCTGGACAGGCCACCAGGCCATCACAGGGCCTATATACAGGTGTATCTTTTTTTCTAAATTTATTTCTAGTTTTTCCCCTTATCCCACCCGATTAACCCAATGGCATATGGCCGGAAGTCTTGTCGAATAACTCCCCTGGCTCACGTTTCCACAGGAAGGAGATAGTCGTTACACCAGCTTCCTTCAAACTCGTGTCGGCTGCTCTCGCTATTTTACACACTGAAGCCTCGCATGGATTGCATCACCTTCAAGCCGCGAAGGAGGCGTAGGGAGAATGCTTTCAGTTGCCTGGTTGCAGGCGCCCAGGTGGGCCAGAGGGGTTGCTGGAGAACGACGAGTCCCCGAACACTACACCGATCTACACCCACTATCCCTCGGGTAAGGCTGGCCTAATGAATGCCTTACCCCGTGGACGCTCTGGCCTTGACCTGTTACGGCGAGTCTGGGATACGAAACTCCCAGCCACATGACGAGCGGGTTGCAAGAACGGCGGTTTATTCCGCTCGGCCACCAGAGCGGCTACAGGTGTGTCTTTTAACTGAATGTTTGCTCTGAGAATGGTCTGAGACTGAAAACTTTTTGGACTGGGTAGCATTCTGCACCTTTTTCTTTTTTTGTGTTAAAAATCTAGTTTTCTGTACAACAGTATTTGATGGAGTGTGAATTCCTTTTGGGTTGACTGACACATAGCCTACATGCTGGAACCTATGCACCCACCAGGCCCTGAATTACAAGCATGACACCCATCTAGTAATGCAGCTTTCTTTCTTTCCTTCTTTTTTTTTTAAGATTTATTTATTGACAATGCACCAGCCAAGTACATTGTCATTTTTGTTCCAAGTTCAAAATACAATAACAGAAAATAGAGTGAGAAAAAAATACAAAGAAAAGGGAAAGAACAAAACAAAATAAAACAACAGCAGTTCTAATAAATGAATCAACTAAGTGGATTTATTGAAAGGAGAAAGTCCAAGAAGGAGCCTCAGATTCCATTAAATATTGTAGGTTTTCTCCTGACATTGTACAGAATCTTCTCTGGAGTGCAATATGATGAAAGTTCATTCAGCCAGTGCTTTTATGATGGTGAGTTTTCTGATTTCCAATTTATAAGGATAATCCCCCCCGTGCTTCCATCCATTCCATCCGTTATCCAAACCGCGTATCCTGCTCTCAGGGTCACGGGGATGCTGGAGCCTGTCCCAGCAGTCATTGGGCAGCAGGCGGGGAGACACCCTGGACAGGTTGCCAGGCCATCGCAGAGCCAACACACAATTAGATATATGGATGAGTATATATATATATATATATATATATATATATATATATATATATATATATATATATATATATATATATATATAATTAACTTTGTTCAAAGAAACACTCAATGGTAGGGAAAGTGCTAAACAAATAAGGAGCAAAATAATCCAGTTAGTCAAGTAAATTATTTACGAGACAGTACAAGCGAGTAGTTTTATTGACAGCTGATGATTGCTTATGGCATGAAACAAGCCTGTACTGTCTCATAAAGAATTTACTTGACTAACTGGATTTATATATATAATTTATCCTTGTGTGTGTGTGTGTGTATGTGTGTATGTGTGTATGTGTGTATATATATACACTCACCGGCCACTTTATTAGGCACACCTGTCCAACTGCTCGTTAACGCAAATTTCTAATCAGCCAATCACATGGCAGCAACTCCATGCATTTAGGCATGTAGACATGGTCAAGACGATCTGCTGCAGTTCAAACCGAGCATCAGAATGGGGAAGAAAGGTGATTTAAGTGACTTTGAACGTGGCATGGTTGTTTGTGCCAGACGGGCTGGTCTGAGTATTTCAGAAACTGCTGAACTACTGGGATTTTCACGCACAACCATCTCTAGGGTTTACAGAGAATGGTCCGAAAAAGAGAAAATATCCAGTGAGCGGCAGTTCTGTGGGCGAAAATGCCTTGTTGATGCCAGAGGTCAGAGGAGAATGGCCAGACTGGTTCGAGCTGATAGAAAGGCAATAGTAACTCAAATAACCACTCATTACAACCGAGGTATGCAGAAGAGCATCTCTGAACGCACAACATGTCAATCCTTGAGGCAGATGGGCTACAGCGGCAGAAGACCACACCCGGTGCCACTCCTGTCGGCTAAGAACAGGAAACTGAGGCTACAATTTGCACAGGCTCACCAAAATTGGACAATAGAAGATTGGAAAAACATTGGCTGGTCTGATGAGTCTCGATTTCTGCTGCGACATTCGGATGGTAGGGTCAGAATTTGGCGTCAACAACATGAAAGCATGGATCCATCCTGCCTTGTATCAACGGTTCAGGCTGGTGGTAGTGGTGTAATGGTGTGGGGGATATTTTCTTGGCACACTTTGGGCCCCTTAGTACCAATTGAGCATCGTGTCAACGCCACAGCCTACCTGAGTATTGTTGCTGACCATGTCCATCCCTTTATGACCACAGTGTTCCCATCTTCTGATGGCTACTTCCAGCAGGATAACGCGCCATGTCATAAAGCTCGAATCATCTCAGACTGGTTTCTTGAACATGACAATGAGTTCACTGTACTCAAATGGCCTCCACAGTCACCAGATCTCAATCCAATAGAGCACCTTTGGGATGTGGTGGACCGGGAGATTCGTATCATGGATGTGCAGCCGACAAATCTGCAGCAACTGCGTGATGCTATCATGTCAATATGGACCAAACTCTCTGAGGAATGTTTCCAGTACCTTGTTGAATCTATGCCACGAAGGATTAAGGCAGTTCTGAAGGCAAAAGGGGGTCCAACCCGGTACTAGCAAGGTGTACCTAATAAAGTGGCCAGTGAGTGTATATATATATATGTACTTATCACAAAAAGTAAGGAAATTTGTGTTTGGTAGATTATTTCTTTGTTGTAGCAATGCTTCTTGGCAATAAATCTTATACTGTTGGAAAGCCTGTTTATTTCCCTTTTAAATGGTGCCACATTTGTAAGGAACATGCATTTGTGGGATGAGCAGCAGAGCTGAGTATGTGGGTTGCGCCCATGAAAAATTTGCCAAAGCTTCTCTGCCAATGCCAAACAGCTTATTTTGCTGTTGCTATTGACTCTTGTTTTGAGCTTCTGGTACCCCAGGTGCTGACAGTCAGGTGCCTGATATAAGATTTATTGCCAAGAAGCATTTTTACAACAAAGAAATAATCTACCAAACACAAATTTCCTTACTTTTTGTGCTAAATTCATTTATGTGTGTGTATATATACATGAGGATAAACGAGACTCTTGTAAGTTCTGAAAATCGCAATGGGGAAATTCCATTCATTTTAGCCACGGGTCAACCATTCTGCTGGTATTATGATACTGCTTCACAAGCTTAGAGGTGATGTCCTTGAATAATTTACTTCCAAAGATGGAAGATGGATTATATTAATTGCCAAGCTAGATAATGCACATATTATCTGTAATGTATGGATATAACTCTCTCTAGCAGCACAAATATTTTTTTTTCTCTGCTCTTACCCCGAATCCAAGGGAATTACAGAACAAACATACTAATGCACAGTTTATAGTATTAGGAGAGTTTAATGAAGTGTAATCGGGTGAAATATGTTAACACTGAAATCGATTAGTTAGATTGAATCAGTTTTCAATTGCTCATGTCTGAGGAGATGTGACTAGAGGGCGCGCTGGGGGCTCTCGTCATTAATACAGTTGATGAAGAGCCAGCAGCTGTCCTGTATTCATTTCTTCCCTTGTTCCAGGTAAGGATGAAAAGTACATATGATTACAGTTCAGTGTATAAATGTTTATGGACCACTATGGATTCATTAGCTTACCGCAAATAAGGATGTTTAATTTGGAACGGAGTCGAGTGCGTGCAGGGCTGGCTCGCTAGCGTAGGCTCGCTAGCATAGGGGTTAGCTAGCTGGCATGGCCGTGAGCCAAGGCGAGTCGAGTGCGTGACCAATGTGAAGTGGCGATGATTGTTTGTTCATTCACTTTGGTATCCAAAGGAGTTGAATCAAGTGCAACTGGACTTGGTATATATCCGCGAAGACGTTTCGCCTCTCATCCAAGAGGCTTCCTCAGTTCGTGCCTTTCTGACTAGACCAAGCTAGTCTGACTGGCTGGTGATGAGACTCAGTATTTATCCTCTAGGAGTCGTTGTCAGAGCTATTGATATGCGTGGCTCTTTGTGATCAGATGTTTACCAACAACCGTCTCTACCGGAGCCATAGATATGCGTCGCTCTTTTGTGTACCGATGTTATGGCCGCACCCGTCGTTATCAGAGCTATTGATATGCGTGGCTCTCCTGTGCTCCGATGTTCAGCCGCGCCCGTCGCCATCGGAGCTGTTGATTTGCATTTGTTTAGCAGCGACGGTTGTTGGGGGTGTTACTTTCGACTTCATTGTTCAGTGGTCATGAGAGTCGTTGGACCCGTTAGTGATCGACTGTTGTTCTTGGAGGCTAGGCTTCTTGAGTCTCCTGGGTAGAGATGAAAGGACGGCATTGTAAGTGGGAGATAGGTGGTGTCGCAGACCTCCTCCTCTGTTGAGGGATGGTTTTTCCAGTTTCGCATAGATGGCTTCCTTCACCCCTCTTTCAAACCATCTATCTTCTCTGTCCAAAATGTGTACGTTGCTGTCCTCGAAGGAGTGTGTCTTCTCCTTTAGGTGTAGATAGACTGCTGAGTCTTGTCCTGAGGAGTTTGGCCTTCTGTGTTGGGCTATCCGTTTGTGTAGTGCTTGTTTGGTTTCTCCCATGTATAGGTCAGTGCAATCCTCATTGCATTGTACAGCATATACCAGATTGCTTTTCCGGGTGTGTGGTACACGGTCTTTGGGATGAACCAGTCTTTGTCGGAGTGTGTTGCTGGGTTTGAAGTATACCGGGATGCGGTGTTTGTTGAAAATTCTCCTGAGTTTCTCGGAGACCCCAGAAACATACGGGATGACTGTGCTATTCCTTCTGTTCCTTTTCTCCTCGTCGCTCACCTGGTTGGTCTTTTTGGAACATGTTGCAGTTTTCACAAAGGTCCAACTGGGGTAGCCACATGTTTTTAAAGCTCCCCTCAGGTGTTTATGTAGCACACTTGATAAGAATGACACTTACAAGGGCTGGTGTTTTTGTTGTTTTACTCCATCTGTCAAATAGACATTACAGAGGACACGTTTTCAGAGCATGGCTCACTATACGAAAGGCAACACTCATCTATAAATTCACATTAGTCTAGCCTACAGCTAGCAAAGCTAAACAGTATATAACATTACGGAACATGGGGGGATCAAAATAGCAACACACATAGGCCTACCTTCATATTTATACAGTGTGGAGACACTAAACATAGTAAAGGGACAGTCTAATCACACATACAGACAATGTCAAAGTCAAGCTACAGAACAATGGGTTCAGACCGCGGGAGCTATGGCTATGCTAACGTTAGCAACTCGCTAGCAATCTAGCTAACGTTAGCCAGTGATATGACGTTATCAAAATAAATAGGACAGTCCCTTCGTGGGTATTTCTAATAGGCATCCATATCCCACCTACACATCATATTTAATCACCCTCCTAATTCTATATGTCTAACTAGTCTGCTTACCTGTCAAATAGACATTACAGAGGACACGTTTTCAGAGCATGGCTCACTATACGAAAGGCAACACTCATCTGACGATTCTACCCGAATGCCCCAGAGTGCACCGCGAGAGCCAGCACTACGTCACACAGGCTAGAAACAATTAACCTGCAGTGCCCTCCTGTGGCGAGAACAATGAAGGTAAGTATATGAAATGGAAGGTAAGTATATAAAATAGAAGGTAAGTATATAAAATAGAAGGTAAGTATATAAAATAAAAAATAGATGGGGGGCTACTAAATCCCAAGTACCCCACATTTTTTTTCTTCTCGTTGGGCCTGAGTGCTGCTGGGGACATTGTCAGCTCTGTGTTGCAAAGTTCTGATGACGCTCAGTTTTTGTTCCAGCGGGTGGTGTGAGTCGAAAAGTAGATATTGGTCTGTGTGTGTAGGTTTCCTGTAAACCCCAATTTGGAGACTCCTATCTTCCCCAATGTGGACGTCACAGTCCAAGAAGGGCAAACTGTTGTTCTTTACGTCTTCCCTTGTGAACTTAATGTTCTTGTCCACTGAGTTGATGTGTTTGGTAAACGCTTGCACCTCTTGTGTTTGGATTTTGACCCATGTGTTGTCCACATACCTGAACCAGTGGCTCGGAGGTGTAGTGATATAACGCCATGTATATACACTGGAGCTACACTAGGTGTTATGTACTACCCGGACTGTTATTATGGTTACACCACTACCATATATGGTTATTACGTCTGCCTACTGAGCCGTGATTAAACCTGAGTTCTATAACCCGGTGTGGTCATTGATCCTCGACCTATACTACCCCAAGTATTACTTCATGGTGGCAGCGGTGGGATACTCTCTATGAAGAATGAAGATAGACTGATAAAATTGTCCGTGGATAATTTCTGTCATCATTCAAGCAAGAGTGCGCTGGAGCTGAGCTAGCCGCAAAGCTAACTAGCTAGCTAGCAACAGGAGACGTCATGGCATCGCATCTACCGACGATGACTTGGTCAGACCCGGACCTGGGTGAGGCAATTTCACTGTATAAACAGAAAATGACTCTGTATTTAGAAGATGAAGAAATAAATGGCGCAGCTAAACAAGCTAGGAAAATATGTCGTGGAATCGGAGATGAAGGATTAAAAAGACTGAACGCCAGTGGTCTCACCGATGATGAAAAGAAAAAGCTGCCAAACTATGGGACTTCTTTGAAAAACAGCTAAAGTTGAACGTAAATTTCAGAATCCATAGACTGCAACTGATGCAACACAGACAGAAACCAGATGAGAATATTGATGATTTTGTGACCAGAGCCAGAACACTAGCACAGAAATGTCGGTTTTCAGATGAAGAGCTTAACGAGCGTATAATTGAGCTTATTATTGCGAGCACTCCCCATGATGCCCTGAGGAATGATCTATACAGCAAACCAAAAGGATATTCCTTAGCAGAGGTTCTGGCCGAGGGACGAAAATATGAAGCCCTGACAGCAGGCAATGAACAGTTAGACAAACTTAGCCTGTCACACAATGAGAGAATCCATGCTGTGGACAGGGACCGCATATGTCGTAACTGTGGGAGAAGCCACAAACCACGTCGATGTCCTGCATATGATGATGAATGCAATGCGTGCGGTGCAAAAGGTCACTGGGAGCGGTGCTGCAGGAAGGCCAAACGAGAGCGCCAGGAACACTCCAGCCAGAGCAGGAGCGGGGGAAGTAAGTCCCACACACCACAAGACAAACAGCACAAGCGCAAAACCTATAAAGGCAAAAAGCAACAGAGCAGGACTCGCATACATGCTGTAGAGAGTAGCAGTGAAACGGACAGTGAGAACGAAAGTACCTACCAGAAACAGTTCCACTTCATAACTATCAGTGAAAAGTGCATGCATAGCATAGACAGCAAGCCGGCCAGAGAGGAGGCGTACACAGTCCTGAAGGTGACACCACCTGACCTACCTGGTCGCGGATACACACTACGTCTGAAAATAGACACAGGTGCGTCAGGCAACACACTCCCATTGCGTCCCTTCAAGCAGATGTACGGTGAAAATGCATGCACCCAGAAACGACTGAAAAAAACCAACAGGAGGCTATCTGCATACAGTGGTCATGCCATCCCCTGCCTAGGCACCATTGACATTTCATGCCAGTACAAAGAATCCAAATGGATCAATGCAAAGTTCTATGTTGTAGACGTACCAGGGCCAGCCATAGTTGGGCTGCCAACATGTGAACTGTTAAACCTAGTGACTGTCCATGTAGATGCAGTGACCGAGAAAGGACATGCAAACCAGAAAAAAGTTAACACAAGACAGACAAAACCCAAAATGACCATATCTAACAGTGCCGACCTAAAGAGAGCATTCCCAGACCAGTTTGACAAAATTGGCAACTTCAGTGGAAAGGCCAAGCTCTTCCTGAAAAAGGATGCTGAACCATTCATAGACCCACCACGTAAGTGCAGCATTCACATCAAAGACAAACTGAAAGATGAACTGAATAACCTAGTCGAACAAGATGTGTTAAGAAAAGTAGAACAGCAACACAGACTGGTGCTCGAGTCTGGCATACAGCACAAAGAAAGACGGTTCCCTTCGCATATGCTTAGACCCCCAAAAGCTTAATGCCAGCCTTAGGAGATGCCCACACAAGATTCCTACTGTGGAGGAACTGAACCCGAAGTTTGCAAATGCAAAAATATTCAGCAAACTTGACGCAAAAGCTGGATATTGGTCAATACACCTAGAGGAAGAGTCACAACTGCTAACCACATTCCGAACTCCATTTGGTAGATACTGCTGGAAACGTTTGCCATTTGGTCTCAGTGTCTCTCAAGATCTCTTCCTGGCAAAGATGGACCAAATCCTGGAGGGGCTCGACGGTGTCGTCAGCATAGCCGATGATATCGCAGTCTATGGAGCAAGCGAAGAGGAGCATAACAGGAACCTGACCAACCTGATGGAGAGAGCAGCCAAGACAGGTGTTGTGTTCAACAGTGACAAGTGCACAATCAAACAGACAAGCATCTCATTCTTTGGCAACCTGTACACAGACAAAGGTATCAAACCTGACCCAGCCAAAATCAGGGACGTCCAGAAAATGCCGACACCCCAGAACAAAGATGAACTGAGCAGATTCTTGGGGCTGCTGATCTACCTGTCACCCTACATCCCAAAGTTCGCAGACAAAGCACATACACTGAGGGTGCTGCTGAAAAGTGACGTGCCTTGGACATGGGACACTGACCACCAAAAGAGCTTTGAGGACCTGAAATCAGTTATCAACGAACATGACTGCCTGAAGTACTATGATCCAAGCACACCTGTGACACTTGAGGTCGATGCATCACAGAAAGGACTGGGCATGGCATTAGTGCAGAACAAAAGACCCATAGCTTTTGGCTCAAAGACACTGGACGACTGCCAATCCAGGTACAGCAACATAGAGCGAGAAATGCTGGCCATAGTCTATGGAATGCAGCGATACCATACCTACCTGTATGGGAAGTCATTCATTGTAGTTACAGACCACAAACCCCTCGTTACCATATGCACAAAGCCACTGCATGCCGCCCCGCCACGGCTTCAGCGAATGCTGATAAAAACACAAGGATACAACTATGAGGTCACGTATCGACCAGGAAACCAGATGGTCCTGGCAGACACACTCAGCCGACTGCCCAACCCCGAGAACAACAGCAACATCGAGCTGGACGAGCGCATTGACGGAATAGAGGCAGAAGTCGAGGATCCAGAGATGCTCACTGTTGCAATGATAAACTTCTCTCCCGAGAAACAGGACGCACTCCGCACGGAAACCACCAGCGACCCCAGACTCAATGCACTGAAAGAGCTGATCCACCAGGGATGGCCAGACAACATCAAAGATCTACCAAGTCAACTACGTGAGGACTGGTCATTCAGAGATGAGCTCGCAGTTGAAGCAGGAGTCATATTCAAAGGCAGACAGGTGCTCATCCCAGACTCCATGACTGATTCTATACTCGAACAGCTGCATGTAGGACACCAGGGCATCGAAAAGACACGGCGACTGGCGAGAGAAAGTGTCTACTGGATCAGAATGAATGATGACATCGAAAGAGTCTGCAGGTCATGTAGCGTATGCGTGGAACATCAGGATGCAAATCCAAAGCAACCTCTCAACCCACACAACACACCGTCAAAACCATGGCAATCCCTAGCTTCTGATCTATTCGAGATCGATGGACATCAGTATTTACTGATTGTGGACAGATATTCTAAGTTCCCTCTAGTGGATGAAATGCCCATGCCTGTGTCCAGCCGGGCAGTTGCACAAAAAATGGAAATGTACATGTCTGTTTTTGGAAGGCCTGACGAGATACTTACAGATAATGGACCCAAGTACACAGGGCACGCGTTCCAGAAATTCACGGCTGACTGGGGAATCAGGCACGTGACAAGCTCACCCCACTATCCAAAAAGCAATGGATTCATTGAGAGGCATGTGCGACACATCAAATCCATTGTGAAGAAAACCTTAAGACAAGGAGGTAACATACAAGTGGCCTTACTACAGGTCAGAGCAACACCCATCGACAGTAAACTACCATCACCAGCAGAACTGATCTTTGGAAGGCCAGTCACCACCCTGCTGCTGAGTCGAGGGGACCCAGGCAAGGAGGAAAACCGACTCCACCTGGAGCAGAGAACAGCAAACATGAAGGAACATCATGACCGCAGCAGCGGCAGAGAACTACCTCCACTCGGTCCCGGACAGCACGTATCTGTCCTAAACAAGGAAAAAGGGAGTTGGTATCCAGCCACCGTCGTACAAAAGTGCGATGAGCCAAGGAGCTACATTGTGCAAACATCAAATGGGAACAAACTCAGACGTGGCAGGAGTCCCCTGCGGGAAATTCACCACCCCCATGCACTGAGGAGCGCAAGAACCTGCTTCACAGAACCTCAACGGGACACTCATGCAGCTGGAACTTCTTCCAGCTGGAACTTCTTCCAAACCTGTGAAACACACAAGACAGTACGCACAAGATATGGAAGAGCTGTTTCCAAACCAGCTCACTACAAGGACTATGAGTAGAGACAATCACACACAAAAGGAGGGCTCTGAATATGTTTGTATTTTGATACCGTAAAAATTGAAAACTAAACGGGGGGGATGTAGTGATATAACGCCATGTATATACACTGGAACTACACTAGGTGTTATGTACTACCAGGACGGTTATTATGGTTACACCACTACCATGTATGGTTATTACGTCTGCCTACTGAGCCGCGATTAAACCTGAATTCTATAACCCGGTGTGGTCATTGATCCTCGACCAATACTACCCCAAGTATTACTTCAGGAGGTGTTCCTCTGAAGGAGTTCAGGGCCCTGTGTTTTACCTCTTCCATATATAAGTTGGCCACAATGGGCGATACTGGTGGGCCCATTGCACAGCCATGTTTCTGTCTGTAAAACTGGCCCCTGAATTGGAAATATGTAGTGTTCAGGCAAAGGTCCAGTAGTTGGCAAATCTGGTCTGGGCTGAGGTTGGTCCTATTGTGAGAGTGTCATCCCGTAGCAAACGTTGCCTCACAGTTTCCAAAGCCTCCATGGTTGGGATGCAGGTGAATAACGAGGTCACGTCGTGGGATACCATGGTTTCATCCGGTTCCAGTTTTACGCCTTGGACCTTGTCCACGAAGTCAATGGAGTTTTGGATATGGTGAGGTGTTTCGCCCACTAAAGGGGTCAAGATGTTGGCTATATGTTTGGCAATGTTGTACATGACCGAGTTTATGCTGCTGACGATGGGCCTGAGGGGGGTTCCATCTTTATGGATCTTAGGGAGTCCATATATGCATGGAATGTTATCTTGTGGGCAGAGACGGTGGTATTGTATCCGATCAATGGGTCCTCCTTTCTGTAGTTTCTGTAGGTACCCTATTATTCTCCTCTTGTAACCACTAGTAGGATTGCATCTCAGAGGTTCATAGGTGTCGGTGTCGCTGAGTAATGACGTGATCTTGGCGTGGTAGTCTGTTGTGTTGAGGATAACCGTGCATCTCCCCTTATCTGCTGGAAGGATAGTGATGTTTTCGTCCTTGCTCAGGGCTGTCACGGCTTTCCTTTCCTCCATGGTTAGGTTGGAAGGAGGGAGTTTCGCATTGGACAGAGCTGCTGATACCTTTAACCTAAGCTGTTCCACCTCGGTTTCCGTTAGCTTGTTTTTCCTTATGGCTGATTCTGTGGATGTGATGAAGTCAACTATAGGTAGTTGTTTGGGTGTCATGGCGAAGTTCAGTCCTTTGGCTAAGACCTCCTTCTCTGATTGCGAAAGTACCTTGCCCGACACTTTGGTATATTCTCAGAAGACGGTGTGTAGTTATTAATATGTCGAGGTGTGTTTTGTTGAGCACAGTGTTTGACGTGTATATTACTGGCGCTGAGTGCATGATGTGTGCATGACATGAGCACTTGATCGTGGCTGCTGCTTGTGCAGAATACATGGTGTGTGCATGAGGTTGGCGCGTGATCGAGACATGTACCTTGTGCGCCTTCGCTCCCGCTGCTTGTGCGCACGCGTGTGAATGTATGTTTGTGTGCATGTCTGAATTTATGTGTTATATTTGCAGGCGCAGTAACTAAATAGTACTGTTTTAGGTTGGAATTCGTATTTTGGGTCATTAATACGATTAATACAGTTGATGAAGAGCCAGCAGCTGTCCTGTATTCATTTCTTCCCCTGTTCCAGGGGTATTACAGAAGCATTTGGCAACAATTTTGGCAGATTCCCACAAAAATCAATGAGATGCTCTCAAGATAGTGACATTATTACATCTCTATGCAGTCAATTAAATTTGACTGGTGCTTGGTGCTTTTTTAATCCCGATCTTGATGACTACACATGGTGTAATAGATCAATGACAATTAGATCCAGAATGGATCTGTTCTTAATTCCTCCTCCCCTCCAGCAATATGTAAAAGATTCTTACCATCAGTACACCCCACTTATAAAATGATTGTTCTCAAATTGGAAACATCACAAAAAACTAGTGGTATCCGTGGTTATTGGAAATTAAACATCTCCCTATTAAATGACAAACCCTTTAACATCAGCATTAAAGACCTAATTATAGAGTCTTTCTCTTCAAGTGACACAGAACAAAACCATAGAAATAAATGGGAATTCTTCAAGTTCAATGTTAGATGCATAGCCATTAAACATAGTAAAGAATTAAAGAAAAATAGAAATTTAAAAGAAACTGAACTCATGACTAAGCTAGATATTCTGCTTGAAAAAGAATCGCTCTCGATAGAAGAAGACAGAGAACTGAATACTTTAGAAATGGATGATATGGATATTAATCTGTAAAGGTGCCTTCATCAGACCAAGAGCCAAGTGGCAAGAGGAGGGAGAAATAAATACTGGTTACTTCTTTGGTCTTGAAAAGAGAAACTACAAAAGAAAATCTTTATATGTCAACAATACCTTGTGCAAAGACCCAACCCAAATTTCTGATTTTATTTCTTCTTTCTATGAACATTTTTATAAATCTAACTTTAATGGGAATGCTTGCAGCACATTTTTACAAGTCCATGACCATATGACAATGATTAGTAATGATTTTAAATCATTGTGTGATGCAGAGTTAAATATTATAGAAATTAAAAATACTTTAATAAGCATGAAAAAAGGAAAAGCCCCTGGTACTGACGGTCTTCCAGTAGAATTTTATTTACACTTTTTGACCCTTTTAGAAAAACCAATATTTATGTTGTTTCAGGAATGCTTAACACAAAAAGAGATGACCACTATCATGAAACAGGGAGTTATATAATTAATTTCTAAACCTGACAAGGATTCACTTGTGATAGGCAATTGGCGACCTATAACTCTCCTTAACACAGATAATAAATTGATAGCATTAGCTAAGGCCAATATACTTAAAAGATTTGCATAATCTCATCAGTGAAAAACAAACAGGTTTCATAAAAGTTCTCCATATAAGATGTAATATAAGATTAGTCTTAGACCTAATAGACTATGCAGACTCAATTGAATCAGAGGCAGTTATTCTATTCTTAGACTTTTGTAAAGCATTTGACATGATAGAACATAAATTCTTGTTTCACGCTCAAGAATCCTTTGGTTTTGGACCCAACTTTATATCAGCTATCAAAATGTTTCACAAAAATATTTACAGCTCTGTTATGATAAATCGAGATACTTCCAAAAGATTCAATATTCATCATAGTGTACAACAAGTTTGTCCTATCTCTGAATTTCTGTTTATTTTAGTTATAGAATTATTATCAGTATATATTTTAAATAACTCAAATTTATGTTTGGAAAAAATATAAAGATACCCCAGCTAGCTGATGATACAACTCTATTCCTAGAAAATAAGCACCAAGTATCAACGGCTCTTGAAGTTAGAACATGTTTTTCTCTTGCGTCAGGGCTAAATCTTAACTTGAACAAATGTGAAATAATTGTCTACACCATTCCATAGATCAAACTATTGAAGGAATTCCAGTTAACGATGATGTTAAATACTTAGGAGTTCACATTAATAAAAATCTTACAGCACGACAACATCTTAATTTTCTCCCAAGACTAAAAAAAACTAAGACTATTTTTAACAAGTGGCTTCAAAGAGATCTTTCTGTCATAGGTCGAGTTCTTTTATCCAAAGCAGATGGACTCTCTCATTTCGTTTGGCCATCTTTATATTTGTATGTAGCTAATTCAACATGCAAAGACATCAACGAAACGTTTATTGACTTTATACGGCAAAACAAACAGCATAAACTGAAGAAATTTGTTCTATCAAATATTAGATAAGCAGGTGGTCTGGACGTGCTTGATTTCATAGACATCAATAATACTTTCAAGGTTACTTGGTTAAAGAGGCACTTGCTTGGCGAAGACTCCATATGGTATTTCATTCCATGTCACATTTTCAGAAAATTAGGTGGCCTGAAATTCCTTTTAATGTGTAACTACTCATCAACTACAGTGGTGGTTGAAAGTTTGTGAACCCTTTAGAATTTTCCATATTTCTGCATAAATATGACCTAAAACATCATCAGATTTTCACACAAGTCCTAAAAGTAGATAAAGAGAACAAAATTAAACAAATGAGACAAAAATATTATACTTGGTAATTTATTTATTGAGGAAAATGATCCCATATTACATATCTGTGAGTGGCAAAAGTATGTGAACCTCTAGGATATACAGTTAATTTGAAGGTGAAATTAGAGTCAGATGTTTTCAATCAATGGGATGGCAATCAGGTGTGAATGGACACACAAATACAAATGAAACATGTAGTTAAGTAAGCAAGCGTTCACATACTTTTGCCACTCACAGATATGTGATATTGGATCATTTGCCTCAATAAATAAATGACAAAGTATAATATTTTTCATTTGTTTAATTGGGTTCTCTTTACTTTTAGGACTTGTGTGAAAATCTGATGATGTTTTAGGTCATATTTATGCAGAGATATAGAAAATTCTAAAGGGCTCACAAACTTTCAAGCACCAGGGTAAGTTACCCATCAAATTGTCTAAATTCCATGAACAGGCTCTCTTAGCAGGGAAACTGTGCTATGTCCATAACTCTTCCCCCCATAAAACCCTCTTTTGGAACAATGAATTCATTACTGTTAAGAACAAATCTATATATTTCTCTGCATGGCATGAAAAGGGAATCTCTTATGCAATTGATTTATTTGACAAAAATTGGAATATACTTGTATATAATCCGTTTTTAGAAATATATCAGTTCCCTGTACATCCTAGAGAATTTAATTCCATATGTAAGGCTGTTCCTCTAGGAATTGCTGTGCTTGCAAGCAATACAAAATACTTCATATGGGGAGTTACTGTTAGCATGTCAATGTCACTCAATAACCAATTCCTGGGATGAAATGTTATTTCGTACTTTATGATATCTGAAACAGTGGTTATAATGAACTTCCAAAACTCTTCCAGGTAAGGGCAACTCCAGAGCATATGGCGCAGATTTCCTTCAGTTATCTTACACCTCTGGCACATGGCAGATATTTTCCCATCAATCCTGTGTAGCCTGTGTGGGCTGAGATATGTTCCGTGAAAAATATTAAATTGCATTTGCCTATGTTTTGTAGAGACTAGAACTGTCTGAGATCTTTCCAAAATATTTTGCCAATCGGGGTCACCGTAGTTGCATTCTAGGTCTGTCTTCCATTTGCGTTTAATAGACAACCTATCATAGATTGGTAGATTTCTATTTAGAATTTTGTATAATGACCCTGTGATGGCCTGGCGGCCCTGTGATGGCCTGGCGGCCTGTCCAGGGTGTCTCCCCGCCTGCCGCCCAATGACTGCTGGAATAGGCTACAGCATCCCCGCGACCCTGAGAGCAGGATAAGCGGTTAAGATAATGGATGGATTTTATACAATGAGGATATCAGCCCCCTAGCGGAAGAGACTGGTATGTTAAGCAAATTATCCTCTAGGGGTGATTCATTTGGAATAAATGGGAAAATCTATAAAATTATCTGGGACCCAGTGTCTGATTTGAAGGAATTTAAGGAGATTGTGTCTTAGCAAATTAAATTTGAAAGATAATTGTTGAAATGTAGACAGTATATTGCCACTGTATAAGTCTCCAGCAGTTTTGATTCCATCATTGACCCATTTCTTCAAAGTTCCATCAGCTACACGATTTTGAATGTTGGGGTTATCCCATGAAGGGGTCTTTCTTAATAATGAGGTATATATATATTCCCAAATTTGTGTGGGACTCCTGCCATGCCCCAAAGGTGTTCAAAATTATGGGGTTCTTTGTGATTGATGAGAGGCTTTTCTTTGTGCCCAAGAAAGGAATTATTTTCAAAGGAGTAGTATTCAGCTGATGTTGTTCTATAGATGGCCATCTAACCTCATTACCCTCAGTGTACAAACACATCTATTATCGGCCTGAACTGAGATGTCAGATAGTAGCATCTGAAATTGGGAATTTTTAAATCACCTTTAGTGTTTTATTGTTTCGTACTGTTGTGTATATGTGCAAGTGTGTGTGTATATACACTTGGATGTTTACTATAAAATTTCCCATGTAATTTGCCACATAATTCTCATAAGTCATAGTTCTCATAGGCGACTAATCCGTTTATTTAGTTTTTCCCCCTTTGTTGGTCTTGTCATGTTTACTTTCGCATGCAGACGTTCTGTTCCTTTTCTTTCTTTTTGTTTTTTTGTTTGTTTCGTGATTTCTTAAAGTATAATTTGAAACTCAGTATACGGCTGTTATCTGTTATTTGTCTGGAAACCCAGTAAATAACGTTTTGGTGTGTGTGGGGGGGATTTCAAGTGAGTGTTACAACTGTCCCGGGGCACTGTTACAACTTCCCCTGACATGATGACAATTTCAACAAACACAAATGTACTCCGTGTCTTTACGTGCTAATTGGGAAACATATTAACTCTGCACATCGCTTTTTTATCCTGTTGTGCGTGGACAAACATGTCAAACGTGTAGAAAAATCAGATGTTTTCTATCTACAGTTTTTGTGTGGTAATACGAGAAGCAAAACTTTTTTTGTTTTACCTAAAGTTAAAAGTTATACAATTGTACTCAGTGTACCCTACGTCATTGCCTTCCATCCTTCATTTGCTGCGCTGCTGTCTGCCTCCGAGTTGCTCAACTCCAGCTAGTCACGTGACTAGACCGAGGAGGCGGTGTCCTTGCCATTTAAAAATCCTCTCTTTCAAAAGTCTACTTGTTTTCCTCTGAAACTTTGCCTGAGACATACGGACCGTTCGTCGCGTAGTTAGCAAAATGTGTCTCTTTTAGCTTCTTATTTGCTGGAAGTCCGACAGAGCAGTCAGTTTTACTGTGCGTTCAAGTTTTGCTCCATAAAACAGATGCTTTAGGTTTGGTACTCGCGCAACTCTTAACTTCAGACCATCTCAGGTAAGTCTGAGTAGATTGCAGGATTGAGGGTATAAAGTACATTATATATCTACACCAATTCAACGTGTCGCTAGTTAAACACATACGCGGTACGTTTTGTAACAGTTTTGGCATTGCACGTGAACAGGGAGGGGAAAGAGTCAGCGGTCGTCTCGAGCAGCTTGCGTTCATAGAAAATAACGTTTCATTTTCCCCGCAGCCAGACTTTTGAAAAATTGCTCCTCAACATTTTGAACAATCGTCTGTCATTCAGTTTTCAATTTTACACGTGTGCTATTGACGTCACAATTGCCACGTATTTGGCAAAGGCACAGCAGTTTACCAATAAAGAGCTAGAGCCTTTAAACTGGCGTGATATTGTGATATGTAACAATGTCGATGTTAAAGCTGCGATCCGTCACTTTTTCCATTACGTTCATACTTGCATACTTTGCATTCTCGCTGAATTTGTGCATGCTTATGTATTTGTTTTTCCAATTTTACTTGCATCCACCTCCACACAGCAGTGTAAACATTTATAAAAATGTGTTTGTGTGTGTGTGTGTGGGGGGGGGGGGGCTCTGCTGATTTTGGCTATAGTAGTAGCAAAATGATTAAGCAAAAATTTTACCTTTCGATGTGATTGTCAACAAAAAAGCTTATGTCACAGCTTTTTATGCGTTCAAACACCAGTTTTATTTTGAGGATTTTTGTCAACTTTTGTTTTCCAATAGTCCTCTAACCCCTTTCCTCGTACCCCTTTTGCACCAAGGCAGTTTGAGGGCTGGTTTGGAGCCTAATCTCAAACCAGTTCTTAGCGTTGTGACAGGTACATACATAATAATAATAATAATAACTTTAATTATATAGCACTATTCTAAAACAATGTTACAAAGTGTTTTGCAAAGAAATAAAACCAGACAAGGCAAAAATAAGAGTAAGACCAAATAAGAAAGAGTAAAAATAAAAACAGTGTAAATGAATATAAATAAATATCAAACATGTTTATATATAACCCCCCCCCCAAAAAAAGCGGTGGTGGTGTGTGCCTCTTCCTCAAGCTCGGGTCATCTACCAGAGGCCTGGGAGTTTGAGAGTTCTGCACAGTATCTTAGCTGTTCCTAGGACTGCGCTCTGCTGGATAGAGACCTCAGATGTTGCTCCTGTAACCTGCTGGAGCCAATCTCCCAGTTTGGGTGTCACAACCCCCAGTGTTAAAATGTTACAATTTCATTTAGCAGACACTTTTATCAAAAGTGATGTACATCTGAGAGTTAATACAAAATGAGCAAGGATCTAGTCAGGAGACAACAACACAAGTAAGTGCCAAAAAACTAGGTTCAAGTCCAATAGGACATAGGTGTCAATAGAGTGCACAAAGGCAATACATAGGGTGCATAGAAGTGTTTTTTCCCCCCATATTTTTATTAATACCATCAGGTGTGGAGGTGTTTGTGAAAGAGCTGGGTCTTTAGCTTCTTCTTAAAGATGGACTAAAAGGATTGAATGGAGTTAGGTAACTCGGTCCACCACCAGAGAACTACAGAAGAGAAGAGTCTGGCTTGTGACTTAGGGCCCTGCAGTAGCAGAAGTGCCAAGCGCCTTTCATTGGCAGAGCGTAGTGAGCAGGACCGAGTGTAGACCTGAATGAGGGAGTTCAGGTAGCTGGGAGCCATTTTAGTTGCTGTTTTGTAAGCGAGCATCAAGTTTTTGAATTTGATGCAGGTAGCAACTGAGAGCCAGTGTAGGGATATGAACAGTGGAGTGACATGTGCTGCTTTGGGTTGGTTGAAGACCAGATTCGCTGCCGTGTTCTGGATCATTTGCAGAGGTTTGAAAGTGCATGCAGGGAGACCTGCCAGTAAGGAGTTGTAGTAGACAATATGTGATATTAAAAGAACCTGTACCAGGAGTTGTGCTGCATGCTCAGAAAGGTAGGTGTATACAGCTACTGCCTGTATGTATGTGCAGAGACCTGCCAATAAAGTTCAGTTATAGAAATGGCGACCAAGTATGTGCTTGCTCAATGCTACATGGTACCAGAGTGATAGTCCATGGGCCAGACGATATTTCGGTACACTCAAGGTGGCAAAACTTACTTATAATTTTTGAAAGGATCCATGTCTGTAGATGATATTTTGGTATGATAACCATTCCTGAGTGGCAGCTGTATCACAGTTATCAGCTCATGAAGTTAACCACCCGCTAAACTAAATTGCATTTTAGACGCTGGTGCATATCCTGGTTTAGCCTCATGGTCAGGACATTTTTCAATGTTCTATAATATTGTCTTTGGTATCATTTTAAAGGGGACCTTCTTAGCTTTCATTCAAGCCCTGTTGTGGATATTTCTCACAAATATAGAGGTCACTTGAGCTCTTCAACCCGTCAATAACACACATCTTTCTGCAATTTTCGCCTAAACTATATACTTTCTTTTAGCCCTGTGGCATCTAGGAATATCAGGGACACAAAACACAAAAGCTGGAATACTCACAGGACTGTAAAGATTCAGAAAATGTATAATATACCCATACTATTTCATTGTGTGAGGTGATTGTGAGCCTTAAGTGAGAACTAGACCAAAGCCAGTTAGGTCACAAACTGGTCTCTATACATTTGTTTAAATACACAATCAAAATACATGATAAAAAGGAATACCATAGTGAGGTAATTAACTATTTTAATATTTTAAACAACATTGACATTTACATATACTTAGTCAATGATACATGTAATCCCATATCATTAGTGGGTATATGTAATGGTAATGGGTAGGGTAATGGGTATATGTGAATATGGTTACATTATTGTTATCAAGCTCTGGGTAACCAAGTCCAGAATCAACATCCTGTGCATCAATAGACTACTACCACAGTAATACCATCAGAATCATCACACTGTCATTCATCAAACTGCTCGTTTCTCTCATCATCTGACTCCCCAAGTTCAAAGTCCAGTTCTGGACCATCCTGCTGTTTTTGGTTACTGCAGGTCTGTAACCTGCACATGTCTGTGCATGGAAGTCCATTTTGACAGGCACATGCAGCTTGGCATTTTGCATGAATGCACACACTTGCATGCTAGCATTTCCAAGACCACATCTGGTGCAGGTGGGGAGCGCATCCAGTAAATGGCCAGCTTGCCTTCATCGTCTGTCCATCCATACTCAGTAGGGCTTGGCACCACAGGGTTAGCCTGCAGACAGCACTTCCATATTGCTGCCTGATAGTTGGCTCGTTGAACATGCATAAAGAGACAGTCTCTACATGGTGGCAGCTGGCTGGACTCAACCTCTCCCCTTTTGGTGCAGAAGAGCTGGTAACGCAGTTTGTTCACCTCAGCAGTGCTGCTATTAGCAACATACATCCGACAGGTGAACTGCTCAATTTTCTGGAACAGCTCATCACTCACATTCCATGTCTGTCCCAGTTGACTAAAAGTCTCTTGGCAGGAAGTGTGCTTTCTCACTATCTTCAGGGCATTCAGCTTCCCTCGACCAGCGAATGCACTGACAGTGTCGCAGCCTGTGAAGGCATGTAAGCCAATTAGGCTGTCACAGATGCTGTCTCCAAGTGAACTTGCCAGTTTGGTGATGTCGACAAACCGTGTGCGGTTCTGAGTCCCACACTTCTGGTAGATGGGACAGGTGATGTCCTTCTGGAAGCCAAGACAAAGCACCATGACATCAGTTTCCTCAGCTGTGATGATAACTGACTTTGAGCCCGCATTTGCTGCATGCAATGCATGCAGGAGCAGACGGGTGTCAGCTTCTTCATGTGTGGAGTGCAGTTCTGCTGCTTCCTCACACCCCTCTTCTGTCAACTTGTAGCAGGTTTCCTCACAGGTCATGTACAACACCTTGCCATGCAGCATAGCTCTGTATCGTGGGAGTTTCCACTCTTCCACCAGAAACTTGATGAGACTGGTCTTGTTGGAGGAACTGCACAGAAATTTTCTCCACTGCTGGACGTGGTGTCCCCCTGCAAGATTCTTGTACTGGAGAGTGATGTCTCCACCCCGGTTCAGTCGTTCAGCATCTTTGATCGAAGTCTGGTGATAGACATCAAAAACAACATCAATCCTCCCACTCTGTGCTCCCTCATGGAGGACCTGGGTCAAGGCTGACTCTGCCACCTGTGCAAAGGTTTTGTTGTTGCCATTCATTTTTTGGACCAGGCTCATCCCATCAATGATGGAAGTAGATGGGATTGGGGTGTCTTCTGCAGGAGATACATTCTTTTCAAGCTCTCTGGCAAGTGCAGCCTTGTTTGTTTTTCGTAAGGACCCATCAGCATTTGCCAGTGCCCATGGTAGTGGGCCCAATGGGTAGGCAAGGACATCCTTCAGATTCACCTTCCTGCTTTCAGCCACCAGGATCATGTGACTGAAAAGGTTTCTATCTGCCTTCAGAACCACATCCTGTGCTTTGTTTCATGAGCTTGTTTTGTGCTGACATTAGAGAATGTTTTCAGACTTTGCTTGGTCATCTTGTCGTGGAATTTCACAGGTGGTGGGTCTGCATCTAACCTTGTTTGCTGGAATGCTTGGTAGGCCTCTTCTCCTTTCTCAAGAGCTCTCAAGAGATCTATGGTCACATCAGGTGGAGCCATGTTGCCAGTGGAGAGGCTAACCAAATCAATCTCATCAGGGGACATAGGATTGAGCCAGTTATTCTCCATAAGGTCCATGAGAGACTGGACATCTGCTTCATCTCTCTTGATCCTTGGACTCTGTAGATCTGGATGAGACCATTTGCACCTGCCTTGACCTGTCAGGTCTCTCAGCTGTCTGAGGTACATGCTTCTATACTCAGCTGTGAGATAATATTTGGTCACAGCTCCTGGCTTCAAGCTGAATCCCTTTGTCCCTCCAGCTGTTTGGGTGTCTTTGTTCACCGTTTCTTCTATAGCTTGGTCAACAGGGATTCGGCCAAAGGGATTGGTGGAGCCCAGTTGGACTGAGAAGCCTCCTTCCATGAATTCTGTGTACACATCTGGGTGTGTGATGGGCAGCTCAGACATCTGGGCGTAGTAGTAGGGGAGGTAGCGTGCATAATTCATCCTGTCATAAGCAAAGCACCATGGGATCATTGCTCGAATGCTAGCCAAGTGTAGCATCCAGTCTCCCTCTCTGGATGCTCGGATGAGCCCCAACAAGATTTCAACCATGTCCAAATAGGACATCCAGAAGTTCGAGAGGCTGCCGTTTCCACCTCTAAGGAACTCACGGTAGACTTCAAATAGATCCATGATGCGTGTACAAGAGCTGTTCTCGAGGACCTCCTTCAAAGCATGTTGTGAGACTTCTTTCCCAAGGCTGTCAATGGTCTTCAGTGTCTCATTCAGGTGAACCATGTCATTCCTGTGAGTTTCTTCCAACCAGGACAGGAAACCATTCAAGGTCAGTCGCATGAGAGCCTCATACAGGAGCTTGTGTAAGTCGCACTGCCCTGTTGTACTTGCGGCCATCCATAACACCAGCAATTGAGCCTTCTGCAATCATGCCAGACTCAATGCAGAAGTCTTTGAGTCCAGCATCTTGGAAACGCTTTCCTATTATTGCCAGCAGTGTGCAGATGGTGTGGAATACCCCAAGCCTAACGATGATATCATGGAACTTGTCATGGTGTTTCCATGTGATCTCGACAGCCTTCGCATACAGGGCTTGGTCAAAGACACAGACAATCTTCCTCAGGCCTAAGCACTGCATGATGCTCAGTGACTGGTTAAGCACCTCGTTGACAGTAGACATTTGTGTCGCTGGAGCATTGATGGTAGGCAGATAGCCTATATTGTCGGGGATGACCGTCATCTCTCCTCGAGTCAGGATGTTGAAGCCTGTCCAGCTGCTGACTGACTGTTCTTCTTGTTGTGACATGCGTGCTAGGACCCAAAGAAGGTTTTTCTCTCTGGCAAGCTTAGTATTGGCTGCAGTATCGGCATCTGACTTTTTGCTTTGTGGTGGCCCTACCCGTTGTCCAGCATTGTAAGTTGGTAACATTGGTGGGGGTCCATCAATGCTTCTCTTCTTTGTTTTGGGAACAGTGGGCATGGGTTGGACAGGAAGTGGGTTGACTGGCTTTGCTTGCACAGCAATCCCATTGACTCTGTGAGATGTTCCCTCACCACTGACAGTTTCTTCAAGACGGTCGATATTGTCCCAGGCTAAAGTTGTGAATATGCCAGGATGGATGTTAGCTGGAAGGGCAATGCCACTCCCTGATGATGAGAGTTTCTGGAGACACAGGGCAGTTTTGATCTCTTCCATCTGTGAATAGGACACACTGTGACCAAGTCGGTTGAGGATGTTTATCAACTCTACATTTCCTGTCAACGATTTGACACTGAATGGCAGAACAATGTGCTTGGAAGGCTTGGTATTTCCTCATGTCACTGCATATACTATGTCATGGCCAAATGACTGCAGAAGGCACTGCACTCTCTGGGATGCATGATCAGGATCATTTGAGCCTGTGAGTAGAGAGTACAGGAAGATAATGAGCGACTCTGGAATGGTAGGACATTCTACTTCTGGTTTGACTTCAGGCGGCCAGGTTTGAGGAACATCTTGACTTTTAATGTCTGCTCTCAATTTGATGGCTGCTTTGGCTATAACATCTTGTGCACTGACACTTTTCAGGGTCTGCAGCTCCCTTTTGAGAGACTGATTTTCTTTGGCAAGTTCCCTCATGGACAAGTTATCGGGATAGAGGAGGAATTTTCCTTTCTCATCAGGGAATATCTGCAAGGCTCCAGCAAACTCACTCTCCAGGTTTCGCCTTATGTGCTTCTTGGTTGATTCCTTGACTTGGGCAATGCCTTGGGAGTTCATTGAAGCTACCAGTCTAGAAGAGAGATCAGTCATTGTCATCACTTGAGGATTGCCAAAAAGCTCCATCCTGATGAAGAGGAACAGCTCATTGTATGCCTTATTCACAGCAGCTTCATACTGGGCTGCAGCATCATCATCTTCATTGCTGGCAACCTCTCCTTTGGAAACCTCTTCTTTGGTGTAAAGTCTATAGCATGACCTGTGGTAGTGCCCTTCAGCTGCTACAAGGTCTCTACTCACAATGGCAAGGATTCTGCTGTCCCTTTTCTTTGTGGCTGCACTCCTGATCTTTGCATCAGCTCGCAGTTCTCGACACTGCACCAGTACTTCTCTCGTATTCTGTCTCTTGGAATATTTGCTGTTTTTCTGACAAAATATGCACTCTGCATCATAAGTCCTAGATGTACTTGGAGCATGTCGAGCTACTCTCTTAGATTGTTTCTCTTCAGCAGAGACACAACTTTTCTTTTCTTTTGCAAGGAGGCCATCAAGAATTTGCTTCATAGTGAAGATACTGCGACACTTTCTGTGGTAGTAGATTGCTGGAATCTGTCCCTCAGGAATGTCTTTTGCCAGTTTCAAAACTGGTGCATGATTTCGTATCTGAGCTGCCCTGAGCAGAGTTCTCCATGAGTCGACACTTTGTAGTGAAACCAGCTTATCTGTATCATCAGAACAGTGGATAATGCACTCCACCCGCGGGCGCTTTGGTATTGGGTAAAAACTTGCTTGTTCACCAGTGGCCATATTCAGTCAGTTTTCACCTGCCACATACAAACAAATACATGTAACTTAGGTGTATGAACACTACTAAAACAAAGTTTACTTTGCTTCACCAGCGTCATATTACCATTATTTATCTTACATAGCCACAAATAGATACATTACCTAGTTGCTATGCAACAGCTGTATTTTGTCCACATGAGGCCGCTAAAATCAACACAAGATGAAAGTTCCTCGTAGCCACTTTAACTAATCATATTAACATATACATTAAAAGAACATGCTAACATTATGGGAAATTAGCTTACAATCTTCTCCAGAGTGAGACAAGAAGATAGATACCAGTTTCCTCTATATGTGTTTAGTAGAAAGCTATCTGGCTGCACGTTAGCCTAGCTTAGCACAATGAATGGAAGTACACAGTACTGGTTATCCTTGGTTGTTGGCCAACTAAGAACTGTCCCAGAGTTTAAGCTAGGCTAATCAGTACCAGGGGTGTTGAAATGCTATATTTGTAAAAATCTGGGCAAATACACAATCGTGAGAGGCACAGAAACAGGTTTCCTGAAAGAAAAATGAAATAGCTGCTCATTTGGAAAGGTTATCATGTATTATTTTACTTCTGTTAGTGTACCAAATAAAATGGCACCAGTGAAGTTGTGTCACCTTGGGTGATATCGATATCTGGTCTGACCCATGGACTAACTGGCTTTGGTCTAGTTAGTTTCTTAGTAATAATGCCCTTCTAATTTAAGGTTCACAATCACCTCACACAATGAAATAGTATGGGTATATTATACATTTCCTGAATCTTTACAGTCCTGTGAGTATTCCAGTTTTTGTGTTTTGTGTCCCTGATATTCCTAGATGCCACAGGGCTAAAAGAAAGTATATAGTTTAGGCGAACATTGCAGAAAGATGTGTGTTATTGACGGGTTGAAGAGCTCAAGTGACCTCTATATTTGTGAGAAATATCCACAACAGGGCTTGAATGGAAGCTAAGAAGGTCCCCTTTAAAATGATACCAAAGTCAATATTATAGAACATTGAAAAATGTCCTGACCATGAGGCTAAACCAGGATATGCACCAGCGTCTAAAATGCAATTTACTTTAGGGGGTGGTTAACTTCATGAGCTGATAACTGTGATACAGCTGCCACTCAGGAATGGTTATCATACCAAAATATCATCTACAGACATGGATCCTTTCAAAAATTATAAGTAAGTTTTGCCACCTTGAGTGTACCGAAATAGGAAATTTTGGGCTCTGGCCCATGGACTATGAGGTCAAACTAGCCTACAAAGATGAACAACATTCGATCGCCAGAAGAGTTGAAGTTAAGTGGAAATGTCCACGAGAATTGGAAAGCTTTTAAGCAAAGTTTTGAGTTGTACGTGTGTGCAATCAGTCTGGAAGATGCGAGACACGAACGTCGGAAGCTAGCATTGCTTCTCACAGTGGCAGGCAGAGCCGCGAGGGACATTTTCAACACGTTTCAGTTTCCTGAGGAGGGCGACGACCAAAAGTACGATGCAGTGCTAGCAAAGTTTGAAGAATATTGCACGCCAAAAAAGAACGAGACATATGAACGGTATGTTTTTCGCAACAGAGTACAAGCTGA
The DNA here is from genome assembly GCF_029633865.1 of Lampris incognitus. NCBI lineage: Eukaryota > Metazoa > Chordata > Actinopteri > Lampriformes > Lampridae > Lampris > Lampris incognitus. The sequence goes on along the minus strand of NC_079216.1, from coordinate 25,171,265 downwards.
GTCAGAACCCATTGAACAGTTTGTCACGGACTTGCGTTTGAAAAGCCAGTCGGGCAACTTTGGCACATTGTGTGACTCGCTAATAAGGGATCAGATAATTATCGGCGTTTTCGACAAGAAAGTGAGAATGCAACTACTCAAAGAGTCCGATCTGAGAACTGGAGAAGGCAGTACAGATCTACCAGGTGTCAGAGAGCACCAAGATGCAGCTCAAATCATTCGAGCCTGAAGCAGCAGCAGCGGCGGTGGATGCGGTACATGAGAGGGCCGCTAGCAAGAGAAACAGCAAAGGAAAGTCCCGCGTGCCCAAGTCCACAAAGGACACAGACTGTGACAGATGCAGGGGCAAACACGCTCCGAATAACTGCCCCACTTACGGTGTGGACTGTCGCAAATGCGGAAAGAAGAATCACTATGCCCGGTGCTGCCCGTCAAAGAAGACGGTACAGGTGGTGCAAGGCAGCGACACCGACATGACCGACACAGAAGAGGACGACGAAAAGTTTGTGGGGACTGTGGAGAGCGAGGAGGACAAAAAGGATGACTGGATAGCCAATCTGGAAATCAACAGAACGACAATGCCTCTAAAATTGGACACAGGGGCTCAGGTGAACATACTGACGATGAAAGACTTTAATAAACTGTACAAGAAGCCAAAAGTGCATGTGAAAAAGGTAAATCTGAGAACGTACAATGATGAACCGATTCCTACAAAAGGGGTATGTAGAGTCACACTGTCAAGGGATGGGCGCTCTGTTAAGGCTATGTTTGTGTTGGTTGAGGGCGATAGACAGCCCATATTAGGTCTGAAATCCTGTGAGAGATTGGGTCTTATCAAAAGAGTGCATGTAATTGACAGGTCTGTAGTGACATCTAGTGGTGCAGCTGACAAACAGCATGAGACTGTAGCTGACACAGGGGAGATAAGAGAGCAATACAGGGACGTATTCAGGGGTATAGGATGCCTACCTGGGCAGTACAGAATCCAGTTAAAAGCAAATGCAGAACCGGCTGTCCATGCAGCAAGGAAGGTGCCGGTGACCCTTAAAGCTAGGCTGAAAGCAGAACTGCAATCCCTTATAGAAAAGGGCATAGTGAGGAAAATAGAGGAACCAACTGAGTGGGTCAGTTCTCTGGTAATAGTTGAGAAAAAGAATGGTGACTTAAGGCTCTGTATAGACCCAAAAGACCTGAACAAGTGGATCAAAAGAGAACACTACAAACTACCAACTAACTCAGACATCACTAGTGCTATGGCAGGTGCGCGCTTCTTCTCCAAGTTAGACGCATCATCAGGGTTCTACCAGATCGTTCTAGACGAAGACAGCTCCAAACTCTGTACCTTTAACACGCCTTTTGGAAGGCACTGTTTTCTTCGCTTACCATTTGGGATATGCTCAGCTCCAGAGTTGTTCCACAAAACAGTGCAGCAGCTGTTTGATGGTATGGAGGGTGTGGGTGTGTTTATTGATGACATAGTGGTCTGGGGCAAAACAAAAGAAGAACATGACGAGAGATTACGCGGGATGCTAGAACAAGCACCTAGATCAGGGCTTAAACTAAACAAGTCGAAATGTGAGTTTGGGATGACAGAGGTTACTTACCTAGGTGAAAAGGTGTCCGCAGAAGGGATACAGCCTGATCCAGAAAAGATAAGGGCGATAGTAGAGATGCCAGCGCCAAAAGACAAAACAGACCTGCAAAGAGCGTTAGGGCTAGTCAACTACATGGGGAAGTTTATACCAAATATGTCTGCTAACACAAAGGCCCTCCGTAGTCTACTGGAAAAGCAAAATGAATGGCAGTGGGAGCACGAACATGCAAACGAGTGGGAGGTGTTAAAGGCCAACCTGATCAAAGAGCCGGTGTTAAAATACTATGATGTTGACAAACCGGTCAAAGTCTCAACTGACGCATCCAAAGAGGGTCTCGGAGCGGTGCTGCTCCAACTACACGGCACACAATGGTCTCCTGTTGCTTACGCATCCCGAATAATGTCACCTGCAGAGGGCAACTATGCGCAAATTGAGAAAGAGACATTAGGCGCAGTTTTCGGATGTGAAAAGTTCCACGAATATATCTATGGCAGGGAAATAATACTAGAGACTGATCACAAGCCGCCTATTGCCATTTCCAGAAAGCCACTGGGGGATGCACCACCGCGCATCCAGCGTCTTATGTTACGTCTACAGAAGTACCACATGACATTCGAGTTTACTCCGGGAAAGTACTTAGTAGTGGCAGATGCTCTCAGCAGAGCGAGTTTGAGGGGCACGGCCCCGAGCAGCACCAAGCAGGAGGTGCAAATCCACGTGGCCTGCGTGAAAGGCCAGCTGCCTGCATCAAACGAGAGATGGGCCCAGCTCGCACAGGAAACGGCAAGCGACAGAGAGTTGCAGGATGTCATAGCAGCCATCCTCTCACCCAGAGATGAGGCCAGGATACTGCCAAGTCCGTATCGCCACACCAGAGATGAACTGTCAGTGATCGACGGGGTACTCCTAAAAGATAAAAAAATAGTAGTTCCCAGCTCCATGAGATCAGAGATGGCTAAGTTAGCACATGAGGGCCATTTAGGAATCGAGAAAAGCAAGAGGCGGGCTCGTGATGTACTGTTTTAGCCATACATGAACAGAGATATTGAGACTCTAGTACAACGATGTGAGATATGCCAACAGCATAGGTATATGCAGCCTAGAGAGCCGCTTCTGCCTCATAGCAAACCGACTGAGCCATGGAGAAAAGTAGCTGCAGACCTATTTCAGCTGAAAGGGAGAGACTATTTAATCATAGTTGACTACCATTCAAACTATCCGGAATATGCGCTGTTGTCTGATACTACAGCAAAGCAAGTGATCACTCATTCTAAGTTCATTTTCGCAAGGCATGGTATTCCAGAAACCTTAGTAAGTGATAACGGGCTGCAGTTTAGTTGTCAGGAGTTCGCAGACTTCGCTAAACAGTATGGATTCAAGCATGTAACCTCAAGCCCACTGTACCCGCAGCCAAATGGTCTAGCGGAAAAGGGAGTACAAATCGTCAAACGGCTGCTAAAGAAAGCAGCAGAAGCGGGTGAGGACCCGTACCTGGCCGTCCTCAACTACAGAGCTTCACCGCAAGAATGTGGCCCCTCGCCAGCAGAGTTGCTGATGAACAGGAAGCTCAAGACAAAGCTGCCGTCGGCGGAGCACCTGCTCCAGCGCGCTGACCACCGCACACAGAGAGAGCACAGGTCCAAACATGCCTATGACAAAAGAGCACGGCCCTTGAGACCTCTGGAACGAGAGGACCCTAGTGAGAGTCAGATGCTATTGAAGATGGGGACCAGTCACACAAGTCCTCAAAGAGACTGCTCCAAGATCATATGAGGTACTTACCAAGAGCGGCAACATGATCCGCAGGAACCGGAGACACCTACTGAAGATTCCACGTTCTGAACCACAGCCTGTAGAGAATGGCCATGACAGGGAGGCTCCGGGAGAGGAAATAGAAGGGGGACATACTCAATCAGACACAGACAGCCCTCCTGTCGTCGAGTCACCCTCACCTGGGGGGGAGCAGGTTCAGCCACCATCCCCGGGGTTGGAGCGGGTTCAAAGGCCAAGTAGAACCATTGTCAGACCTAGGAGACTTGTAGAGGAGTGCTAATAACACACACAGAGTGGTTTTTTTTTTTTAATTTTGTGTTTTATTGCAGCCTTGGAGTTCTGTTCTTGGGGTCATGTTGGGTTCTGGACTCATGTTATTTGTAAATTTATGCTGTATGGTTCCAAAGCAGTGTTTAATTTTGTGAAAAAAAGGGGGAGGTAAAGAGAAGTGTAATAATTGTACTGTTACAGATTGAAGATAATCATCTGTTATTCTTTAAGATCAACTTTATCTTAATCTTTAGAAAAAGGGAGATGTACCGATAGTGGCCTGTAGGGGCGCTATACAGCTACTGCCTGTATGTATGTGCAGAGACCTGCAAATAAAGTTCAGTTATAGAAATGGCGACCAAGTGTGTGCGTGCTCAATGATACAGTAGGTTCTAATTTTCCTGATGTTGTACAGGGCAAATCGGCATAACTGAGCAATCGAGATATGTAAACCTTAAAGGTTAGTTGGTCAATCAAAACACCCAGGTTTCAGGCAGAGTTTGTGGGCTTGAGTCGGCCCTGTGATGGCCTGGTGGCCTGTCCGGGGTGTCCCCCCCCCTGCAGCCCAATGACTGCTGGAATAGGCTCCAGCATCCCCGCGACCCTGCAAGCAGGATAAGCAGTTAAGATAATTGATGGATGGATGGAGTTGAGTTGATCCGAGCTGGATATTGATCTGTTGTTGTAAGGATGGACTGGCTGGGATGACAAAGAGCTCCGTCTTAGTTAGATAGGTTAAGCTGAAGGTGGCGTTCAATGTTTGATACATAAAACAGATGCTTTAGGTTTGGTAATCGTGCAACTGTAACTTCAGACCATCCCGCTTCCTCTCTCCATCTCACGTAAGTCTGAGTAGATTGAAGGATTGAGGGTATTAAGTGCATTATATATCTACACCAATTCAACGTATCGCTAGTGAAACACATACGCGATACGTTTTGTAACAGTTTGGCATTGCACGTGAATAGGAAGGGGAAAGAGTCAGCGGTTGTCTCGAGCTGCTTGCATTCATAGAAAATAACTTTTAATTTTCCCCGCAGCCAGACTTTTGAAAAATTGCTCCTCAATATTTTGAACATTCATCCATCATTCATTTTTCAATTTTACATGTGTGCTATTGACATCACAATTGCCATGTATTTGGCAAAGGCACAGCAGTTTACCAATAAAGAGCTAGAGCCTTTAAACTGGCGTGATATTGTGATATGTAACAATGTCAGTGCAGTCGCGCCAGGCCTGGAGCTCCAGTTTTGACTCATTGGTCCATTTCCTCAGTTTTAACCACAGGCTTTGCGGGTTTTAGCTTCTGCCTGTATGAATCATACAGTGATCAGGGAGTCTCAGGGCTGCACGGGGGACAGAGTGATTGGAGTCCTTTAATATTGTATAGCAATGATCCAGTGTTTTTGTCCCTGGTGGGACATTTAACATGCTGTCTGTATTTTGGCAGTTCATGGCTGAGGTTTGCTCTGTTAAAAACCCCAAGGATAACAAGTAGGGAGTCTGGATATTTGTACTCCATGTTTGTAATTTGATCAGCCAGGTGTTTTTTTTAAATTAAATTTATTTCTGATTTCTCCCAATTTAGTAGCCAATCGATCCCTATTTTAATTCAAACACCCACCCTCATACTGCATGCGTTCGCCAACTGCATCTCTCCGGCCGGCAGTCTCGAAGGAGACCGCCTCCCCACTTTCGTGACAAGGCGACTCCAGGCCGAACCACTGTTTTTTTTCCAACACACCAGAGACGCATTCACGTGATGAACACAAGCCGATTCCGCCCCCCTCCCGAAGACAGCGTTTGCCAATGATTGCTGCTTCATCGAGTCCGGCCATAGTCGGATCTAAGCATCGACACAAAGCCGATGCTTAGACCGCTACACCACCGCGGACCCCGATCAGCCAGGTGTTTTAACGCCTCTTTAACACAGTTCTGGGGTGGGATGTAGTTACCAAACTGAACAAATGATGAAAATTCCCACATTGGATAGAATTGCTTACAGTCAATGAAAAAGGTCTCTAAGTGAGGGCTGCATGATTTCTTCAACACTGTGACATCCTTACGCCAACCTTTGTTTTTTTTTAACAAAACTTTATTTAAATCCAATTCAAAACATTATAAAGAGAACATGAACACACACACACACATATAGTATATATATATATATATATATATATATATATATATATATAAAGAATTATAGACAATACAGCAGGGGACATGGAAAAAACATAACCTTTGTTTATGTAGAAGCATATAGCATCAAACACCGCATCCGGTGCGGAAAGAGGGCAGCACAGACTCACGTTTGCAGTGGCCTCGCCCAATGCCAATTATGCAGTGTCTTTGTCCAAGTCTACGTCTGTATCTAAGTTTGTGTCATCATGTGAAGTTTTATGTTGGTCATCAATTTTGCTTGGCTGTGAGAGCTTGCGTTGTATTGGCTGAGAGCTTGGTCTGCTGCATCCTGTGGGCCCAGGGACCACGACCCTGCCCGGAGCTGTGCCCAAAGAGGAAACACCCGAGGGCGGTCTGACAGGACATGGAAGTGGGGCAGGCTAAGCTAACTGCTAACCCATGGCCCTGTCCGAGAGGAAACACCGAAGCGGTCTGGTGGAGGCCTCACCTAGCGTCGACTGTGCAGTGTTTTTGTCTGTGTCTGTGTTTGGAAGGATGTGAAACTTGCACAGATAGTCATGATCTTTGTGATGGCTGGTTAACAATAATCTCAGCATGTGTGCAGGATCTTTTCACATCATCCAGTCTGGCACTTTGCAACGCCACACATTGCCTGAAAAAAATAGCTCTGGCCTGTGGTAACAGACCATCCACAAAAGTCTGAATAAGCTGTTTTCTCCCACAGAATCCACTGGTGGATCATTTCCACTATGTGTATTGAAAACTTCAATATTCAAGATTTAGTTTGTTATTTTCACTTTGTATGTACCTGCGCACATAAATAAAAACTAAATGCCATTTCTCCCAGCCCACAGCAGTGCAACAGAAAAGATGAAAACACACATCCAAAAATTCCCTAAAAACAATACCACTAAAAACATAAAAACAGAGGGAACAAAACAAAAAAGCACAAACGATTAACAACACAGTCCACTCAAGTGCAACACAGTCCATTAAAGTGCCATTTCAGTTTAAATGTTTATAGCTGGTGTCTGTCAATGATTGACTAGCTGATGGGGGGGGGTAACGGGTAGGTGGATGGGCATGACAGTGGGGGGGACACAGTTTGTTAATAATCCTGGCTGCTTGTGTGTAGAAGCTATTTAGCATTCTGCTGGATTTAGCAGATGCTCCTGTACCTCTTCCCAGATGTCGGGAGGGAAAACAGGCTGTTCGACGGATGGTGGAGAGCCTTAATGATGCTAGAGGCTCTGTGAACACAGCGTTGATGGTAAATCTCCAACAGGAAGGGGAGAGGAGCAAAAATTATCTTGCTAGCTGTCTTCACTATCCTGTTCAGCTGGTGTTATTCGGTCGCTTTGCAGTTACCGAACCAGGAAGTGAGACCACAGGTTAGAATGCTTTCAATGGTGCCTCTGTAGAAGGAGGTGAGGGCTGGAACTTGGAGGCTTGCCCTTTTAAGTCTCTGGAGGGGATGGAGCCGCTGTAGGGTCTTTTAACGATGGCCAGGATGTTAATGGTTGAGGTCAGGTCATCCGCCAGGTGCACTCCCAGAAACTTGATGTTACTGACCCTCTCCACAGTGGTGCCATCGATGGTCAGTGGCATATGATGGTGCCTGCTGATCCTCCTGAAGTCAATCACCATCTCTTTTGTTTTGCTTATATTCAGGGAGAGATTGTGGGATTTGTACCATGCCATTTGCTGGTCCACCTCCATCCTGTATGCAGATTCATCACTATTGCTGACAAGACCCACTACTGTTGTATCATCTGCAAACTTGATGATGTGGTTGGTGTCAAATTTGGCAGTACAGTCATGGGTTAGCAGGGTGAACAATAGGGAGCTCAGGACACAGCCCTGGGGTGAACCTGTGCTCACCAAGATGGAATTTGATGTGTGGCTGCCCACCCTGACTGTCTGCTGCCTCCGAGTCAGGAAGTCCAGGACCCAGTTACAGGTACCAGTGTCCACATCCAGCAACCTCAGCTTCTCTACCAGTTGTTGTGGTATGATGTTGTTAAATGCCGAGCTGAAATCGATGAAGAGGATCCTGGCATAGGTGTTCTTCCCTTCCAGGTGTGACAAAGTGAGGTGGAGTGTGGTAGATATTGCGTCTTCTGTGGATCGGTTGGCTCTATATGCAAACTGTAGGGGATCTAGGTTTGCAGTGAGGCAGGTCTTGATGTGCTGCATCAAGAACTTGAAGCTTTCTAGAGAAATAGTAATCAAATGTCTCTCCTAGCTGTTGTACACAGACATACACAGCTGTGATATTTATGACTGTTGTCTCAACCATAGCATACAAATCTCTTAACTGGAGTTTGATAAGGAGAGCGATGTGTGAGAGACCATTGAGCAGCCGAGTCCCAGTTGGCAAACCTAACTTCTCCCAAGTTAAGACCCATTTTAGTCGCACAGAGATGCTCAAATCCAGCTGCAGTGGGGCTGCTCTGTATCACCAACTTCTTAAGAGCATCTGCAAACATCTGCAACTACTTTTTCTTTTGCAGTGTAGACAAGGAAGTTGGCTGATAGACAATTCACGACGTGGTTACATCTAAGCGACTTGGGACAGAATTACTTCTCAACACTGTTGGATTCCATTTAGGTGTCAATGTAAGTGGATTCAAAGCTTGGTCCAGTTGGCCAGCATATGGAGGAGGTAGCGGAGCCATGATGCAGCCAGGAGGTGGCACTGCAGCAGCTGTCTTGCTGTCAGAAGCCATGGATATTTCTCTTGCAGTTCCATTTGCAACCTGTAGGAAGTGTTCCTTGTTTGGTGAATGAATTTGTTGAGGCTGATGTTGTAGTTGCTGTTGTTTCCCACCTGGGGGTGCTACAACTGGTTGCAGTGGAGGAAGTCATCTAGGAGGTCCAGTTATCATCCACTTTATGAATGCTTACTACCACGGTAGCAGAAGGTGGTGCTATTTTAGGGCAACTGAGAATCATTTGATTAATGTGACAAACTTTTTGCCCTATTGTGTCCCAGACCCCAAGGAATTCCATCATGGTCCCAGTCAGGGGGCCCGAAAGGAGTGTGTGTGTCGGGAGGGGGGGTCTATTAGGTCATGCAGCAGTTTAAGATGAGATTTTCAAAGGAGCCATTTTGTGGCCATGTGGAGTCAAACTCAGCCACATGTTTACAAGATGGCGTGTAAAATATGTTGTGCCCATTACCTCTTCTGCTAAAGCTTTGGGCATTGTCTGCATTATTTTCCCATAAGTTTCATCCACATTCAAGGAAACAGACACTGGCACTCTTGCACTTTTTCCTACTCTTTCAATTCTATTTCAATTCTATTGTCTGCTTCTTTTCCCACAAATTCGAACTCTCAATTTCCTTCATCCATTTGTCATTAAGTTTTTTGAGGCTCGTGCTTTAACTGTTTTAATTTTGGCCTCAAATAGTTTCACTATTTTTCTCAGTGTTTAAGAGAGGCATGATTAAAACTCCCATGTTGAGGAAATTCTGAATTTTTATGCCATGTTTGCAAATACTGTGTGGCATGAAAGTCATACTTGTCATGCATAGCTTCAGCTGGACCCTGAAAGGTTTTCTGACGACCATTCCAGTACCTGTGATGACTTTGTCAAAATATGGGGTTCCTCTGGCTTAAGGTTTGAAAAAAATAAGAGGGTTCTAGCAGTGGCGAAACCTATCTCTCTCTCACTCACTCACCCCCCCCCCCACACACACACACACACACTGCGCACGCTTGGCGCCTTTCACAGACAGAGAGGGGGGAGACACGGCTTTGGGTTTGGAAAAAACCCACAGCGCTCTCTCTCACTCATAAGGGGGGGGGGTAATGAAACACATACTTACTTACATATGCAGCTGCACACATCAGACTCTTCCCCCCCCTTTTTTTCTCTTTGCTTTTTCTAAACAACCAAGACCTAGCCTTCTATTTTTTCTTCTTCAGCTAGGCTTTGGTTTTGTTTTTGTTTTTTTCTAACACACAATACCTTCTTTTCATTTCTACTTTCTTATCATGTTGTTTCACTTCTTTTTACTTTTTGGTCTTTTCTCATCTCTTGTCTTTCCCTTATCTTTTCTCTCTTTTTTTTTTTTTAATAGATCCCTTCAACAAGGAAGAGATTTCCTCCCTCTTTTTTATGAAACAGCTAATGCCTATCTCCCACTCAAGTGAGGAGAAAAGAGGAGTGGAGGAAAAAATCCTCATGCAAACATACAAACAGAGAAGCAGGGAAAGGAAAAAAAATCCTCCGAAATTCAAACCCACTTAACAAGATCAAAGTCACTAAACAGGATCACTTTATTGTTCGAATTTAGATCTCTCACATTTCACTCACAGAATAGGATCACTTTTAATGCTCTTATTTAGATATCTCCCATTCTCCAAGGGGAATACTGCCCCGATTCTCTGTCGAGGAATACTGCCACTATGATGAATATTGCCGCTGGAACCCAGCCACTGAGGATGCACAAGTCAGTGCATTCTTAATGCTGGTCCCAAGCCTGGATAAATGGGGATGGTTGCATCAGCAAGGACATCTGGCGTAAAACCTTTGTCAAATCAAATATGCAGATCATAAATCAGATTTTCATATCAGATCGGCCGAGGCCTGGGTTACCAACAACCGCCCCCGGTACTGTTGGCCAGCTGGGTGCTGGCGGAAACTATACTACTGTTGGGTGAAGGAGAAGGAGAGGGGGAACGCATGTCCAGAGGCAGCAGGAAAGGAGGAAGGGTAGGAGTGTAGAGGTGAGAGTCGGACTTTGAATGTTGGCACTATTACTGGTAAAGGGAGAGAGCTGGCTGATATGATGGAGAGAAGGAAGGTAGGTATACTGTGTGTGCAAGAGACCAGGTGGAAGGCGAGTGAGGCCAGGAGCATCGGAGTTGGGGTGCGAATGGGAGGGGAAATGGGGTAGGGGTAATTTTGAAGGAAGAGTATGTCAAACGTGTGTTTGGAGGTGAAGTGAGTGTCAGTAAGAGTGATGAATATGAAGTTGGAAATTGAAGGTGTGATGATGAATGTTATCAGCTCATATGCCCCGCAAGTTGGGTGTGAGATGGAAGAGAAGGAAGAATTCTGGAGTGAGTTGGATGAAGTGGTGGAGAGTATTCCCAAGGAGGAGAGAGTGTTTGGGCAGCATGGTGGTCCAGTGGTTGCCTCACAGCAAGAACATCTTGGGTTCCAACCCCAGGGTTGTCCAACCTTGGGAGGGGGGAGGTCAACCCACCCAGGTCGTCTGTCCTCTGTGTGGAGTTTGCATATTCTCCCCGTGTCTGTGGTGGGTTTTCTCTGGGTGCTTTTGTTTCCCCCACTATCAAAAGAAACATGCATATTAGGATCTATACTCCTGTTTGTGCCCCTGACCAAGGCAATGGGAAAAGAACTGGAGTGGATCCCCAGGCACAGCATCAAGGCAGCAGCCCACTGCCCCTAGTTACACAGGTCACAGCTAGGATGGGTTAATTTGCAATAACTGAATTTCCCTAATAAAGAAAACTTAATTTAACTTAATTTAAATTGCTTGGAGTGGACTTTAGTGGGCATGCTGGTGAATGGAACAAAGGTGATGGGGAGGTGGTGGACAGGTACAGTGTCAAGGAGAACAATGTGGATGGACAGATGGTAGTGGATGTTGCAACAAGGATGGAAATGGCTTTGGTGAATACATATTTCAATAAGAGGGAGGAACACAGTGTAACTTATAAGAGTGAAGGCAAGTCCAAACAGGTGGCCTATATCTTATGCAGGATAGAATAGAATACACTTTATTTGTCCTTTGTACATACATACAATGAAATTCACTCTCTGCGTTTAACCCATCCTAGCTGTGTAGCTAGGAGCAGTGGGCAGCCGCCATGCAGCACCTGTGAGGCGATTGGAGACTGCAAGGTGGTGACAGGGAAGAATGTAGCTAAGCAGCGTTGGATGGTAGTCTGTAGGATGACTTTGGAGATCAAGAAGAGGAAGGCAGAGCCAAGGTTCAACTGGTGGAAGTTGAAGAAGGAAGACTGTTATGGCAGCCATACCAACATGTGGCTCTACCAAATGTCAGAAACTAAGCAGGTATGGGCTTAGCTAGTACTTGGATGGGAGACCTCCCGGGAAAACTGAGTTACTGCCGGAAGTGGTGTTGGTGGGCTAGTAGGGGGCAGTCTTCCCTCTGGCCCTAATACAAATAAAAATGATCAAATCCCAATGCCCCAGTGCAGTGATGGGGAGACTGTGCTGTAGGTGATGCTCTCCTTTGGATGAGACGTTAAACCGAGGTCCTGACTCACTGTGGTCATTAAAGATCTCATGGCACTTATCACAAAGAGTAGGGGATTCCCCGGTGTCCTGGCAAAATTCCCAAACCTGACTGTCTCCATCTGGCCACCCAATCATCCCCCCATGTAATTGGCTCAATGATTCCTCCCTCTCCACCTCAAGCTGATGTGTGGTGAGCATTTTGGCACAAAATGGCTGCCGTGCATCACCCAGGTGGTGCTACTCATTGTTGATGGTTTAAGTGAGTTATCCCTTCAATGTGAAGCACTTTGGGTGTCTAGAAAAGTGCTATATAAATGTAATGATAATAATAATAATTATTATTATTATTATTATTACTGTTGTGTGGAATTCAGGGGAAAGTTAAGGCAGGCACTGGGTGGTAGTGAAGAGTTGCTGGATGGTTGTGCAACCACTGTAAAAATAGTGAGGGAGACAGTTAGAAAGGTACTTGGTGTGTCATCTGGACAGAGGAAGGGATATAAGGAGACTTGGTGTTGGAATGAGGAAATATAGTTAAGTATACAGAGCAAGAGGTTGGCAAAGAAGAAGTGGGGTAGTCAGAGAGAAGAAAGTAGATAGGAGTACAGGGAGATGTGGCGTAAAAAGAAGAGAGAGATGGCGACAGCAAAGGAAAAGGTGTATGGTGAACTGTATGAGAGGTTAGACACTAAGGAAGGAGAAGAGGACATGAACCGACTGGTTAGACAGTGAGCTGGTAAGGATATGCAGCAGTTTAGGGCGATAAAGGCTAGAGATGGAAATGTTCTAATAAGTGAGGGGAGTGTATTGAGAAGGTGGAAGGAGTACTTTGAGGGGCTGATGAATGAAGAAAATGAGAGAGAGAGAGAAGGTTGGATGATCTGGGGAAAGTGAATCAGGAAGTGCAGTGGATTAGCAAGGAGGAATTGAGAGCAGCTATGAAGAGGATGAAGAGTGGAAAGGCAGTTGGTCCAGATGATTATAATAATTATTATTATTATTATCCATACCTGTGGAGGCATGGAGTTGTTTAGGAGAGATAGTAGTGGAGTTTTAAACTAGATTGTTTAACACAATCTCGGAAAGTGAGAGGATGCCTGAGGAGTGGAGAAGAAGTATACTGGGACAGACTTTCAAGAATAAGGGCAATGTGCAGAGCTGTAGTAACTACAGAAGCATAAATTTGATCAGGCACAGCATGAAGTTATGGGCAAGAGCAGTGGCTGCTAGGGCAAGAGGAGAGGTGATGATTAGCAGAGCGCTACAGATATGATGTTCGCTTTGAGAATGTTGATGGAAAAGTATAGAGAAGGTCAGAAGGCATTACATTGTGTCTTTGTGGATTTAGAGAAAACATATGACAGGATGCCGAGAGAGGAGGTGTGGTATTGTATGAGGAAGTCGGGAGTTGCGGAGAAGTATGTAGGAGTGGTGCAGGATACGTATGAGGGAATTGTGACAATGGTGAGGTGTGCGGTTGGAATGACAGATGGGTTCAAGGTGGAGGTGGGATTACATCAAGGATCGGATCTGATCCCTTTCTTGTTTGCAATAGTGATGGACAGGTTGATGGAGGTGATCAGGCAGGAATCTCTGTGGACTATGATATTCATTGATTATATTGTGATCAGTAGTGACAGTAGGGAGCAGGTTGAGGAGAGCCTGGAGAGTTGGAGGTATGCACTGGAGAGAAGAGAAATAAAAATCATTAGGAGCAAGATGGAATACATATTTATGAACAAGAGGGAGGACAGTGAAATGGCGTGGATACGAGGAGTGGAGGTGATGAAGGTGGATGAGTTTAAATACTTAAGGTCAACTTTTCTTGTCTTATATACACTGCTCAAAAAAATAAAGGGAACACATAAGCAATGCAATGTAGCTCCAAGTCAATCACACTTTTGAGATATCAACCTGTTCAGTTAGGAAGCAACACTGATTTGTGAATCAATTTCACCTGTTGTAGACAATTTGCAAGACAACCCTTATAAAAGGAATGGATTTGCAGGTGGTGGCCACAGACCATTTGCCTGTCCTCATCTTTTTTGGCCGATCTTTGGTTAGTTTTTCATTGTGCTAGTGCCCTCACCACTAGAGGTGGCATGAGGCGGTATCTGCAACCTACAGAAGTTGCTCAGGTAGTGCAGCTCATCCAGGATGACACATCAATGCGTGCTGTGGCAAGAAGATTTGATGTGTCTCCCAGCACAGTGTCCAGAGCATGGAGGAGGTACCAGGAGACAGGCCAGTACACCAGGAGACGTGGAGGGGGCCGCAGGAGGACAACAACCCCGCAGCAGGACCGCTATCTGGTCCTTTGTGCAAGGAGGAACAGGAGGAGCACTGCCGGAGCCCTATAAAACGACCTTCAACAGGCCACTAATGTGCAGGTTTCTGCTCAAACAGTGAGAAACAGAATGCATGAGGATGGTATGAGGGCCCGACATCCACAATTGGGGCCTGTGCTCACAGCCCAACACCGCGCAGCCCGATTGACCTTTGCCAGAGAACATCTTGGTTGGCAGATTCGCCATTGGCGCTCTGTGCTCTTCACAGATGAGAGCAGGTTCACACTGAACACATGTGACAGACGTGAGAGAGTCTGGAGACGCTGTGGAGAACGTTCTGCTGCCTGCAACATCCTCCAGCATGACCGGTTTGGCAGTGGGTCAGTGATGGTCTGGGGAGGCATATCCTTGGAGGGCCGCACAGACCTCTACGTGCTAGCCAGAGGTACCATGACTGCCATTAGGTACCGGGATGAGATCCTCAGACCCATTGTCAGACCATATGCTGGTGCAGTGGGCCCTGGGTTCCTGCTCATGCATGACAATGCTCGTCCTCATGTGGCCAGAGTGTGTCAGCAGTTCCTGTATGTCGAGGGCATTGATGCTATGGACTGGCCTGCACGTTCCCCAGACCTGAATCCAATCGAGCACCTCTGGGACATCATGTCTCGTACCATCCGCCAACGCGATGTCGCACCACAGACTGTCCAGGAGTTGACAGATGCCCTGATCCAGGTCTGGGAGGAGATCCCTCAGGAGACCATCCGTCGTCTCATCAGGAGCATGCCCAGACATTGTAGGGAGTGCATACAGGCACGTGGAGGCCACACACACTACTGAGCCTCATTTTGAATCGTCTTGAAGAATTTCCACAGAAGTTGGATCAGCCTATGTTCTCATTTTCCACTTTGATTTTGAGTATGATTCTGAATCCAGACCTTAATGGGCTAATGATTTTGATTTCCATTGATCATTCTTAGGTTATTTTGCTCTAAACACATTCCTCTGTCTAATAAAATTTTCAGCTGAAATATGTCATTCATCGAGGTCTGTATTGTGTTTTTAGGTGTTCCCTTTATTTTTTTGAGCAGTATACTTGAGGTCAAAGTAATGGGGAGTGCAAAAAGATGTGAAGAAGAGAGTGCAGGCAGGGTGGAGTGGGTACAGAAGAGTGTCAGGAGTGATTTGCGACAAAAGAGTAACAGCAAGAGTTAAAGGGAAGGTTTACAACATGGTTGTGAGACCAGCTATGTTATATGGTTTGGAGACAGTGGCACTGATGAAAAGACAGGAGGTGGAGCTGGAGGTGGCAGAGTTGAAGATGTTAAGATTTTCATTGGGAGTGACAAAGAAGGACAGGATTAAGAACGAGCATATGAGAGGGGCAGCTCAGCTTGGACAGTTTGGAGACAAAGCAAGAGAGGCCAGATTGAGATGGTTTGGACATGTGTGGAGGGGAGATCCTGGGTATATTGGGAGAAGGATACTGAATATGAGAGCTGCCAGGGAAGAGGAAAAGAGGAAGGCCAAAGAGGAGGTTTATGGATGTGGTGAGGGAGGACATGCAAATGGCTGGTGTGACAGCTG
Organism: Lampris incognitus; assembly: GCF_029633865.1. NCBI lineage: Eukaryota > Metazoa > Chordata > Actinopteri > Lampriformes > Lampridae > Lampris > Lampris incognitus. Next base: position 25,155,370 of record NC_079216.1, on the reverse strand, counting down.
AAGATGCAGAAGACAGGAAGAGATGGAAACGGATGATCTGCTGTGGCGACCCCTAACGGGAGCAGCCGAAAATATAAGTAGTAATAATAGGTTTTCCATCGGTTAATAATGCTTCGTCTTTATTTTATTGAGACTCTAACTCAAAATGACCTTAAAGGGTCTTTGGGTCAAATTGACCCGTTTTAAAATTTCAACATCAAGGAAAAGTATGTTAAAATTATTTTTTCTCTATGAAACTTCTTCTGCTTGGCTTATTTACTGTACTAAACATGTGATATGAAAATGGTACATTTCATGCATTTGCTGCCCCCCCCTGCATCAACATATAACACCCAGGGTCTTCGGGTCAATTTGACCCGGCCATTGAAAGTGGAGGCTAAAAGGGGTCAGAAGTGAAATTTAGATCATTTCTTTCTTTGACAATGTTAGACATATTGGTATTTTCTAGTAATCATTGCATTTTGACACACGCACGCACGCACGCACGCACACACACACACACACACACACACACACACACACACACGCACACATGCACACACACACACGCACACATGCACACACAATGAAAGTCAGCTGCAGAGTGTATTTTAGGTAGGTTTTGCTACTTTTTTGCTATTTTTAGCTTCAGGTTCCCTCTCTTGCACCTGTGTGGGCGGAATTTTCTCGGATAAACCCCGGGAAAACTCCACCCACACTCAGCAGTAGAGGGGAGATAGACAAAACCTCAGCTCAAGGTCAACTCTTTAGCTGACTTTCAGAATGACAACATGAGCAATTCAAACAGAGAGAGGACAGTCCTGGTGTATCTGGCAGGTATTTTTGACCATCAACAACATAACAACAGTGAAATAGAAGATGGACGTGACAGTGAAATTGAAGAGGATGTGTCTGAAGATGAAGATAAGGTCAGTGATGAAGATTATGAAGTTTCTGATTATGCATCATCTGATGAGGACATTCCTGTTCCTCCAAGCGAGACTTTCATCTCAAAAAATGGTGAAATACAGTGGTCCTCAACCACTAAACGTCAAGGAAGACTGAATGCAGAAAATATAATCAAGATGGTGCCAGGGCCCACCAGGATCGCAGTGACTCGAATCACAGACATCAAATTTTTTTTTGAGCTGCTCATCCCCAAGTCAATCCAGAAGATTATTCTAGAAACGACTAATCTAGAAGGGAGGCTAGTCTTTGGGGAGAACTGGAAGGAGATGGATGAAACACACTTAGAAGCATATTTTGGGCTTCTCATACTGGCTGGCCTCTATAGGTCAAAGGATGAATCAACACAGAGCCTGTGGGATGCAGAGACAGGCAGGTCCATTTTTCGTGCAGCTATGTCTCTAAAACAATTCAAAATGTTGTCCTAAACAATCCGATTTCATAATCGGGTAACATGAACAAGAGGAGACAAGCTGGCACCAATCAGGACCGTGTGGGACAAGTGGGTAGAGCGCCTTCCACTGTTCTACAACCCAGGTCCTAATGTCACAGTAGATGAAAGGCTGGTGGCATTTAGAGGCAGCTGCCCATTCAAGCAATACATGCCTTCCAAGCCAGCAAAGTATAGCATAAAGATCTGGGCAGCAACAGATGCCAAATCCAGCTATGCATTGAATATGCAGGTGTACACTGGAAGGCCAGTTGGAGAAGCCCCAGAAAGGAACCAGGGCAAGAGGGTTGTGCTCGACATGGTGCAGGGTCTCAGGGGTCACAACATCATCTGTGACAATGTTTTCACTTCATACAACCTGGGACAGGAGCTTCTAAATAAAAAGCTAACAATGCTTGGAACTGTTCGAAAAAACAGAAGTGAACTCCCTGCCCAAGTGTTGGTGATGAAGGACAGGGCCCCTCTGTCATCAAAGTTTGCCTTCACTGAAACCACAGCCCTGGTGTCATACTGCCCCAAGAAGGGGAAGAATGTTGTGCTCATGAGCACTTTGCATAAAGATGCAGAAGTCAGCGTGAGAGAAGACCAGATACCCACCATGATCCTCCACTACAATGGTACAAAAGGAGGAGTGGATAATCGGGACAAAGTGACAGGGTGCTACAGCACGAAGAGGATGACTGCATGCTGGCCTTTAGTTGTCTTCTACTATATAATTGATGTTTCAGTCTACAATGCCTTCGTCATATGGAGGGAGATGTTTCCTGAGTGGAATCAGGCAAAGCTCCACAAGAGGCGCATCTTCCATGAAGAGCTGGGGAAAGCACTCGTGGTACCAGCGATACTACAGAGGCAGCACTTACCAAGGACCCCTGCTGCTGCAACCACAGTGAGGGAGATCCGGGAGAGGGCTTCCCCCTGTACAACAATGCATGAGGTAAGTGTGTGTGTGTATGTGTGTGTGTGCATGTGCATGTGCATGTCAGGGGATCGGGGTCAGCAAAAAGACATACTAAAGTAATCATCAGCCTCATCTTTCTAGGTTGCTGCTGGAGGAAAAAAAAGAGAGGAAGAGATGCAAGGTCTGCAAGCTGTCTGACGACGTCAAGATAACCACGACGTGTGACATGTGCAAAACATATTTGCACAAAGCACACCGTGACTACATGTCACTCATGTTTTGGGAATGATTAATTTTTTTTTCATCTTTCATACACACGCACACGCACACGCACACACACACACACACACACACACACACACACACACACACACTTTCTCTAAATGGAAGTTTACGTTTCAATAGAATTCCTCTCATTTCACTTGTTTTTTTTTTTCAACCCTGAAGTTTTTTCCTATGTTCAGAACAAGGAGTTGGAATATGTACGTTATGTTCGGTTTTTTTTTAATGAATAAATAAATACATAAATAGAGTAGCTTCTTTATTAATGGTATATGGGTGGTAGCCACAAAACCCTTCTATTGTCTGCCTGAAAGACACAAAAAATATTGATTGAATTGTTCGTAATGTAGTTAGTAATGAAGAACAAACTATGATTAGTGGGATTTTATGGGTTTATAACTACTTTAGAATGGTTGAACATTGGTTGAACGCCCGAAGACCCTGGGTGTGACTAAAAAAACGAAGACTCTACGAAGGTTAAGGGAAAGGGAATACTGCCCTTTCCTTTTTATGTATTTTCAGGGAAGAGAAATTAATTATCTCCCTATAGGCAAACTCCAGTCCCTCTAGTCTCCAAAAAGTATGAAGTCCCTCTAAGCTGAGAGTATCTATGACATCATCACACACAACAAAACTTCAACAACCATCAATGCAAGTTTTAAAACTAAACCCACTTTTTTAGAATTTGAATGAGTAATGCAATTTCCACACAAATAATCATGTGTCAATTAATTTCCTATAACCCATTAAAAGGTTTTCAAAAGTTTAAATCACTTACTGCCTTCCCATTTCTTGACAGGGGGACCGAAGGCATCTCGAAAAAACAAAAACAAAAAACAAAAAAAAAGTTATTTGGGCTTGAGGTATCCCCAGTCTCCTAGGACTGTCCCGCACGTGGACTGGTCAGCTTAACAAGAAAAGGTCAGCAGGTTAGAATCTCGGTGGAACCTTGAAGTATTTCGTGAAAATTTGCTTGCAAACACTCTGGACTCAGGGATAATTACATGAAACAATGATGGGCGATAATAAAATCACTTAGTATTGGTCAATGCAGGACAAAACAAGACAAGACAAATAGTCTTATTATATAGACTATAGATCTTATTGATTACATTTAAAGCTCTGCATGATCTTGCCCCCAGTTACATTTCTGATCTGCTCATTCCTCATTCCACTTCCCGACCATGCTGATCCTCAAACCTGGGTCTTTTATCCACCCCCCACTCCAACTGCAAAATAAAAGGTGACCACGCCTTTTCAGTTTTAGCCCCAAGCCTCTGGAATAATCTTCCCCAAAACCCATCTTTTCAGGCAAGTCTTTTTATTCCTGACTTCTGTTTTTTTTTTTTCGTTTTTAGCTCGGTCCGTTACTCCCTATGCCCTGTCTTATATTCATTCAATTTATTTTATGTATTTACTCGTATTTTTCTGATTGCATGTAAACACTTTGTAACTGTGTGTTTGTAAAAGTGCCATATAAATAAAACTTTATTTACTTGGTCATTTTTGAGACATGTTTCATGACCACTGAAGAATAGTGCATTTTCACTTACTGTTACAATTATCCCACACCTCTGTCACAATTTTTATTCATTGTAAATGTATGTAAATAGAATATATATATACTTTTAGTTTTTAATTGACTTCATTGAATTAACTCAATAGACAAGATGATGTCTAGACATATATAGATTGCTGCAATGAGAACTGGAGAGAAATGGAAAGCACTAATGTGGGCGTCATGATCGAACTGTTGGTTGATAATAATCCAGCAAATTACACACTTCAATGTAATCCTAATATTTTTCATTGCATAATGTGAAATTAGATGTGAAATTATCTGAAAGTGGGTGGAATGGTGGCGCAGTGGTTAACGCAGTCACCTCATAGCAAGAAGGTCGTGGTTCGAGCCCCGGGGTAGTACAACCTTGGGGGTCATCCCAGGTCGTCCTCTGTGTGGAGTTAGCATGTTTTCCCCGAGTCTGCATGGGTTTCCTCCGGCGGCTCCGGTTTCCTCCCACAGTCCAAAGACATGTAGGTCAGGTGAATCGGCCCAGGCCCGTAGCCAGAAACATATTTTTTGGGGGGGGGGGTCGGGCAACACTGCCGAAAGCTACCGGTAAATAAAATTCCCACACTGTATACTATAGCCTAATACCCAACCGTACGGTAAATGTCAACGCATTAATGGCCCATAGATAATCATCAATGCATTAATAAATAAAAGTGGGTCTTACCTTATAAAAGCAGATCCAATCGTCTTTTTTGTCTGCAAAAGATGCCCAGTACCTCTTCCGGCGTCACCACAATGTCTCTGTGCTCCGAGAGCAATGTCAGTCCATTAAGCCGTCTTTCCGTCATTGTACTGCGCATTTTGTCCTTGATCCTTCCCAAACGGGAAAAACTTTTCTCGACATGGGCACTGGTGACAGGAAGCGTGGTCAAAACGCGGAGAAGCTTGAAGATGCTTGGAAACAACTCACTGTTACAGGCATTTAATGCCTCAATGGCATTTTGTGGAACATACGTTGCATCTTTCCATTTATCCCGCCAGGTGTCAATTTCTGACTTTATAACTTCCAGATGCGGTGACACTTCATCAGGATACAGGTTGGAGAGCGCTTGAGCTGAGCTGTCGTTCAGCATGCTGACCTTAGATGGCAGTAAGGAGCAGAGGTTGGAGATCACATTTCTGTGTTTGCTGAAGCGTTCCTTCATCTGTGATGAATAAAAGTCAAGCATGAGTATGAAAAGCTTTTGCCGGTAGTGATTTTCACAGGCCTTCAATGGATCCTCATTGCAGTCCATGCCTCTTCGTGGTCGAAATTCAACCCCATACTTGGCTGCTTGGGAAGAGGTCTTTTGGAAAATCTGCCTGAACTCCATCTCAGAGTTAACCCTCATCTCATCTACCTGCTTAATAACAGCATCAGCAGCTGAAGGTGGACAGGTGGTAGGTTTTTGCAAGCATCTTCTCACTCACATTCATGGACAGCATGAATTCTGCATTGTCAATTGAATTAAAGAGCTGAGTGGCTTTGACAGATGTGTCTCCTGTGAAGGTTTCACTGATTTTCTGCAGGCTGGATCGCACAGGGTCTAAAAGCTCGTTGAATGTAAATATTGCGTCGTGGCGTTCGACCCATCTCGTTTCACACAACTTCGTCAGTCGCGTTTTCTTGCAGTCAGGTAAAAGACGTTCCGTCTCGTGTCGCAGACTGGCAGACCGCAAAGCCGAATCATGGAAAAAAGTGCAGATTTCCGAGACAATTCCAAAGCAATTTCGCGCCATTTGTACAGTGCAGCACTTGTTTAGGACCAAATTCAAACTGTGGCTAGCACAGTGCACATAAACTGCTTGCTTGTGCTTCTCTTTGATTTTAGCTTGGGCACCATTTAAACGGCCACTCATGGCAGATGCGCCGTCGTATCCCTGGCCACGTAAAAACTGTAAATCAACGCCTGCATTTGTCAACTGACTTTCGATTGAATTGGCGATTGCCTCCCCGGTTAACATCTCGATATCAACAAAGGACAAAAAAATCCTCTCTGATGCTATATTGGCTGTCATGCTGGTTCACGTATCTGACAGACAGAAAGCTGCTCCCGCCCTGAAACATCTTTCATTTCATCTACCAACACAGCGAAACACTGCGCGGAGTTTACTTTCTGCACCAGTTTGTTTGTTATCACATCTCCAATTATGCTGATTATTTCATTTTGTACATCAGGACTGCAGTAGCTAGCGTTTGCTGCACATTTACTCAAGTGTTGTAACAATACTGTGTCGCCAGATGTAGCCCTAAACCTGAGTAAAGCCCTGAAATTTCCGTCATTGTGAGTTGGCTCATTCAATGTCACTGGTCCTGAATTAATATCACCTCTCAGGGCGACCGCAAAAAATCAACGTTGCAATGATGCTTTTGAGTTTTTCTCTGTTTTCTTGGACTAGTGTAAACTACTAATAAGACCCGTTAGTCCCTAGCTAAAGGGTCCTTTAGCCGAGCGGTTAGTGATGAAGCCTTGTGGCGCAGTACACCCCGCATCGAATCCCGCACCGGGCAAGAAAATAACCGGTTACATTGGTGGCAGCGGTGGGACCCGGAAGTGTGCAGATCCTCAGAAGTCTCTTCGGAGCGCGGAATGACAAAGCGCGAGGGCACGCTTCCGGGGAGGGTGACGACTGTAAACTAGTAATAAGACACGTTAGGCCCTAGCCAATGGGTCTGACCCTTTAGCCGAGCGGTTAGTGATGTCGCCTTGTGGCTCAGTACACCCTGCATCGAATCCCGCACCGGGCAAAAAAATAACCGGTTACACTAGCTTTTTTCTCTCAGAATCTAGCCCCAGTGAAATTGCATCCATTTTATTGTTGAGAACTTTCAAACATGCATCCTTGTGATATGCCTTTTGTGCATGGTCTTTGAACGTCTCTAAAGCATGTTTCCAGTCTGAGAAGTGGACATTAATTAGCTTGCCAGCTTTTCTGTGCCCTCCCTTGCCCACAACATGCTCGACTGCAAACGCAACACAGTGCTTACAAAAACAACCGTCGGACCTTGTTGAGTATACTAGCCAGGGAATGTTTGTCCGATATTGGCCGTCCAGTCCAGTGAGTGTATTTCTCTTCTCTGTTCGTCTGATATTTTCCCACCAATATAATCCACAAAGTCGTGTGAGAACGTTTCCGAGGTAGAGGACGGCGGGTCTGCTAACTCTGGCTTCCGTTTCCGAGGAGGAGGGCAGTGGGTCTGCTAACACTTGCTCCGGAAAATCGGTAACGTTAGTGACCAGATCATCTGTAATGATCTTTTTTTTCTTTTTTGAGTCGGGACACGTTGAAAAAAAAAATCACTGATTTTACGAATATTAACTTTACTGCTCTTGCCTGATTTACAGGTAGCTTTCGGCGGCTCCATTGCTTTTGAAAAGCAAACTATAGATCGACCATTTAGCTAGCATAACCAGTGCTTAGCTGACTCGTCAGACCCCTGAGCTAATCAAAAACGTGTGATTTTATTTTTTTTACGAAACAGACCAATAAGATACATCATGTTTGGAAACAAAATAACTGACAGGTTTAACGCCTGTCAGTCACGATAGATGCAGTGTATGAGTAGGCTAGCGGGGCGGGGACAAATAATCAAAACGATAACTAAATAATTATTGGTGCCATTTCAGACGGGCCGTGGGGTTTCGGGGGGGGGGGGTTCAGACACGAAAACCACCTACCTGGCTACGTGCCTGAATCGGCCATACTAAATTGTCTCTAGGCGTGTGTGTGTGTGTGTGTGTGTGTGTGTGTGTGTGTGTGTGTGTGTGTGTGTGTGTGTGTGTGTGTGTGTGTGTGTGTGTGTGTGTGTGTTGGCCCTGTGATGGCCTGGTGGCCTGTCCAGGGTGTCACCCCACCTGCAGCCCAGTGACTGCTGGGATAAGCTTCAGCATCCCCGCAACCCTGAGAGCAGGATAAGCAGTTTGGATAATGGATGGCTGGATGGATTTATCGGAAAGTAATGTTTTTGCTCAGTATATAGCGTTCACAAAACTGTCTGCATTTCACTCCACAAAAAACAACACCAACGGAGTTAATGTAGAAAAAAAACTAGGATCAGAGTACAAATTATTTTTAATACAAAATTATGTTGAATGTAAATTAAGGATCTTATTTATCATGATTTGATTTTCACTCCTGTCAAGATTAATAAGTACACCTTTGTACATTGGATCTAAGCAATTTTACAATGTGTTTCAAGTCTGCAAATGGTATAAAGCTATAATAATTCTATTATTCTATTTTGGATTTTTTTTTAAATTAATCAAGAGTAAAGAGCCCATTCAGCACTACATCAGCATTTTTGTCCAAAAACCCAGCTTCTAGTAGGAAAGGAGGAAAAACGTAGTCTGGAAAACAACACATGAAAACTTAACGTCTAAATTAGTTTAGGCACAGTCCATTTGATAAGCACACCGACCATTTTTAATAATGTCTGATTTTGAATTTAACTATCACCTGCTTCTACTCTAAGTCAGATGTGGCAGTTTATTGAAGTAGCAGGGGTGTTGTACATCCAAGAATGTTTGAGAAGGAATTACAACTACTCTTAAACTTCAAGGTCAAGGGTTAAAATCCAACACAGTAATATGTTTAGGTTTGTAGGATGCAGAAGTCTCATTCATTGTCATTATTTACTGCTGCCCTGATCATATCCCTGTTGTGTTTTGTTTTTGTTGCTGTACAGATTTCCCTCACTGTTGCCTGAGGAGATGGCGATGAGAGAGAGAGAGAGAGAGAGAGAGAGAGAAGAGGGGGAGTCCCAACACACAACTATGATTGACATCTAGAAAGACAAGAGATGCTGCAGAAGGACAACATTTTGCTATCAGTTGATGTTTGGATACAGAGCTACTTAAAATAACCATATTAGAAATATACAACTTAGTCTCAAATATAGCCTCGTAATAAAGAGCTGAAAAACAAATGTAGAACTCTTAAACCTGGGAAGGACAGAGGGAATGTTTTTTCACAAATGGGCAGTCAAGATGATGTCCAGATAGGAGGAACAGAGGAGAATGGAATCGTAATAACCTGGTTCTCAGATTAAGTGGAGTAGCCCTGCTGATCGTAATAGAAGTGATAGAAATCTCCGTGTGCTGCACTGATGACAACAGCTTCATGAGAGGCACCACACACCAGTGGGTCAAATCAAATGCAGTCCCATTCAGTTCCTAGTCAGTCTGTCCAAAAGACAAGGCGATTGCTGGCAATCATGAGGAGGATCTTCCATGTGAAGGGAGATGTGATGTGCACTGTTCTGCTGCTTGTGCTACTCTGCATACTGCTCTATGCTCAACAGGTAAGGGTGGTATTTAACGCATCAAACAATGAATGGGTTTAAAGGGTACATTCATTCAAATTCTTTTTTTTTCTCTCAAAATTAATTTCATGCGTATGGCACAATTAGTTTCATGTGTATGATCCAATCCCACCCTTATTCCCAGGTCCTGGTCTCCTTACGGTGGGACAGAACCACATTAAAGCTGGAAATGCAGGGTTCTACAAGCTCCAGCCGGGCTTTACTTGGAGCTGATGGGAAGACTGAGACAGTCATAGGGGCCAGAATAAGCCAGAAGTCTCAAGGGGTATGACCCGCTGTTTCAAATTCTTTTTGTGTGTCTGTATGATTCTATGTATACAGTGAATATAAAACGTCTACACACCCCTGTTAAAATGAAAGGTTTTTGTGATATAAATGACACCAAGACAAATGTCGTCAGAACTGTTTCTGTGAAATTGCAACCTATAAAATTAAACTGAAAAAAAAACTTAAACATTTTAGGAAAAAAAAAAGAATAATGTGGTTGCATAAGTGTCATCATCATCGGCGGTCACTCAAAGCGAGTATGACTGTCCTCCTCTCCATTGGGTTGCCTACTTATGGGGCTTCAGGTAGCTGTAGAGGCCAATCTGCGACCCACATACTTAATGTGGACAGGGGAAAGTTTGAGGCAAGCTATTTTTAGGGCACCTTTTCTAGCCCATTTCCCAGGTGGAGTGAGCAGAGTGGATCCTAAAGAGGGCTGCTTAGTCGTGGGTGCAGTTACTGAAGGGCTCTTTCTATTTCATTCCAAGAGCCTAGTGACTGAATCTAGCACCCACCGCCTGATGTGCCAGCTCATGACTAGGGGCTTCCAGCTCTCACAATCCTGCCCATGTCGCCACTTACCAGTCGCCATGGAACTCAATCTGGGGTGTCAGGGTGGATTCCCTTTATGGAAGACGCCTGTGCGTGACATTGTTTAATGTGGGGAGACTGGTGCACAGAAAGCCACCACATGGTCCTTGACAGATCTGGGTCAGGATCCAGTGGCATGGAGTCCAAGACAACCAGGGGCCCATTTCTGCTGCAACCTTTATCCGCCTTCCCAGCCGTTGTGATGCTTCCCTAAAGTCAGCCATCATCCTCCGCCTGTTCCACCACTGAGTTCTTGGTTGGATTGCTCTTTGTCAGGGACCTCCCCCTTGAGCTTACCCCCATGAGTGACCTGACCAGGAGCATAACTCATGATGGCATTGCTCTCGGGATCTCAGGGCCACGCAAGCTTCTCCACCATGACAAGGTGACAATCCACGGAGAAGTGTATAAGTGTGCACACCCCTAAACTAATACTTTGTTGAAGCACCTTTTGATAGATAGATACATAGATATATAGTAGGGGAGGCATGATTCGCAAATCTCATGGATCGATACGTCTCACGATTCTGGGCTCACGATTTCTATTCAATACGTAAGTGTGGATGCCTTGGTAAGCAAGAGACAAAACACCATTGCAGTTCTCTACTTTTCATTTTTTTTAAGAATTAGGCCCAACATTTTGGCATTATCAAGGCACGTATTCAAACGCAATGCAAGTGTAAAAGTTCTAACAAAAGTTTGCGCGGTCTTTTCTTGATGTGTAACACAATTGCTTCAGTTTAAAACTTTAAAAACTACTAGAACAACCAATGCCGTCATTTTGACCGTTTTGGATTTTCAAAGTTTAATAACTTTGTGAGAAAAAAAAGATACAGACCTGCCGCTCCCTGAATGCTCCTAAAATTTCATATATTTGCATTAAAATGCGTTTTAGATCAATTGCACAAAAAAAGGTTATGACAAGATCTACCTAAAAAAATCGTGAGCGCAAATAATTAGCTTGTCATCGTTCACGTCATGACACTATTTACGACGTTTGTTGTCACGTCATTTACTTCGCAACTTTCAGCGCTTTCTTCTTTTTTTACATTTCACGTTTTAAAGGCCATGTTTCGTTTGTTAGATCAGCAATATGTGTTTTCCGTTTTTTGTTTTTCAAAGGCCGGGTAAAGCCGCCATTTCAGACACACCACGACTACCACCGAGGCCTTGCAGTATTTACAGGCGTTGTACAACGGCGATTTTAAATTATTTGAAAAATAGTATTGTAACGATCACGGATGTGTAGACTCGCTAGCCCGTTAGTCTCGCGATACCAGACGATGGGAGAGCTCCGCCTACCAATCGTCTGGGGATTTCTAAATGCAAGGTAGTTGCTAGAACGGCGGCTCGAACCTACGGCTACTGCTACGCGCTCTCTCTCCCCATCTTCCTCCGTAGTGAAACAAACTGGAGATATAGTGAATCACTTTGTAACGTGGAGAGAGCTTTTTAAAACATTGAAAATGGATGTCCCGAGTAACGTTAGATCATTTGATTCCGTTTTATCGAACGTGTGCTCAGTCCACAAGATTGGTGCAATTAAGGATTTACAGCGGCTTTGTTTAAAACTTTTAACCCAGGATAAGAAAGACGTGTTTGCTTGTTTACCAACTGGTTACGGGAAAAGCTTGGTCTATCAAGCCTGGCCAACTGTCTGCGACTTGTCCGCACAGGGACAGAAATCTATGGTACTGGTCATATGCCTTTTGCAGTCGATAATGGAGGAGCAGACCGTTTTTGAAAGCAAAAGGCATTCCTGTCGCATACGCGGGACAAATAAAAGCGAGGACATCGATGACCAGATCGTCGCCGGTGATTTCGCCCTTGTTTGGCACACCAGAAACTTGTTGGCCAAGCAAAGTGGAGACGGCTTCTACAAACCGTTATTTCGGGAGCGGCTGGTTGGAGTGGCTGTTGACGAAGTACACACTGTAGTGCAATGGTGAGTTTGAAACCATAATTAATGTTAGTTCGCTGACTGTGTATTGTTTGTCTAGTTTTCTTCGGCGACTGCGCCTGAGCCATCCTTATCCTTTAACGCAAGTGTTGCTGTTTACAAGCACACGACTTCTGCATGTCACCGCCCCAATGTGACGGCCCCGCCCTAAAGCCTTTGGATTGGTTCTTAACGTTTTTTTTAAACTCTAATTGTTTCCACCTAATTTTAGCAACGAAAGCTGGGAGAATGGCTACTAGCCCGTTGGCTAACGGGTCGGACCCTTTAGTCGACTGCTTAACGTAATCGCCCGTCGTGCGGGAGACACGGGTTTTGCATCGGCGATCGGGCTGCGGCGATTCCTGGCTCCCCCCTGAATTCGCTACGGTATTAAAGTTGTTAAAATGTTAATTTTTGGTGTCAGTCACTTCCTAGCAGACATGCTAACATATGCAGTGCATTAATATCTCAATTGGGTATTTATCTGGACAGAATAAAGAGTTTAAAAACTGGCGGTCATTATGACCGCCCATGGTCGTTTTAGGTAGGAGTGAAATCTCAGTTCTAGTTTAATTACACACAATCTCGCGAAATGGGGAGCGTCTATAGAACCGTGAAGACCGTATCGGACGATTCGGAATTCGATCTAGCATCGCATTGTCCCACCCCTAAATAGTGTTTATTAGCCACACGACCGAGGCCAGTTGAATTTGTTTTCGGTACAGCATGTTAAACTCTAAAGCACAATATATCCATGGACAACAGCTGACACACCACATATTATCACGAACAGTACAGTCACACAATAGCAGAAACAAACATATTACACACAACAATTAGGTGAACGATAGTATGCATGCCAGTGGTGTGTGAGGAGGGGGCTACAGGGAGGAATTCGGAGTCCTGACAGCTAGGGGGGAAAAAACTGAAGCGTTTAGTCTTAGCGGACTGTGACCTGTAGCGCTTCCCTGAGGGAAGGAGCTGGAAGAGGTGATGAGTAGGATGTGAGGGGTCAGAGATGATCTTCTTTGCTCACTTTACACTCCGGTGAGTATGTAGATAATCCACTGAGGGGAGTGTGCTGCTTGCTATTTTGGATGCCTTGCTGACAATCTGCTGCAGTTTTTTCATGTTTGACTGTCCGTGCCGCTGTACCATACTGTAATAAAATATGTAATGATGGACTTGATAATGGCTGAGTAAAACAGAATGAGAAGTTGATGTTTGATCCGCTACTTTTTAAGCTGCCTAAGAAAGTGAAGTAATTGTTGAGCTTTTTCAGTGATGTGTTTGGTGTTAATTTTCCCCTTCAGCTTATTGTTGATATATCTTCCAAGGAATTTAAAAGAGTCAGTGGTGGTGATGGGGTCTCCATTCATTTGTATGGGTGTTTTGGGATTTGGCATGCATCTGAAGTCAATAACAAGTTCTTGGGTTTTGGCTGTATTAAGCAGAAGGTCGTTGTTTGCACACCAACTGACAGCTTGTTCTACTTTGGTGTGGTACTGGGTTTAATCATTGTTGGAGATAAGGCCCACAAGGGTTGTGTCATCTGCATATTTTATTATTTTCACAAAACTGTCCATATATACAAAGTGGGTGGTGTACAGTGAGAAGAGCCAGAGGGAAAGAACACAGCCCTGAGCAGCACCTGTAAGAGGGTATGGGTGTAAGGTTAGGTAATCCACCTCTTTAACCTCTGTGGCCTGTTCTACAGGAAGCTCAGTATCCAGAAGCATATGGCTGGGTCCAGTGGCACCGGCAGCCGTAATCCTGTATGCACCGTGCGTACATTTTTTTATGATTTTGTTCTTTTTTTTTTCTTTAACATTCTATCTTGAAAATAAAATTATGACAACAGCAGATCCAGTTTTTGGATTCTCTTTTATTGAATAATGTGCTTGAGATGCATTTTTGGCGGCATCCACTCACTAGCCACTCGCGCCGTTTGACACAAATACATTTGAAGGCCGATGATTGGTGTTAATGTCACTGGCTAATAGCGCACAGTGCGTACAGATCCCTGTACGCACGGTGCATACAGGATTAAAGCTGCCGGCACCACTGGCTGGGTCAATGTTCATATCCAAGAGAATGGTAGCGTTTGAGTGGGTTGATGGAGTTGAAGGCAGAACTAAAGTCTGTGAATAAGATGTGTGTGTTTGATGATTCCAATTTTTGCAGGGCATGGTGGAGGGCTATGCTAACTGCATCCTCAACAGGCCGGTTGGCTTGATAGGCAAATTGATATGGGTCCATCATTGGAGAGGTGCAACATTTTAAGTATGACAGAATGATATGCTCAAATGCTTTCATGGCCACAGATGTTAGGGCAACTGGTCAGTAGTCCTTGAGGCAGGTGATCTTTGAGGACTTTGGCACAGGAATGATTGTAGAGAGTTTTAAGCACTGTGGGACTGGACTTTAGCTTACAGAGGTATTACATTGTATTTTAAGTGGTACCGCAGCCTTAAAGCCCAGACCAGTAGGCTCTGGAACAGCTTTTTCCACCAAGCAACCAAGCTTTTTTAGCAAAGAACATTAAAGCCTGTTGCCAGAGTGACTGGTACTGACCTATGGTCTTCAGTGGATCATCAGTTCACACACACACAAACACACACACACACACACAGACGTAGCTTGGCATACACAAACACACGCAACTATGCAAACAACTACACACACATATGCACATTTATTAAGGCACAGCCTACATACACACAGCACCTGACATACACTGTACACTATTTATTATTATTACTGCTTTTTTTGTTTTGTTTTGTTGATATTCTATTGCTAATTTTGCTGCAGTGTTGAGGAGCTGAAACACAAGAATTTTACTCTCTTGTACTTGTATAATGAGACATATCAAAAAATCTTGAATCTTGAAATATGATGGAAAGTATTGGGGCCAACTGTGCTGCACAGGTGCTCAACAAAGCAGGACTGAGGCCATCTGGCCCTGCTGCTTTCCTAATATTCAACTTCTTGCATAGCTCTCACCTTCCCTTTCCGGTGTGGGAAGATGGCGGCGCGAACTCACCTTTGCGGTGGCCTCACCCAGTACTGTCCATGCAGTGTCTTTGTCCACATCTGTGTCTACGTTTGTGTCTTCATTTGATGGCTGGAAGAGCTGGTGCTGGATCAACTGGGGGAGCTTGGTCTGCTGTGTCCTGTGGGCCCAGGGGCCACAGCACTGCCCGGAGCTGCGCAGTGGAACAGGAACAGCTGAACTTTATTTGGGGTTAATCATGGCCACTTTAATTGATGGCAGGTATATACTAACTACTAATTAACATGAATTTGAATGTAATTGGTTAATTCTGAACACAGCCACATCCTTAATTATAAATGGGTGTGCACACTTATGCAACCGGGTTATTGTAAGTTTTATATTTTCTTTTTTTTTCCCTAAAATGTTTCTGATTGTTTTACACTTTGTTTATATAGGTTGCAATGTTACATTAAGGGTGGAAAAAGTTCTGACATGGTTTAGCTTGGTTTATTGGCAATATTTGACCAGTTAGATCTTACTTAGGCACTGGGATGACCTAACTGATTGAAATGTTGCCAATAAATTAGTTAAATTAATAAATTAGTTTTTTGTGAGCAATTTAGTGGCAGACCTTACTTCTTCATTCTAGTTTTGCAATGTTTGTCGTGCACCTTAATAATAACTTCTAGATGTCACATTTTCTGGATGTCACAATATTTTCTGATGATTTATCTTGGTTTAAAAAATTTTTTACATCACATAAACCTACCATTTTATCAAGGATGTATAGACTTTTTATATCCACTGTATATGTGGTGGTTGGCCAAGATGCATATGGTTCAAAATGAATGTAGTAAAGGATGATGTGTATGGGGGCATACTGGGCTGGTGTTAAAAGACGCGCATTTTAGACTGTGTATGCTTAAATGATTAATGTGGATATGTTTGCTAATTGCTATATTATCAAAAGCTGATCGTGAAAAATTAGTGCATTCATCTGTTGCCAATCAGTTGAATCACTGCAATAGTCTTTTTGTTGGTCTTCCCAAAAAAGCTGTGAGACTTCTCCAACCCATCCAAAATGCTGCAGCTAGAGTTTTAGCTGGGATTAAAAGAATGAATCATATCTCGCCTTTTATTAGAGCTGTCCACTGACTGCCTGTCTGCTAGAATTGATTTTAAGATTCTTCTTCTTGTGTATGAAGCACTGGATGGTCAAACTTCTTGATACATTTCACACTAATTTATACATCATGATCTGACCAGGCCTTTGATGTAATCTGATATGGGTCTTCTTGTAGCTCCTAGGATAGAGACAGAATCTCGTGGAGCTACTTTTTGCCATGATTCACTGAGTCAGGGACACCCTCCCATTAGGAGTAGTCTAAAACCGGATTCTTGGTGTGTCTGACTGTGTTCCTGAGCATCACTATAAGTCTATTTTAAGTCTTGTTCTGCTGTGATTCCATAGACACCTTTCTGTACTGTGTAGCCATGTGCTTTTGTAAGGGCTTATTAGGAGCTAGATCTGTGTTGCAGTGTCCTATTTTCAGCCGGACAGTTTCGGTTTTGCACCAGTCACTCCACTTCGAACTGAGTTGCTAATTAGCTGAAACTCAGTTCACGTGGATGGGTCCATCTTTCTTCAGGCACATTGTTCAGAATTCATTTTGCATTTAATTCTGTAGCGGCCCTGTGTCAAAGACACAGGGAGTCTACCTCCAGGAGTCCACTGTAAGGATCCCTTGTAGGTCACTCAGAACACCTGTTTAGCGAGTGGTCTTCCTAGCTATATCACCGTAACCCTCTGGGGTCAGCAGATGCGGCGCTGTGTCATTTTATGTTTCTACTAATAACTTTGCGATAATACAGCACAGCAATATTGTTCAAATGTCGGAATTTTTAGAATCTCCATTTTTGATTCCTTCTCATCACAAGATCGTATGTGACTCACAGCCAGAGATAGAGGGCTGAGAAGACACAAACACCATCTGCCTTTCCCGTGCATAATTGGTGGTTTTTGTGAAACTAACCAATTGACAGTCAGGAAATCACAACCGGAACTAGCAGGCTAGCTTGACACACGTCATCTAATTTCCCCATCAGTTCAGCTGTTAATGGCCTTCTGTGATGGTAGTAAACCATGCCTGCAAAAGAAGAGATGCTCAACTGGTGCCGATGATGATGTTGAATCTCACAGAGAGTAGCTTGATCAGTGGATATTAATCCAGTGAGGAAAGGTCCTTTCTGGGTTCTTCCAGAAAGTGAAGGGTCTCCAACTCTGCTTTGATGTGGCTGGGCAAAATATCTCCGCCCAACTGGCTCTCAGAGGCAAACGGGGAAATGAGGTTGTTATGAATTTACATTAAATTCAAGGATTTTTAATATCATGAAAATATTTAAAAATGTGACATGAAACTAGCTACTCATTTATTTTTTTAATTGATGAATATTCATTTTTCATTAATAATTCATTAATAATTTTCATTAATAAATTAAATTGCAGTTTAACCTTAAGACACTGAAGTGAGAGTAGTTTACCCATACCCTGGTCAGAGAAGATAAAGAAATCATCTTCATTCTCTTCAGCTGTGTTTGATGAGGCAGTCTCACTTTCTGACACAAGGCCAAGCCCTTCAGCTGAGTGATGTATCCTCTTTTTCTCGGCAGCTAGTTTAGGAGGCAACCACCTCATCTTGAAAAATGGGTGGGTTGCTGTAGCAAGGATGGCTTCATTGACATCAGTCTTCAACTGAAAGAAGCTACTGAACCTTTTCTCAAAGCCAGCTATGGTGGCTTGCAAGATACAATGTGAGCAGTACTGCAGATTTGAAGCTTGCAGGTCATGTAGTTTAGCCTGAATAGCAAAGAGGGTAGGTATGAGTTTACCATAGTAGCATGAGGTCTGACCTTGAAGGCGGTCAATTGCAATGGCAATGGGCTTGAGGACTCTTCAGTATTCCTCGAGGAAATCAAGCTCTACCTTTTTGAATGGTGGGAGTTTCAAGGCAGACATGATCTCGGGAAGATTCCCCTGAAGAAACATCAGCTGACTCACAGTCATAAAGATAATTCCACCTAAAATGCAGGGTGTCTTCAATTGCTGGTTGGTCAAGTCATTGAGTATCTCTGCATATTTTGGTCTGCCAGAAACATTCCATAGGGCTGAACACTTTGCCATGGATGAATGATTCAGCCTGGAGAGAGTTGAATTGTCTTTAATTGCCCTTTTGGCATCAGTGGTTGAAACCAAACTCTGTATGTGAGTGGAACACCTAATGTGAGGTGGTAGAGTGATAGCACACTCTGACACTTCTCCCTCTGAATCTGTTATTACAAATTAAAGATCCTGTTCCTGCTCATCTGTCTCATCCTGTTCCTCTGAAATGACTGTGATATTGAACTCTTGAATGCTTTTGAGAAGTTTGATGCATTGTCAGTTACAGTAGCCATAATAGTGTTAGCTGTGTGTCCATATTCTGAATGGATTTCGTCCAGTAGTTCTGCAATGCAACTGTAGGTATGTGGACTGGGAAAATGTCTGCAAGCAAGAGCAACCGATTCACATTCTAGCATGTCTGTTAGTATCCAATGTACAGTGACTCCTGTTTAACTTGTTTTTTTAGTTGACCAGATATCTGCAGTGGTGCAACCATGTTGTATGCACTTATGTCTCTCCTTCAAATTCGCTGTTTTATTATTGAAGTCTTGATCGATTCTTCTCCCAAGTGTCCTCCTAGACATAACTTATGCACCTTGGGGAAGTCCCTGTACCAAGCCTATAAATTATTTATGCTCAACAGTAGCCAGTGGGTACATGCCTTTAGTGACAAAGGATGTGATGAGAGAGTCAATTTTATTTTGTGTCACTGGAACATGTTCAAAGACAGTAGTTTGTTTGTATGAGGTTCTGTTTTTTATTTTCTTCTTTTACCACTGGCAAATTCCTTTTTGTGGTCTTCAAATTCCTTTATTTTGTAAGGATGCCTTCGTTTCAAGTGAGTTTTAAAATTTGATGTCGCTGCAAGAGAGCCACATATTATGACCTTTTTGTTAGAGGCTGAGTGTCAGCTGTTCACTATCTTTCCGTTTGGGATATACTTCACTATTTGCAAGTAATTCCCATCCAGCATTGCATATTTGAGTATTGCTGTGGCTTCTTCTTTTGCAGATTTGGCAGATGATGGACCAGTCTGGCCACACTCAGATGGTTCATTGCCACTAATCCCCTGAGATGACAGATTTCTACCCAAAGAAAATGTATAAAGATACCATTAAATTGATTAGGCCTACCAGTTGCAAATTAAAACCAGCAGTATTAAAAATAACAACTCACATAATAGACTCTAAAACACAGTTATTTATGTGTTACTTGAGCATTATCCAGGAATGGAGACAATTCACTTTGAATGTATCAACTCTCTATAATCCATTTTGTATAAAAAGATGAACATTTGGCTTTAGAATAAAGATCAGAATGAAAGATTTTTAATTGACACATGACTTGCTTTCTTAAAATCTATGATGAGGTGTTTGTTCTTTTGTTGTTTGTTTGTTTTTGTTTTTTTTAACTGAATATTAATCTGACCATCCCCTGGCATAACAAACACTGTAAAATGTTATCCTTATCCTCAAGAGGACTGCACAAGCTGTTTCCCTGACAACTATTAAGAATGGCCACTATAAAACACCTAAATGTACACTACCGTTCAAAAGTTTGGGATCACCCAAACAATTTTGTGTTTTCCATGAAAAGTCACACTTATTCACCACCATATGTTGTGAAATGAATAGAAAATAGAGTCAAGACATTGACAAGGTTAGAAATAATGATTTGTATTTGAAATAAGATTTTTTTTACATCAAACTTTGCTTTCGTCAAAGAATCCTCCATTTGCAGCAATTACAGCATTGCAGACCTTTGGCATTCTAGCTGTTAATTTGTTGAGGTAATCTGGAGAAATTGCACCCCACGCTTCCAGAAGCAGCTCCCACAAGTTGGATTGGTTGGATGGGCACTTCTTGCGTACCATACGGTCAAGCTGCTCCCACAACAGCTCAATGGGGTTCAGATCTGGTGACTGGGCTGGCCACTCCATTACCGATAGAATACCAGCTGCCTGCTTCTGCTCTAAATAGTTCTTGCACAATTTGGAGGTGTGTTTAGGGTCATTGTCCTGTTGTAGGATGAAATTGGCTCCAATCAAGCGCTGTCCACTGGGTATGGCATGGCGTTGCAAAATGGAGTGATAGCCTTCCTTATTCAGAATCCCTTTTACCCTGTACAAATCTCCCACCTTACCAGCACCAAAGCAACCCCAGACCATCACATTACCTCCACCATGCTTAACAGATGGCGTCAGGCATTCTTCCAGCATCTTTTCATTTGTTCTGAGTCTCACAAACGTTCTTCTTTGTGATCCAAACACCTCAAACTTGGATTCATCCGTCCACAACACTTTTTTCCAGTCTTCCTCTGTCCAATGTCTGTGTTCTTTTGCCCATCTTAATCTTTTTCTTTTATTGGTCAGTCTCAGATACGGCTTTTTCTTTGCCACTCTGCCCTGAAGCCCAGAATCCCGCAGCCGCCTCTTCACTGTAGATGTTGACACTGGTGTTTTGCGGGTACTATTTAATGAAGATGCCAGTTGGGGACCTGTGAGGCGTCTGTTTCTCAAACTAGAGACTCTAATGTACTTATCTTCTTGCTCAGTTGTGCAACGCGGCCTCCCACTTCTTTTTCTACTCTGGTTAGAGCCTGTTTGTGCTGTCCTCTGAAGGGAGTAGTACACACCGGTGTAGGAAATCTTCAATTTCTTAGCAATTTCTCGCATGGAATAGCCTTCATTTCTAAGAACAAGAATAGACTGTCGAGTTTCAGATGAAAGTTCTCTTTTGCTGGCCATTTTGAGCGTTTAATTGACCCCACAAATGTGATGCTCCAGAAACTCAATCTGCTCAAAGGAAGGTCAGTTTTGTAGCTTCTGTAACGAGCTAAACTGTTTTCAGATGTGTGAACATGATTGCACAAGGGTTTTCTAATCATCAATTAGCCTTCTGAGCCAATGAGCAAACACATTGTACCATTAGAACACTGGAGTGATAGTTGCTTGAAATGGGCCTCTATACACCTATGTAGATATTGCACCAAAAACCAGACATTTGCAGCTAGAATAGTCATTTACCACATTAGCAATGTATAGAGTGTATTTCTTTAAAGTTAAGACTAGTTTAAAGTTATCTTCATTGAAAAGTACAGTGCTTTTCCTTCAAAAATATGGATATTTCAATGTGATCCCAAACTTTTGAACGGTAGTGTAGCTATGCTAGAAATTAATTTTGTCCTGAGTTAGAGAAGTTGGTAACAGTTAATCCCGCTAATGAAGCTTCCCATATGATGACTAACCACGAGATGCCACTGTTCCGGGCTGCCTGAGCGTGCGTGTCTGTGACGTTAGATGGTATGCTAACGTTACTTGCTAGTAAGTATATTTGCCAGTTTTAGAGCACAAGTGTTTGCTAATTGCTCTTTTCTGTTGTATTTTAGAGTCATTCAGAAAGCTTGCCTTAGCATGCAATATCTCATCATATTTTGATTACATACTGTAGTGAAATTGGGGGGCAGTCCGGGAACCACCGCAGCCAGGACGCGAACCTGTGTCTCCCGCACCACGGGTGACATGTTAACCAGTCGACTAAAGGGTCCGACCCGTTAGCCAAGGGCTAGCGAGTCTATTTATCCGTGCACATTACACTACCCCCTCCTTTGGGGAGCGCGTCCCCGCGCTTCAGCATATCAGCTCCCTCACGCCTCTGGGTGCATACGCTTCTGATGGCCTCACGGTCTCACCATCCCACTTCTGAAACCAATGTAGCGAATTCAGGGGGCAGTCCAGGAACCGCCGCAGCCGGATACGCGAACCCCTGTACCCCCCTACTTCGGGAAGTGCGTCCCCGCGTTTCAGCATACCAGCTCCCTCACGCCTCTGGGCGCACGCGCTTCCGATGGCCTCACGGTCTCACCATCCCACTTTTGACACCAATGTAGCGAATTTGGGGAGCAGCCCGGGAACCGCCGCGAACCCCGGTCAGACCCTTTAGTCGACTGGTTAATGTAGTCGCCCGTGGTGCGGGAGATCCGGGTTCGCGTCCCGGCTGCAGCGGTTCCCAGGCTGCTTCCCAAATTTACTTCAATACCTTTTATCTTAGGGGAAATTTGCACCAAACACCAAAGCTGCTTCTTTACTCAAGCTACTGGTCACTAGGAACACAAATGAAATACAGTAGTTCACAATGAGTGCTTTGCTGGAACCGACAGGATATGTCACACAATTCACTTGTTTTTAGCCAAAGTGATTATACTAATTGTTGTAGTTTTTTCTAGTTTTTTAAAAAAAATTAATTTATTTTTATTTTTCCCCCTTTTTCTCCCCAGTTGTACTTGGCCAATTACCCTATTTTCCGAGCTGTACCGGTCACTGCTCCACCCCCTCTGCCAATCCGGGGAGGGCTGCAGACTACCACATGCCTCCTCCGAGGCATGTGGAGTCGCCAGCTGCTTCTTTTTCACCTGACAGTGAGGAGTTTCACCTGGGGGACATAGCACGTGGGAGGATCACGCTTTTCTCCCCAGTTCCCCCTTACTCCTGAACAGGCGCCCCGACCGACCAGAGGAGGCGCTAGTGCAGCGACCAGAACACATACCCACATCCAGCTTCCCACCCGCAGACACGGCCAATTGTGTCTGGAGGGACTCCCGACCAAGCCGGAAGTAACACTGGGATTTGAACTGGCGATCCCTGTTGTTGGTAGGCAACGAAATAGACTGCTACACTAACCGGATGCCAATTTTTTTTTACAGTTTAAACTTTGGGATAAAAATGTGTCTTATTTGTTAATATAATTACATATTAAATTATGTATTTTAAGTATTTCAAACACACAAATTCAAGCCTTAAAGTATTTTGTTAAAAATTACATCTTTTTTTCCATCCAGCAAAATACAAATTACAAAATAACTCAAAAGTAATTAATTATGTATTTTAAATACATTTACTTGAAACACTGTCCATCTCTGTATGTAGCGAGAGTAGGGTGCAGAGGAGAGCCTGGAGAGGTGTAGGTATGCACTGGAGAGAAGAGGAATGAGTCAGTAGGAACAAGACAGAATACATATGCATGAATGAGAGGGAGGACAGTGGAACAGTGAGGATGCAAATAGTAGAGGTGACAAAGGCGTATGAGTTTAAATACCTGGGGTCAACTGTTCAAAGTAACGGGGAGTGCAGGAGAGAGGTGGAGAAAAGAGTGCAGGCTGGGTGGAGTGGGTGGAGAAGAGTGTCAGGAGTGATTTGTAACAGAAGGGTACCAGCAGGAGTTAAAGGGAAGGTTTACAAGATGGGTGTGAGACCAGCTATGTTGTATGGTTTGGAGGCAGTGGCACTGGTGAAAAGACAGGAGGCGGAGCTGGAGGTGGCAGAGTTGAAGATGCTAAGATTTTCATTGGGAGTGACGAAGAAATACAGGATTAGGAACGACTATATTAGAGGGACAGCTCAGGTTGGACGGTTTGGAGACAAAGCAAGAGAGGCAAGATTGAGATGGCTTGGACATGTGTGGAGGAGAGATGCTGGGTATATTGGGAGAAGGATGCTGAATATGGAGCTGCCACGGAAGAGGAGAAGAGGAAGGCCAAAGAGGAGGTTTATGGATGTGGTGAGAGAGGACATGCAGGTGGTTGGCGTGGCAGAGGACAGGAAGAGATGGAAATGGATGATCTGCTGTGGCGACCCCTAATGGGAGCAGCCGAAAATAGTAGTAGTATTAGTAGTTGTAGTAGTACAAGTTAAAATGGGCGGGGTCTTCATGAATTTTGCCTTAAGAATTTGGTGTATATCGCTTCCTTGAGTTCTTTGTTTTCAGCTGTGACTGCAAACACTTGCTCTTCCAAAGTTTTAACTTTTTCAGTCCTTGATTTCTTTGAAGTTGATCTCCAGATACTTTAACAAATTGGTAATTGCAAGGGTGTTCTCATTCAACCAGGAGTTGAATCTTACTACCATGGTAGTAAGACTTTTCACAGCCTTTAAAATGGCAGCTTGGGATACATCTTCCTTTACACTTTTTGTCGGTGAGATAATACTTAACATGTTTGTAGTTAAATTATATTCACTTCTTTCTTTTTAGTCAAGAAGGATTACTTTGTGTTTGAGTTTAAGGACTGTGCAAACAGCTGAGCAAGGTATGTCTGCACAGGTTGCCATCTTGCCTCCCATCCCCTTGAAAAAACTGAGCGTTCATTCAGTCGATATTGGAGAGTGACGAAAAAATGGCGAAGAGGTTTACAGTAGCCGAATTTCTGGCAGCGATTTGGGAAGACAGTGACGAGAATGACGGAGCTTCAGAACTGGAGGGTTT
Organism: Lampris incognitus; assembly: GCF_029633865.1. Classification (NCBI taxonomy): domain Eukaryota; kingdom Metazoa; phylum Chordata; class Actinopteri; order Lampriformes; family Lampridae; genus Lampris; species Lampris incognitus. The sequence goes on along the minus strand of NC_079216.1, from coordinate 25,130,707 downwards.
TGATTCAGATGATGAGGAGGAATACAAAAATAAATGGGATCCATTTGAATATGGGTAAGTGTATTTATTTTACAAAAACTGTTTTGCAAAAGCACAGTAATGGTGCACTTCTGTGCGAATGTGACCATCTTTGTTAAATGCTGCTTCTGTGTACTACAATGCGTAACATTTATTTTTGTATCAATAAACATTAACTGATTTGACAAAACTGACTGTCCATTAGTAAAGGTTTACTCCGTGTAAAGGTTATTTTCTTGTGTACAAGTGAGCTTCACTTACAAATAGTATAGATGAATGGGTATGTTTTGGCGGCATTTATCATACTGTTCTATACATGTGAAACTTTGTTTTTCATGGAATTTTATCATTTTTTGTGTGTGATGTGTAGTAATGGATGTCCTAATTTTTATTTTATTTTATTTTTACAGAAGGGATTCACAGCTGCCAGGGCCCAGTGAACAGCAGCAAACATCTCTTGAGCTGCGACCACAACAGCCATCACTACTGGCCCAGCCATCAAAGAGGTGAGAGAAAGGGAGTGTGAACTTTCTTTCAATGAAATTATCCATCCATCCATCCATTGTCTTAACTGCTTATCCTGCTCTCAGGGTCGCGGGGATGCTGTAGCCTATTCCAGCAGTCATTGGGCAGCAGGCGAGGAGACAACCTTGGCAGGCCGCCAGGCCATCACAGGGCCGACACACACACACACACACACACACACACACACACACACACACGTTCATTCCTAGGGACAGTTTAGTACCACCAATTCACCTGACTTACACGTCTTTGGACTGTGGGAGGAAACCGGAGCCCCTGGAGGAAACCCATGCAGATACGGGGAGAACATGCAAACTCCACACAGAGGATGATCCGGGATGACCCACCAAGGTTGGAACACCCCAAGTCTTGAACCCAGGACCTTCTTGCTGCGCAGCCAGCATCAAACTGTTTTGTAGCTTGGCATGGGAATTAAAAATTTAATTCTTATGGAAATGTTACTTGGTATGTCATCTGGACAGAGGAAGGAAGACAAGAAGACTTGGTGGTAGCATGGGGAAGTACAGCAAAGTATACAGTGGAACAGGTTGACAAAAAAGCAAAGAAGAAGTGGGATAGTCAGAGAGATGAAGAAAGTAAACAGGAGTACAAGGAACTGCAGCGTAAAGTGACGAGAGATGGAGAAGGCAAAGGAAAAGGGGTATAGTGAGTTGTATGAGAGGTTGGACACAGGAAGGAGAAAAGGACTTGTACCAATTGGCTAGACGGAGAGACCGTGCTGGGAAAAATGTGCAGCAGGTAAGGGTGATCAAGGATAGAGATGGAAATGTGCTGACAAGTGAGGAGAGTGTGTTCAGAAGGTGGAAGGAGTACTTTTGAGGGGCTGATGAATGAATGAAGATGAGGAGGAGAGAAGGTTGGATGATGTTGGGATAGTGAATCAGAAAGTGTGGTGGATTATCAAGGAGAAAGTGAGGGCAGCTATGAAGAGGATGAAGAGTGGAAAGGTGGTTGGTCCTGATGACATATCTGTGGAGGCATGGATGTGTTTAGGAGAGATGGCAGTGAAGTTTTTAACTAGATTGTTTAACACAATCTTGGAAAGTGAGAGGATGCCTGAGGAGTGGAGAAGAAGCAAACTGGTACCAATTTTCAAGAATAAGGGTGTTATGCAGAGCTGTAGGAATTGTAGTAATGGAAGAGGTATAAAGTTGGTCAGCCACAGCATGAAGATATGGGAAAGAGTAATAGAAGCTTGGTTAAGAGGAGAGGTGATGATAGTGAGCAGCAGTATGGTTTCATGCCAGGAAAGAGCACCACAGATGCAATGTTTGCTTTGAGAATGTTGATCGAGAAGTATAGAGAAGGTCAGAAGGAGTTACATTGTGTCTTTGTGGATTTCGAGAAAGTATATGACAGTGCTGAGAGAGGAGGTGTACTATATGAGAAAGTCGGGAGTTGCAGAGAAGTATGTAGGAGTGGTGCAGGATATGTATGAGGAAAGTTTGACAGTGGTGAGGTGTGCGGTTGAAATGACAGATGGGTTCAAGGTGGGTGTGGGATTACATCAAGGATCGGCTCTGAGCCCTTTCTTGTTTGCAATGTTGATGGACAGGTTGATGGATGAGATCAGGCAGGAGTCTTCGTGAACTGATGTTCACGGATGATATTGATCTGTGGTGAGAGTAGGGAGCAGGTTGAGGAGAGCCAGGGCAGGTGGAGGTATGTACTGGAGAGAAGAGGAATGAAAGTCAGTAGGAGAAAGATTGAATATATATGCATGAATGGGAGGAAGAAGAGCGGAATGGTGAATATGCAAGCAGTGGAGGTGATGAAAGCGTAGGAGTATTTACACTCAGGGTACACTGTTCAAAGAAACATGGCGTGTGGAAGAGAGGTGAAGAAGAGAGTGCAGGCAGGGTGGAGTGGGAGGAGAAGAGTGTCCGGAGTGATTTGTGACAGAAGGGTACCAGCAAGAGTTAAAGGGAGGGTTTATAAGATGGTTGTGAGACCAGCTATGTTATATGGTTTGGAGACAGTGGCACTGATGAAAAGACAGGAGTTGAAGATGTTGATATTTTCATTTGGAGTGATGAAGGACAGGATTATGAATGATTATATTAGAGGGACAGCTCAGCTTGGACGGTTTGGAGACAAAGCAAGAGAGGCAAAATTGAGATGGTTTAGACATGTGTGGAGGAGAGATGCTGGGTATATTGGGAGAAGGATGCTGAAGATGGAGCTACCAGGCAAGAGGAAGGTCTAAGAGGAGGTTTATGGATGTGGTGAGGGAGGACATGCAGGTGGCTGGTGTGACAGAGGCAGAGGACAGGAAGAGATGGAAATGGATATTATCCGCTGTGGCGACCCCTAACGGGAGAAGTCGAAGTTAGTAGTAGGTTATAAACGTATTTTATTTCATTATGTTCTGGCTTGTATTGAGATAGATTGTTTAGATTTTTTTTTTATAATGGTTTTTTCAGTGTTTTAGGTGAGAAGTCAAACTGAAAACATAAGTATTGTAAATAGTGTAAATGCTATTATTTTTTCTGATTTTGGTTTGAAAAAAAAGTTTGAAAAAAAATTGTTGTAATGCTCATTTTTTATTTGCACACATCCCAGGAAACTTCATATCTAGTATGAAGTCATAATTCAGTCCTATTTTATCTCAGTCCCTCTAACATTTGGTGATAGTGGAGTGACAGACAGCACTTATAGTCATGAAACTACCCAGTTTCCCCTCGGGGATGAGTAAAGTATTCTGATGATGATGATGATGATGATGATGACGATGAAACAATATTACAGAATGAAATTCTGTAATATTGTGGTCACCACAGCAGATCTTTGCCCTCCATAGCTTTCTGTCTGATGTAGCCCTCTCCCGCAGTCTAACCCTTCTCTCTATCTGGTGTCTCCATATTTTCCTTGGTCTTTTTTCTTTTTATCTTTCTTTTGCCAGGTATTTCCAGGTCCAATTCCTTCTTTCCTATATAGTCTATGCAAACCATCTCAATCTTGTCTCTCAATAACAACAACAACGTTTTGTATAGTGCTTTTCAAGGAACTCAAGGACAATTTACACCAGATGAGAACAAAAAAGAAAAAAAATACAAGAAGAGAAAATAAAAATAGCAAAGATTGCCGGTAAGTGACTAGAGAACATAGGCCTTGGTGAACAGGTGAGTTTCAGGCGTTTTTTTTATGTCCACTTTTAGAAAACTCTGACTTCCAGAATGGAATAGGTCATGACTCTCGGGGCTCCTGCAAAAACTTTCACAAATCATATCCCAGGCGCATGTTTTACATTTTTTCGGTGTTAGTTTTTGTGTCTTCTGGTTGACCAAAATGTGTTCGAAACAAAAAGCGGGCACGTTTCAGTGGCACAACAGCAGCGGCAAAACCCTCAAGAGAATCACCAATAATCTTACTAGCATTAGGGGGATCAAAAACAATAATCTGAGATTTATTGTAATTCAGGAAGAGATAGTCTTGAGACATCCAACATTTGATGGCAGTAAGATGGTCTTTTGGATCGATGGGTTTAAAAGTCATGTTTACCTGCATGTCATTAACATAGAAATGTTTTACTGATGCTTGCCTATTTCACAGCATGTACACTGAGAACAGTAATAGACCATAAATTCAAGATTCAAGAAGAACTTTATCATCATTGTACCAGCCACAGTGACATTGACAGTGTGTCAGTCTCAAAATGGTGCATGCATAAAAGAGATAAGAAATATAAAATATCAGCAATAAAAAAGTCTAAACAATATAAGTGCAAACTATAAGCAGGATAAGGTATAAAATACAATATAGTTAACAATAAAATGCAGATTAAAAGGTGCAAAAACATCAGCAAAAATGCAGTAAAGATGCAGTGGACAGATAAGTGGCTTAAAGTAAGATCCATCCATCCATCCATTATCCAAACTGCTTATCCTGCTTTCAGGGTCACGGGTATGCTGGAGTCTATCCCAGCAGTCATTTGGCGGCAGGCGGGGAGACACCCTGGACAGGCTGCCAGTCCATTACAGGGCACGCACACACACACACACACACACACACTTAGGGACAATTTAATACGGCTGATTCACCTGACTGTGGGAGGAAACCGGAGCACCCGGAGAAAACCCACGTAGACACGGGGAGAACATGCAAATTCCACACACAGGAAGACCTGGTACGACCCCCAAGGTTCAACTACCCCAATGCTCGAACCCAGGACCTTCTTGCTGTGAGGCCACCGTGCTAACCACTGCGCCACCGTGCTGTAGTCTCCTTCAGAGAGCAATTAATGCCTATGATAAATAGAAATTAAAATCACATGTGTGACTTAATTGCCACACTTCTCTAATTGTGCCATTCCATAAGAAACAGAAAGGTAACTCTTTCCAGGTTACTATACTCCCCTGAACGGGTTCATTCATGGTATTTTTCTGTTCACACTTCACATCTGTTGTGCTCCTTTATGCACAAAACCTAGAGATTTATAACACTTTAACTGCCTTCAATTGATAACAAAATAATGCGGATTTTAATGATGAAAATTGGGTAGTGAAGGCAAAGAACTGTGGGGTTTGTAATGGTTATATAGTACCTGAGGGCAAGCCAGGGTCAGATGAGTGGTGCATGCAGCGTGACAGAAGAAGTAGCCTTTCCCTACCAGGCGTTGTGGGCCTGGTGCACGGGTATGGACAACGCCCTCACGAGGAGGGGACAGATGGAGCCGCTCTGGAGTCAGAGTGATGTCTTTAAAGTAACAGGTTAGTAAATGTTGCATGTGCCAAATGGTGGCAGCACATCTGTCTTGTCTGAACTGAGATGTCCGAGTTCATTAGAACTCAGACATTTCAGTTCAGTGCCACAGAGTGCTGTAAAGATGTTCTAGTGAAGGCAGCTCGATGCGAACAATGTGCTGACCAATGTGCAGTTTCCACAACATGCTGGAGGGCTTTTTGTCAGCTTTGGTGTAGCTGCTGTACCAGGCTGTCATGCTTCCCCCCCCCATTTTCTCCCCAATTGTATCTGGTCAATTACCCCATTCTTCCAAGCCGTCCAGATCTCTGCTCTATCCCCTCTGCCAAGCCAGGGAGGGCTGCAGACTACCACATGCCTCCTCCAATACATGTGGAGTCGCCAGCCACTTCTTTTCATCTGGCAGTGAGGAGTTTTACCAGGGAGATGTAGCGCATGGGAAGATCACTATATCCCCCCCACCACCGAACAGGCGCCCCAACGAACCAGATGAGGTGCAAGTGCAGCAACCAGGACACATATACACATCCAGCTACCCACCAGCAGACATGGCCAATTGTGTCTTTCTGTAGGGATGTCCGACCAAGCCGGAGGATTGGGATTCGAACCGCCAATCCCTGTGTTGGTAGGCAATGGAATAGACTGCCATGCCACCTGGACGCCCAGGCTGTCATGCTTTTAGGATGCCCTCAGTGGAGGTTGGTTCTCCTTGGCCTCCACCGAAAATAAATTCCTTATTCACCACTACTGCGGTGTTGTCAGCCCAGGAGAGGTCCTCTGTGATGGTGACCCTCAGGAACCTGGATCTAGGGACTCTTTCCACAGCCTCTGTGTTGATGCTGACACAACTGTGTGTGATCCTCTTGGAGGTCCTAAAATCCACGATAATCTCCTTGGTCTTTTTGGTATTTAAGACCAGGTTGTTGTTAGCACACCACATTGTCATGTTCTGAACCTCTCCTCCCTGTCTCCCTGAATTGAACCCTGAGGGACACCACAGGTGATATGAGCCGAGTAGCAAGAGGAATTGCCTAGCCAACAGTGGATGTTCTGTACATGTGATATAAGTGGAACCACTCTACTGTACTATCTGGGATCTCTATGCACAGTGGGTCATACTGAAGAGCTCAGTGACTTTCAGAATGGCACTGTCATAGGATAACAACTTTCCAAAAAGTCAGTAGGCCTGTCCAGAGTGTCTCCCCGCTTGCCACCCAGTGACTGCTGGGATAGGCTCCAGCATCCCGTGACCTGAGAGCAGGATAAGCAGTTTGGATAATGGATGGATAAATCTTACCCAATCAACTATAAGCACTGTTATTGTGAAGTGGAAACGTCTAGGAGCCACAACATCTCAGCTGTGAAGTGTTAGGCCTCAAAAGCTCACTGAACAGAACCACGTGCTGAAGTGCATAGTGTGTAAAAAAAAAAAAAATCTTTCCTTGGTCGAAACATTCACTACTAAGTTCCAGGCTGCCCCTGGAAGCAATGTAACCACAAGAGCTGTTGGTTGGGAGCTTCATGAAATGGATTTCCATTCCAGTTGTTTTGAAACCACATTTTCCAATACCTTAGATAGAAAACGGAATTTTGAAATTGGTCTGTAGTTGTTCGGTGTACAGTGTAAAAGGCTGCTTTTTTAATTTATTTTTTATTACTATTACATGCTTAAAATAGGATAGAATGATGCCAGAGGAGAGAGGACTATTGATCACAAAAGGAGTATTTGTACCAACAGTACCAAAAATCTCTATAAGGAATAAAAAACACAGATGACTGTCCTGCTTATTGAAAGGGAAGTGCCTGGTAGTCGTCAGTCTGGAAGGGATCCAAGGCACTCTGATACATGTGATCAATTTGAGTGATTTTAATAGGACAACTGTCCTTATAACTGTTTGTGTACCCTGATGAAGATTCTTGTCAGAGTTGAAAAGCATTGGGCACTTATACATATTCTAATAAAGGCTTTTTTGAAGATTATATTGTGGCATTTTCCACCTTTAATTGATAGCAAAATTAGAGATGGGATGACATGCAGCAAAGAACCCGGGCCAGATTTGAACCCAGGCCACTGCAGTAAGGACTCAGCCTTATGTGGTACGCACTCTACCAGGTGAGCCATCGGAGCACCCTCTAATAAAGGGTTTTTAACAGGTAATCAGAGTGCCTCGGCTCACTGCCAGACTGCCTATGACTATGGACTTCCCTTTCAGTAAGCAGGACAGTCATCTGTATATTTTATCATCTTATCACTCACTCCCTATGATGGACCGGCGGCCTGTCCAGGGTGTCTCCCCGGCTGCCATCCAATGACTGCTGGGAATGGCTCCAGCATCCTGCGACCTCAATTGGGATAAGCATCTTGGATAATTGATGGATGGATGGATCACTCACTCCATCCTTAAGGAGCACCTAATTCTTAACCTCACCACCATTTTCTCTTGTATTAACTCAGTGAGGCATTCCCATTTTTTGTTCTAATCTCTTTAAGGAATTTAGTGGGGATAATATCAAGCGATCAGGTGGAACACTTGATGGGAGCTATAGTCTCCTCTAGCCTGTTCATTGAAATTATGTGAAAGTGAGACATGAATGCAGAGTTACAAATGCTAAGGGAAAGTTCCAGAAAAACAAGGTAGATTTGGAGCCTAATGTTCTCAACCTTTTTAGTAAAAGAAAAAAAAGAAATCCCAAAAACCTTGACATTTCTCAGGGGTGTATTAGATAACTTGACCAGAGGGAGGTGTTAACAACAGAGTTCGTTACAGTGAATATTACCATTGCATAATGGCAGCTGTTGGAGATAAGGTGGGCAAGGTGATATGTACTTACATCTTTGACAACCTCCTGATATTGTGACGTAAGTTCTTTCATAATTTCATGATACATGGGATTTTTTGGCCCTCCACTTACATTCAGCCTTTTTACACTCTCCCCTCAAAGCCTGCGTATGGTCATTAAGCCAAGGTAGAGGCTTTTGATTTGACTAAGTCAAAACCAGATAAAGATAAGACACTGAAATAATTAACTTCTCAGATTAATTAGACTTCAGTAATATTCAAACAGATTGTTGTGAGTCAAGTGATTGGGTACCTGAGATGTGACTGTTCTTTGAAGTGTTTTAGAAGGAAATGGTAAATTTGAGATTGGACAAACATTATTCAAATTGTTGGGGTCTGCACCAGGTTTCTTGAGTATTGGAGTTATTGCAGCTGTTTTGAGAGATGAGGGAACAAGACCAGAGGTAAGGGAGGACTGTATGATATCAGTTATTAAAGAGGATAGAGAAGGTAGACAGGAACCCAGCCACTGAGGATGCACAAGCCAGTGCATCCTTAGTGCCGGTCCCAAGCCCGGACAAATGGGGAGGGTTGCGTCAGGAAGGGCATCCGGCGTAAAATCTTTGCCAAATCAAATATACGGATCATAAACAAGACTTACATACCGGATCGGTCGAGGCCCGGGTTACCAACGACAGCCACCGGTATTGTTAACCAGCAGGGTGTCGGTGGAAACTATGCTACTGTTGGGCGAAGGAGAAGGAGAGGGGGAAAGCATGTCCAGAGGCAGCTAGAGAGGAGGAAGGGTAGGCATGTGGAGGCGAGAGTTGGAACTTTGAATGTTGGCACTATGACTGGTAAAGGGAGAGAGCTGGCTGACATGATGGAAAAAAGAAAGGTAGGCATACTGTGTGTGCAAGAGACCAGGTGGAAGGGGAGTAAGGCCAGGAGTATCGGAGGTGGGTTCAAACTCTTCTACCATGGTGTGAATGGGAGGAGTAATGGGGTAGGGGTAATTCTGAAGGAAGAGTATGTCAAGAGCGTGCTGGAGGTGAAGAGAGTGTCAGACAGAGTGATGAGTATGAAGCTGGAAATTGAAGGTTTATTGCTGAATGTTATCAGCGCATATGCCCCGCAAGTTGGGTGTGAGATGGATGAAATAGAAGAATTCTGGAGTGAGTTGGACAACATGGTGGAGAGGGTACCCAAAGAAGAGAGAGTGGTGATTGGAGCCGACTTCAATGGACATGTTGGTGAAGGGAACAGAGGTGATGAGGAGGTGATGGGAAGGTATGGAGTCAAGAAGAGAAATGTGGAAGGACAGATGGTGGTGGATTTTGCGAAAAGGATGGAAATGGCTGTGGTGAATACATATTTCAAGAAGAGGGAGGAACACAGGGTGACGTACAAGAGTGGAGGAAAGTGCACACAGGTGGACAATATCTTATGTAGAAGGCGCATCTAAAAGGAATTGGAGACTGCAAGGTGGTGACAGGGGAGAACGTAGCTAGGCAGCATCGGATGGTGGTCTGTAGGATGACTTTGGAGACCAAGAAGAGGAAGCGAGTGAAGACACAGCCGAAGATCAAATGGTGGACGTTGGAGAAGGAAGACTGTTGTGTGGAGTTCAGGCAGGAGTTAAGACAGGCACTGGGTGGTAGTGAAGAGTTGCCAGATGGCTGGACAACCACTGCAGAAATAGTGAGGGAGACAGCTAGGAAGGTACTTGTTGTGTCATCAGGACAGAGGAAGGAAGACAAGGAGACTTGGTGGTGGAATGAGGAAGTACAGCAAATTATACAGAGGAAAAGGTTGGCAAAGAAGAAGTGGGATAGTAAGAGAGACGAAGAAAGTAGACAGGAGTACAAGGAGATGCAGCGTAAAGCAAAGAGAGAGGTGGCAAAGGCAAAGGAAAAGGCGTATGGTGAGTTGTATGACAGATTAGACACTAAGGAAGGAGAAAAGGACTTGTACCGATTGGCTAGACAGAGGGACCAAGTTGCAAAGGATGTGCAGCAAGTTAGGGCGATCAAGGATAGAGATGGAAATGTGCTGACAAGCGAGGAGAGTGTGCTAAGAAGGTGGAAGGAATACTTTGAGGGGCTGATGAATGAAGAAAATGAGAGAGAGAGAAGGTTGGATGATGTAGGGATAGTGAATCAAGAAGTTCAGCGGATTAGCAAGGAGGAAGTGAGGGCAACTATGAAGAGGATGAAGAATGGAAAGGCAGTTGGTCCTGATGACATACCTGTGGAGGCATGGAGATGTTTAGAAGAGATGGCAGTGGAGTTTTTAACTAGATTGTTTAACACAATCCTGGAAAGTGAGAGGATGCCTGAGGAGTGGAGAAGAAGCATACTGGTACCGATTTTCAAGAACAAGGGCGATGTGCAGAACTGTAACAACTACAGAGGTATAAAGTTGATCAGCCACAGCATGAAGATTTGGGAAAGAGTAATAGAAGCTAGGTTAAGAGGAGAGGTGACGATCAGCGAGCAGCAGTATGGTTTCATGCCACGAAAGAGCACCACAGATGCGATGTTTGCTTTGAGAATGTTGATTGAGAAGTATAGAGAAGGCCAGAAAGAGTTGCATTGTGTCTTTGTAGATTTAGAGAAAGCTTATGACAGAGGGCCGAGAGAGGAGGTGTGGTATTGTATGAGGAAGTCAGGAGTTGCAGAGAAGTATGTAGGAGTGGTGCAGGATACGTATGAGGGAAGTGTGACAATGGTGAGGTGTGCGGTTGGAATGACAGATGGGTTCAAGGTGCAGGTGGGATTACATCAAGGATCGGCTCTGAGCCCTTTCTTTTTTGCAATGGTGATGGACAGGTTGACGGACAAGATCAGGCAGGAGTCTCCATGGACGATGATGTTCGCGGTTGACATTGTGATCTGTAGCGAGAGTAGGGTGCAGGTTGAGGAGAGCTTGGAGAGGTGGAGGTATGCACTGGAGAGAAGAGGAATGAAAGTCAGTAGGAGCAAGACGGAATACTTATGCGTGAATGAGAGAGAGGACAGTGGAATGGTCAGGATGCAGGGAGTGGAGGTGACAAAGGCATTTGAGTTTAAATACTTGGGGTCAACTGTCCAAAGTAACGGAGAGTGCAGTAGAGAGGTGAAAAAGAGAGTGCAGGCAGGTTGGAGCGGGTGGAGAAGTGTGTCAGGAGTGATTTGCGACAGAAGGGTATCAGCAAGAGTTAAAGGGAAAGTTTACAAGATGGTTGTGAGACCAGCTATGTTATATGGTTTGGAGACAGTGGCACTGACGAAAAGACAGGAGGCGGAGCTGGAGGTGGCAGAGTTGAAGATGCTAAGATTTTCACTGGGAGTAACGAAGAAGGACAGGATTAGGAACGATTATATTAGAGGGACCGCTCAGGTTGGACGGTTTGGAGACAAAGCAAGAGAGGCAAGATTGAGATGGCTTGGACATGTGTGGAGGAGAGATGCTGAGTATATTGGGAGAAGGATGCTGAATATGGAGCTGCCAGGGTAGAGGAGAAGAGGAAGGCCAAAGAGGAGGTTTATGGATGTGGTGAGGGAAGACATGCAGGTGGCTGGTGTGACAGAGGAAGACGCAGAAGACAGGAAGAAATGGAAACGGATGATCCGCTGTGGCGACCCCTAACGGGAGCAGCCGAAAGTAGTAGTAGTAGTAGTAGAGAAGGTAGACAGGCTTTTACTAAATGAGTAGGAAGGGGTTCTAACTGACAGGTAGTTGATTTGGATTTGCAAATAAGACCAGATATTTCAACAACAGTTGGGAGTTTAAAACTAGAAAGTGAAGAAGATAGCTTTAAGCTTTCAGCTTTAAGCTTTAAGCATCTATCGAAGCAATGTAAACTAAAGTTAAACATGGTATATAGCTCATACATGGTCAAAAATTAAAAGTAAGCAAATGTCATAAAAGATTATATTGCAGACAAATTACCTTCACACTTACAAATAGCAAAAATAAGGAACAGAACTGACAGGTAGTTGATTTGGATTTGTGAATAAGACCAGATATTTCAGCAACAGTTGGGAGTTTAAAACTAGATAGTGAAGAAGAGAGGGGAACATAGAAGGGTAAATAAGAGGAACTGTATGTAGTATTGTTCAAAGAGGTCAATTGTTAATGAATATTTTCAATTTTGGCATTAAAAAAGGTCATGGAGGCATTACATTGAGCAGCTGAATACAGGTGAGGTGCAAGAGGGTCCGGTGGCCGTAAAATATTGTTTACCATGGAAAACGGGGCTCTAGTGTTCCCTTCGCCTGATCTAATTAAATTTGGATAATAAATAATGAGACAATTTAGCTGTGGACAAAACCCTCTTTATAATGAAGTATGTGGTAGTCATACATGTTTTTCTGAACAACAATGCCAGTTTTTACGTTACGACGTTCCAGGCAATGGCCTTTAGCTTTAAGCTGGCGTAGTGCAGGTGTGAACCAAGGGGCAGAGTGGGTAAAGGAAACGCACCGGGTTTTTAAAGGAGCAAGACCGTTTAAAAGACTATAAAGTCCATCGTTGTTGTTTGTCTGGGGTGGATAAATTGTCTTTGCTGGGGAGGTTATCAATTCCACTAGAAAGAGCAGATAAATCAATATTCTTAATTTTATGGAATGAGATGGAGCGTGACAAATTTATTTTGGATACTGTTAAGTTAACATTGCAAGACACTAACTTGTGGTCGGAAATGGGCAAATCAGATACTTTGCAATTAAGAGGAGGTACACTAGAGCAGCAAATCAGATCATGCGTCCTTTGGAGTGCGTAGGAAAATCAATGTATTGCTGTAATCCAAAACTGTTCAGGCATGATGTAAAATCCCTTGTGAGAGTATTGTTGACATTTTCCATGTGTATATTAAAATCATCCAGCAATATTACATTAGGGGACAAACAACATAAGAAGGTCAGAAAAACAGAAAGAAATCATTGTTGGGCTTCGGTGGTCGATAAACAGTGGCTAGTATTGTAGGAATTGGCCCACTGATTTGTAGGGCAATGGACTCGAATGAAACATGCACAGGCACAGTTATGGCAACAGAACAGATGTCTCCAGTGAATTATTAGAAGTGATGAGGGAGAAATGATAGGATCATTGTTTGTTTACTCACTAAAACTGCCACACTGTTTCATAAATAAACCTACAATCAAGCTTGTCAACAGCTTAGTCTACACTACTCAACTACCATAACATTAAAACATAATTTTGATGTTTGACTGATGGTGACTGGCTTTCACATTACTGTAGCAAAACCAGGCATGGCTGACATGAATGTTGTCAGGGATATTTAGGCTAAGAGGAGAAGTGATGGGGGATATTTATTATTATTTAAGTAATATATTTCACATGACAACTATCAGTTTACCATAAATACAGATGATTTGGACTGGATTATCCAATGGGCATTCTGGGCACGGGCCCAGGGGTCTCCATGCACTTAAGGGCCTAAGCGACTCAAAAAATAATAATAATATTAATAATAATTACAAAAAAAGCAGGTTTGTGTTAAATTTCAGGTCATGACACCATATATAACCAATCAAAAACACGTTCATATTGTTTTTCAGCTAAACATAATGATATAATTGGGCAATAATCTGTGTTACATTACATTTGATTTTACTCTGGTCCCCAACACATTTAATTTGACTCTGGTCCCCACCCAAAGAAACGCAAAGCATTTTCAGATGAATCCACAGAGCACGAAGTAAAACAAAAATGTGTTTTTTATGTGTTATCGAACGTTTTTATTTATTTTAAGATTTACTTATTTTTTTATAAGGAAATTAAACTGGCCTTTTATCCTGATATGCTTTTTTCCTCTATTTTGTTGTGTTTTGTTTTTCTGGGGTTTGGACGATTTTTATTCTCCATCAGGCGGTAGCCTGGAGAGTATATTGTGTTTGGCTGTGTGTATCTGTCCGTGTTTGTATCTGTCCGCAGCTAATCTTGCATACTACTGGGCCTATCAGCGTAATATCCTTTGTGCAGTTATGACTGTATGGTCAAGGACCTCTATGGGATGCAATGATTCAAAACCTTTGAAAAACAAGAACCGGAGGAAGATATGCAGGCAATGTCTCCATATTTTCTCTTTTTCCGGTAGGCAAAAAAAAAGGGGTGGGTGGAGACACACCTGGTGGAGATCTGCACTCTATTTAGTGCACTCTTCTAGTTGTATTTGTTTTTTGTTTCTTTTTTAAATTATGTACCCTATATAAAAGCTTGTCCTTGTAATGTGTGTGGGGCTTGGAATATTAAAGTTTAGGGAAGAATCTTAGTGTTAATGTTTTTTGTGTCACACATCAAGCATCAAGGTGCAGATGGTATTCTCACCAACTTGCACCAGCATCTTGCTAGCATTTATAAGCGATGCCAGATGAAACTGTACCAACAGCATGTACAAGCCAGTACATTTACTTACTGTTGTGGCAATTATTAAATTCCATCTGACATTAAATGAGGAACGAGACAAAAATCTCTTACAGAGTTGATAGGTAAGTGTGTGCCCTGATCTCAGAGCACGTGTTTGCTGCCCAAACATGCTTATTGTCATGGTCACAATGGTGTACCCAGAGTTTCTCCCAAATCCTGGTTGGAGGAAGTAGCTCATCTTTATTGCTGGACTGTCATCCTAATGGATAACAGAACTTGTTCAGAGTTCATAGGTCAGGTCTCCTCTGGTCCTTATCTTCCAGCTCGTAATTCTCCAGGGCCGTTTCTTCAGACCTTGTTACACTCGAGTGAGCTTCCCAAACATTCCTCTGCTGTCAGCTAACAGTTAGCTAACGTTAGGCCTTTATTAGTTCACACGGAGAAGACACTTTATATCACCACCTTCAGTTTGCTAAACATCAGCATTAAGCATCTATTGAAGCAATGTAAACTAAAGTTAAACATGGTATATAGCTCATACATGGTCAAAGATTAAAAGTAAGCAAACATCATATATGATTATATTGCAGAAAAATTGCCTTCACACTTACAAATAGTTAAAACAAGTAACAGAACTGATGGAAAGCAGTGGTTATACTATGGTATTCTGTTGTTTGTTTCATAGCCTATTGACTAGCACTTAGAGTGCTGCCACAGCTGAAAGTAAGTTAGTTAAAATTTCTGAAATGGTGCTATTTGATGATCCTACTACTACTTTCGGGGGCTCCCATTAGGGGTTGCCATCGCGGATCATCTGTTTTCATTTCTTCCTGTCTTCTGCATCTTCCTCTGTCACACCAGCCACCTGCATGTCTTCCCTCACCACATCCCTCAACCTCCTCTTTGGCCTTCCTCTTTTCCTTTTCCCTGGCAGCTCCATATTCAGCATCCTTCTCCCAATATACCCAGCATCTTTCCTCCACACATGCTTGCTACAGTTCTGCACATCGCCCTTATTCTTGAAAATCGCTACCAGTATGCTTCTTCTCCAATCCCCAGGCATCTTCTCACTTTCCAAGATTGTGTTAACAATCTAGTTAAAAACTCCACTGCCATCTCCCCTAAACATCTCCATTCCTCCATAGGTATGTCATCAGGACTAACTGCCTTTCCACTCTTCATCCTCTTCATAGCTGCCCTCACTTCCTCCTTGCTAATCCACCACACTTCCTGATTCACTATCCCCACATCATCCAACCTTCTCTCTTTCTCTTTTTCTTAATTCATCAGCCCCTCAAAGTACTCCTTCCACCTTCTTAGCACACTCTCCTCGCTTGTCAGCACATTTCCATCGCTGTCCTTGATCACCCTTACCTGCTGCACATCCTTCCCAGCTCAGGCCCTCTGTCTAGCCCAGGGGCGGCTAACCAAGTGCCATGGAGAGCCATGTGTATGCAGGTTTTCATTCCAGCCTTCACACCAGGTGATTTCGCTGATTAGCAACCCTTCAACCAAAAAGGAAGAATGTGTCAGTGAAATCACCTGGTGTGGGGTCGGGTTGGGATGAAAACCTGCATACACATGGCTGTCTATGGCACATGGTTATCCACTGCTGGTCTAGCCAATCGGTGCAAGTCCTTTTCTCCTTCCTTAGTGTCTTACCTCTCATATGACTCACCCTAAGCCTTTTCCTTTGCCACCTCTCTCTTTGCTTTATGTTGCATCTCCTTGTATTCCTGTCTACTTTCTTCATCTCTCTGACTATCCCACTTCTTCTTTGCCAACCTCTTCCTCGTAATGTACAATTATGATAAAGTAACTGATTCTATGATATAAAACTGTGATCAGTAAATTTGCTAACAGGCAGAGTCAAACATGCAAAAGCAGACAGGTGCACTTCCCACATGGGCTGCAATAGACAGAGGAGCAGTAAAAAAGATAACCTTATGGTCAGAATAACAAACTTCATTGGTTTTCGAACTTGTTGAAAGTGAGGTCCTCACTCCCCTTATGATGTGTAGGACAGTGGATAAGCTGAACAAAACCAGAGGACTCGTAAAAACTGAATCAGTGGCCAATGCAAGGAAGGGGCAACATCCAAACGTGTCAGAGCTCTGTCATACGTGGGCATGTTGAATGACAGAAGTGATGAGAATTCAGTATGAACATCCTCGTTTGCTTTAGCGTGTCTGTACATCAGGACACAGCTCTACCACTGATAATACAACACAGTGATTCACAGGGGAGGAAATAGCCCCAGGCAATGTGGGAACATTTAAAATCTGATTTATGGATGCCTATTTAACTACCTGTACAACCAGAAAGCCGGGGCAGATGGAAGTAAAGATATTGTGAGGGATAGCCTCAGCTACTAGAGCAGAATTACCTTGACTTAGCTGAGTTTCAGCTAACATAAAAAACTCCCAAGCCATTGGAGGTAATAAACTCTTGGCAAATAGAATACCCTTTGGAGACCAGCTCTGCTAAGCAGGACGATGACGACAGAGGGTCTAGGACAAGGAGGGTTAAGGCGTAAAGCATTTACATGCTGGGATGTGGGTGCCCAGGCACCTAACCTTTTGCCCTTTGATGTCCATTGTGAACTTTTGTCAAGGCACTTTTGTTGGTTTGTTTTTTGGTAAAGGCCTGGCCATGGCTCACATCGAGAATGCTTGAAAATTGATCAAAAAAAGAAAAAGAAAAAAAAGTGCCAAGATAAAGTCACTCACAATTCTGTGTTTTGGTATTCCCATTATATTACTGTGTCAGATTTACCTGACATTTAGGTAATCGTGAGATATGACCATAGCAATTACAAGACCATATGACCATGTGACCATATGACCATAGCAATTATGAGACCATATGACCATATGAGCATGAGACCATAGCAATTACGAGACCATATGAGCATGAGACCGTATGATCATAACAATTACGAGACCATATGACCATGAGACCATGACCATAGCAATTACGAGACCATATGACCTTATGATCATATGACCATAGCAATTACGAGACCATGACCATATGACCATGAGACCACATGACCATAGCAATTACGAGACCATATAACCATGAGACCATATGACCATAGCAATTACGAGACTATGACCATATGACCATGAGACCACATGACCATAGCAATTACGAGACCATATGACCATAAGACCATATGACCATAGCAATTACAAGACCATATGACCATAGCAATTACAAGATATGAGCATAGCAATTATGAAAATAATGCATTCACACAAAATTTAATTGAGTTGATCACATGGTCTGATGTACCATGTTTGTAAGTTAACAGTGAAAAATTGCTACAGTAAAGTCTCATGCAATTTTGTATTTTGGTACTCAGTCACATTGTGTCACATACCCAAGTACAAAAGCTCTTGCGTTATTAATGCAAACATTGTATTTGTTTGATGCTGAGCTGAAACACATTAACAAGATCCTTGTGTTGAGTATATATAAACTCTTTGTTTGTATGTAAATCACACAGAAATAGTAATCCAAACAAGATCATCAGAGAGAGTAATACATGCATTATGAGACTTTTTAACAGAATTGATAATGCTTATTAATGCTGTATTTAAGTTTTAATAATCCATGTCGAGTGCATAAATGCACATCCTATTCCTATATAAGCAAATAATCTTTTTTTAAAGTCTATTACAAAAATACCCCTCTCTTTATGTGCTCTTTCTCACTATATGTCTCATCTCTTACAGGTACCGTCTGGCCCTCCTGACCCAAAGCTTCCTAGCTGCAAGCCCCAGGAACCCAAATCCCAGTCCAAACATGGAGCCCCTCAGTCCAAATCTAGTCTTCAAGTCAAGCCTGATCAGTCATCTAAGGCAAAAGTAAAGGGGGGGCATAAGAATGTAGTGCCGACAACAATGTCTGAAAACGCTCTACCCACAATGGCACCATTTGACTTCGAAGGATACCTGAGGGAAAAAGACAACAGAAACTTCCGGCTGCTCATCGACCAACCACAGAAATGTAAAATAGAAGGAGGAGAAGGAGAAAAAAGCTCCCCTACTGCTCTCTACTTGCTCATTGCAGTGAAATCTGCTGCTGAAGATTTTGATAAGCGACAGGTAAAAACTGCTAAATTGCATACTTTTACATGGAGGAAAATAAACCAGCGATTTGTGCAGTTGTTATAATTCAAAATGGATAAGAGGATTTTATGATATTTTTACAATCAAATATCACCGTAACAATTTGTCATTTCAAAAAAAAAAAAAAAAATTCTCCGTCTCCATCTTTTAGGTAGTGCGTCAGACATGGGGTAAGGAGGGGGTTTTCCAATATGGTGCAACAACTCGCACAGTTTTCCTCCTGGGGGTACCCAGAAATGAGAGGGCCCTGCCTCTGTGGGACCGGCTACTTGCCTATGAGAGTGAAACCTTTAAGGACATCCTACTCTGGGACTTTGAAGACACCTTCTTCAACCTGACGTTAAAGGAGACACATTTTCTGCAGTGGGTCAACACCAGCTGTCCTTATGTCAGGTATTTGTTCATTTTTCTTTTTTTATTGGCTTCAGTATAACTGAAACAGGAACAGACCTTATTTGTAGCCCTTTGTCTCGTACTTAATTTTACCCCTTTCACACTGGCCAAAAAACCCGCTAACATCTGCCTTTGGTCAATGTAACATTGACCACCCAAGGCAGATGTTAGCGGGTTTTTTGGCCAGTGTGAAAGGGGTATTAGTAAATTATGAAACCTCAAAACACTAGGGGGTTCATGATAAAGCAGGCTGACTGTAAAGGGACTAGTACCAGACCAAATCACTACATCGGCATGGCAAACATATTAGGCACCACAGTTGTGTTATATTGTCACAGTGAAGGTATATTTTTAACATTATTAATTATACAGAGGGTTAACTTAAATTATTTAATGTTTATTGCAATCCTACATCGTACCCTTGAAACGTACCAAGCTAGTCTGACTGGCTTGGTCTAGTCAGAAAGGCACGAACTGAGGAAGCCTCTTGGATGAGAGGCGAAACATCTTCACGGATATATACCAAGTCCAGTTGCACTTGATTCAACTCCTTTGGATAACCATGACCTGGATGAATGAGAACATTCACAGACAACTTTGTAACATGGATTTGTCTCTTTGTTTATTGCTAAGCACATCCCGTGCTTCTCTGTGAAATCTTTACTTGTGCACAGGAAGTGACGTATTTTATGCATGTATAGACTAGCATTTATCTAATCTGTATGTTATGTTTACGTTATTTAGATCGAAATCTATTACTTTTATTTTGTTGGTTATACACAAATAAAAACTATAAGCTGTCACAGGGTCAGAAGCCATGATCCACAGTTGCTCCTTTTACATCATTCAAGTAACATAAACTGAATTTTGGGAGTTACGGTCGACTAAAACCGTGTGCTGCTTCATCTGCCAGAACTGGGTGGAAATCCCCTTATGCAACTTTAACTTGAATACTGTGCTTTAAAGGTGTCTTGTTACATCCTATTGTTCATGTGACATGGTTTAGATTATGATCTTTATATTCACTCTGGTGCAGTTAGGTCAGTTAAAGACTAAGACCAGCCAACCTAGGTCAGGAAAACATGTTACTCAACATCATTTACTCCCAAGATTTTACTTACCATGTGATAAGAAAAATAAGTTATTTCAGACAAGTTGGTTGAATTTTGTGTGTGGAAAAAGGACCTCTTCATGCACGGGGCGGGCTGGGTTTGTAGAATCTGAAAACCCTGTGTTTAATTTCACAGAGAGATCGATATCATTGCTTTGACTTTAATAATTTGTTTATTTTACAGGTTCATCTTCAAGGGTGATGCTGATGTCTTTGTTAATGTGGAGAACATTCTAGAAATGTTACATGGTGAAAGGGAAGATGAAGACCTATTTATTGGAGATATCATCATCCATGCCAAACCCATTCGTCGACGCAGCTCCAAGTACTATGTGCCGGAGTTCATGTATGGGGCAGGCTTGTACCCATCGTATGCTGGGGGAGGGGGTTTTGTCATGTCAGGACATACAGCCCGAAGACTCAGCTCTGCTTGTCAGAAGGTACTAGAATTGTCATGTTTGATAATATAGTCACACATGTCTAACATACATGTTGAAAGCATGCCTTACAAATAAGAGCCAAGTCATCTTAATTTTTTTCTCTGAAGGTGGAGTTGTTTCCCATCGACGATGTCTTCCTAGGAATGTGCCTTCAGCACATTGGCATCAAACTATCACGCCACAAGGGCTTTCGGACCTTTGGGATTCCCCAACCATCTGCTGCACCCCATCTTCAGATGTTTGACCCCTGTTTTTATCGGGAGCTCATGGTGGTCCACAGTCTTACTGTACCCCAGATATGGCTCATGTGGCACCTCCTGCATGACCACAAACTTATCTGTCACAACAGGAGAAGCCCAACACCCTGGCCCTTTAAGTGGAAAGGTAGACTGGAAGGAAATGTTGAAACACAAGAGGACACAGGAGAGGAGGAGGTAGATAACACAGTGTATGGGATAAAGAAAGTATTTGTGACACATTAGTTACTGTCCTATTGCAGATTGGAGTAAGAAATGGACGAGCCATCACTAGCTTAATATGTTTATCTTGCAAGATCTACAGAATCATTAGATTTCATTCCAGAGTAGAGTCTAATGGAGCCTCCCAACGGCCCCCAATCTACAAAAGCTATAATGTTTGCCAGTATCATTAATAATTTAGTAATTTGTCTGGGGAACAGCTCTTTTCTGTTGATTGTAATATGAAATAAGTAACTTGGTAATGTATTGTCAGCTAATGTTAAATAGTTGATTTATTTTACAAATTGGCAAATTATGAATGCTTTCTATTGGACCGATGAGCAGCAGCTGAACAACAAAAATATGAAGGCTCTTAAAGAGCTTAAGCATAGATTGTGTCTTCCTTGAACTAAGAAACCCAGCACAGTACAGTTTGTTAAGGCTTTACTTATAGTAAGTGAGCTCTGCTAACCTTCTTCATGGCACATTAAAACAAATTTCAATGTATATTATATATGATACATAAAATATATAATATTATATATTATATGTGTTATATATATATTTCAATATATATCAATAGAGAAAGGAAAGCACAGGAAGACATCCTGGATAATGTGTAATATCTTGTTTATTAATGATGCCTGTGAGACAAATTCCAGAAAATGTGCTTTAAATTATCTGTAATTATGTGTTTTTCTCTACATTTACTCTGCAGATCTTGATGCCTGATATGGCTTTTTTGTTGAAATCCGATCTTTTTTTATGATGTTTACATTGTGCAACCCGTGTTTGGGCTGTGTTTACATGGCCATGCATCTGCTATGACATGCATGTACACACAGCAACACATGATGTTGGCATAGCAACGTAGGCGATGGAAAGATGCCAAATATGGAACCCAAGTGAGCTGATGTTTATTCCAAAAGGATTCAATGGTGACAGAGAAGGGCTGCAACAATTTCCACCACCTCCACCAATTTCCACCACCTGCAGATTTTTATCTTTCAATACATTACGCAAAAATAGCCTATGGAAATTGCGCACTACATAATTAGACAAAACTCAGATCCAAAAATTAGCACATAACAATTGTCATGTACCAACAATATCAAATATGCCATCATATTATAGTTAAGATAGGAAAACACAGAGTCTAGTGAGTTAATATACACACAGCATGGCCTGGAATGTGTGACTGTTTTACACTGGTTTGATGACTCCCACTGGCTGGCAAGCTTTAAGAGGGGACACCTTCTTCTGTTTGAGCAATCATTTGTTTATCACCTTTCCCGAGTACTTATTTCCTTTGAGTACTTATTATTGCTAGCTAATTCAAATAAGGAAGTTACACGAAGTGCTGAATATGATGTCGACAAGGCATTCCTGGGGGCAAAACTCTGACATGAGCATTTAAATTCAGGTCGGATGTTGATGATCCAGATTGTATCAGAATTTCAAGAAGCCTGTACCCAATCCCAAAAAAAATAACATGTGTCCTTATGAGGAATATGATAAAAGACATTCTATTTACTATGTGTAAGTTGGCAACAAAGATCTATTCTGTTCATCCCCACCAATTGGCTTGATCGTGGAGTGGGTGGGTGGGGGGTGTTAATAGATCAGTCTCCATCCATTCCTTCATCTCCCCATCACACGTGATATCTCAGACATCACTGGCTATATTTTAACAAAACATGTGTAGACATTTGTATTTGCATGAGACAGAGTGAGAGCGCGACAGAATGCAACAGAGAGCACAGCAATAACTGGTAGCTGGTCAACACACATTGAGATTATGGTACAGAGATACATACCAGTAACAGTAAAGAATAAGCAACAATGTGACCTAAATAATATTTATGATACAGCACAACTGTTTCACTGTTTGGGCCATAAAGTTTCTCTCTATGCAGATGAAATGTTGTTGTACATATCAGTCCCACTTACAAGCCTTCCCAAGTTATTGGTTAAATGTCTTGCTACAAGGTCAACCTTAAAAGAAAACAAAAACAAAACTCATGCCTATTGGTGCTGTAGACAAGCAGACATCTCTTGGTGAGTTTGCTTTTAAACTCAGCCTTTAGAAATTTAAATATGTAGGGATATGGGTCATGCATAATCATAAATATCTCTATAACGCTAACTATCAGCCCCTGTTATACGATTTTGAACATGACATTGAGGACTGAGATCTTCTGCCTCTCTCTCTAGCTGGAAGAGTTAAGATGATTAAAATGCGTGTACTTCCCAAGCTTTTATACTTCTTTCAATGTCTTCCTATATTTTTAACAAACATTTTCTTTTGCAAATTTAACAGCCAGGTATTGACTTTCATTTAGAGTAAATGGCAACCTCAGATTAGTAAAAGCATACCGCAGAGACCTCAAACAGTGGGAGGCTTTGCGCTTTGAAATCCAGAATCCATTTAGACAGTCCTTTGCTCTTAACAACCTTTCACATGCTGCACCAATTGCAAGAAAAATGGCATGTTCACTCCTTCAATAATGGATGATGCTTTTGATGTCTGGTGTAAAAATGAAATAGTGGCATTGTCTGATCTTTATATTTAAAATACGCTTGCTTCCTTTGAACAATCCGTTAGAGTCCATATTTAAATGCCAATAGATTTTTTGGCAAAGTATAGGTATGAGTTATGATTTACTGAACACATACAATCTGATAACCTTGAACTTCCTAGAATATAAATGGGAAGAGTTGAATGAGAAAAACCCAGAGGAATCTTGGCAAAAAATATTATGGAGAATTTACACTTGATCCCATATGTGATCGATGTAGACAAGCTCCAGCCACTTTTTTTTTTTTTGCGTATGTGTTGGACCTGTCCAAAGTTGTGTACGTTTTGGCTATCCATCTGTGAGACTTTTTCTAAAATATTTGAAAAAGCAGTACCTTTCTCCACTAAGTGCCCCCGGTGGAGGCACCTTTCAACAGCAACAAAATCAATATGTTGTCCTTTTGCTTTTTGCTGGCGAGAGGGTGTATACCGTTCAATTGGAAAGATCCTCTCTCCCTTCAGCATGCAGTCAGTGGATCAGAGAGGTCATGTACCATCTTAAATTAAAGATGGGAGACACAATTAAGAGAATCTGCTGTGAAATTTGATGCCATTTGGTGACCATTTATAAACTTTGGTGAGGGTATGGAAGCTTGGTGTAGAGACTAAGTGTACACTTAAAGCCCCTGAGGGGTTGCTAGACAGGCACCTACTTGACGCGCTTGTAGCCGCTTCACGTTATGTGTGTCTATGAAATAAAGTTCAGACTTGTTTAAGTTAAAACATTATGATATTTATTGCTCACCACGATGTTTCAGTCCATAATCCATAAAGCGTCATACATCATAAACAGTCCAATATTCCAAATTCACACTTGTGTCACATGCCAGCCTAACGTGGTCTGCAGCAGCGAAGCGGTCAAAAAACTGTGTGCGCTCCCCTCCCTCAAGCAACACCTATCACCTGCATGAATGTTACCACCTATACTGCTGTGAGCCCATAGCAATTAGACTGACACCTGTGGACCAATTAAGTGCTTACAAGATGAGACCAAATGGCTCCTACACTTGGTTTGGAACTTTTTTCCCCTTCCTTTATGTCTGGCTATGTACAATGTCTATCACTGTCTGGTACTCTGGGTGGGGATGGAGGGGAGGTTGAATTTGTTTATATTTCTTCTGTAGGATTTACTTTCTTTCTTTATGTACAACAACTGAAAAGACATTGATCAGATGAAAGAAAGGGGTTAGTATAAATGGGTCATCAGAGTCTGTCGAGACTTGAGCGTGGGGCCTTGCGTTTATGATGGCAGACACCTCATGACGGAACCTCATGA
Organism: Lampris incognitus; assembly: GCF_029633865.1. Classification (NCBI taxonomy): domain Eukaryota; kingdom Metazoa; phylum Chordata; class Actinopteri; order Lampriformes; family Lampridae; genus Lampris; species Lampris incognitus. Next base: position 25,105,898 of record NC_079216.1, on the reverse strand, counting down.
CTGAGTTTTGTGGTTTTGAGCTCAAAGAACATAGAGACCAGAATCCTCCTGGCCAGACCCACCATCCTTTCCCACGAACCACCAAAATGGGAGGCATGTGGGGGATTGAAAGTCCATGAACATCCCTGTCCTAACAAATAGGTTTTGACTGCTGCATTGTCTAAGTTCGAAGGTATCTTGAGTTCCTTGCAAGCACCAACGAAATTGGTGCCATGATCTGAGCGGATGCTCTTCACTGGACCCCTGATAGCCAAGAATCGTCTGAGGGCGTTGATGAAACTCGATGTGTCAAGAGATTCCATCACTTCAATATGAACTACCCTTAAAGATGACAGCCCGTCTTTTGTTTTGGATGACACCACCCCTTGTGCGTCGTGTGGAGACGCTCCAGGGGCCAAACACATCTAAGCCCACATTTGTGAATGGGGGGTCATTTGAGAGACGCTCTGCTGGGAGATTGGCCATTTTTTGAACACTGAGGGGGGCCCTTAACCTTCGGCATCTTACACAGTGATGGATAACATGGCTCACTTTCTTCTTGCCACCAACTATCCACCAGCCTGCCATACGAACAGCTCCCTCTGTAAAGAGCCAACCTTGATGGAGGGTCTGTTCATGATAATGTTTGACAATGAGGGCTGCAATGTGATGTTGGCCAGGTACAATGAGTGGGTTCTTTTCCGCTTGACTTAGGTTTGCCTCACTGATGTGGCCACCAACCCTAAGGAGGCCTTGGTTGTCTAAGAAGGGGTCCAGATTTTTTATAGGACTGCCCTTAGGAAGCTTCTGTTGTCCCTGAATGCACTTTATCTCTTCAGCGTACACCTCCTCTTGCACTGCTCGGATGGCAATGTTTTTTTTTTAAATTTATTTCTGATTTTTCTCTCCCAATTTAGTGGCCAATTGATCCCTATTTTAATTCAAACACCCACCCTCGTATTGCATGCGTTCGCCAACTGCATCTCTCCGGCCGGCAGTCTCGAAGGAGACGCCTCCCCACTTTCGTGACAAGGCGAATCCAAGCCGAACCACTGTGATGGCAATGTTTTGAGCTTGTTCATAATCTTCCACTGTGACTCCTGTTCCACAATGGTGCCAGCCCTTTCAAGGGCTGTCCTTATCAACAGCTGGCCTGAAGGCATGAGCAATGTGGAGAAGACGAGCGATGGCGTGAAGCAGAGATCTCCAGGAGGAGAACTTGGCAAATCTTTGGGAACCAAGCAGTTTTGTACTGGTTGTGGTTTTCAAGGTGTTGACCTGGGGTCTGATGTCAGTATCTGCACTGGGGTCAATAAGGTCATATCTGACTTGAAAGGGACTTTGATGGTGGTTGAGCAGGAATTTTGGCCCAGAGAACTAGTTAGTGAGCATGAGTTGATGTGTAGGAACAGAACGTGTTGCGTGGTCCACAGGATTCTGGTCAGTGCCACTGATCTGCTCGCGAGGACTTCCTAATGCGAGTCACTCAATTGCTCACATAGACATGAACGTGTCCGGTCTCGTAAATATATCCCAGAACAACTTCGCTGTCCATATAGAACTGGGTGCTGTTCAGCTGAACGTCCAGCTCTTCTGAGATCAGGTCTGCAAGTTCAACTGCTAGCACAGCAGCACAAAGCTCTAATCTGGGGATAGTCTGCTCAGGCCGTGGAGACAGCTTGGCTTTTCCCATGACAAAGCCAACTTGACAGCTCCCATCAGCATCAGTTACTTTCAAGTAAGCCACTGCTACAATGGTTTTGGTCATGCATCGCAGAAGATGCACAGTTCTCTGCTCACAGCTTCTGATGTTGAGATATTGGTATATGTTCTGGTGATTGAGGGGTTAGACAGTACTCTCAGTGACTCCTTCCAAAGAACCCATGACTCCTCCATCCCTTTAGGCAGTGGAGCATCTCAGTCTCCATTATCTGCAGTGAGCTCTCTGAGGATGGATTTGATGGATTGTAACAGGTGCTACGAAGCCTAGCGGGTCATAAAGATTGTTTATGGTAGATAACACACCACGTTGCGTGAAGGGTTTTGGCTTGTCAGACACATTAAAGGTGAAACAGTCTTTCTTGAGGCCCCAAAGGAGACCTAGGCAATGCTGCATGGGCAATGTGTCTGCTTCAAGATCTAAATCTTTGAGATCTTTTGCATGATCTTGGTGTAACCCACATGATTACACGTACCCTGTGACATATGTAAGTTCCCCTAGTAGCCTCTAGGAGGCACACGAGCTACAGAGTTTAAACCATAGCAAACAACCGTCAACAATAGAGAAGAGAGAATGAATCTGACGAGAGAAAGACTGGAAGAGAAGAGAAATACGGATATTTTGAAATACGGACAACTTTGACTACGGATACTTGAATTATTGATATTTGAACTACGGATATTTGAACTACAGGACATTTGAACTACGACATAAAGATCCCTCCCACGAAGCTTCCTTGACAGATGATCTCCTGTTGAAGGAAGAAGGAAGACTCTTGTCTCTTGTGTTTTGTACGCTGCTGGAATCCTGACTGGTTTTTTTAGTACCCCGAACAACCCCCCCTTGCTACACCTTTTGGAACCCTTGGATACCCCCTTTGGATGGCCCCCATCATCGCCCTGGATTTGGATTCATCTCATCGCCCTCTACATTAACTTGCCCCTGTGATTGTGGTAGGATCTGGACATTGCACCTTGCACAAATTGGAAGACTGAATCATTCCCCCTTTTCTTTTCTTTATTATTTTCTTTGAGTGCACTCATACTTTATTTTGGATTATTTTGTTTAATTTGTTAGTGTAGAATATGGCTGCATAAGTAATATATTAGAAGGGTATAAAATAGAATACAGATAGATATAGACAATAAATAGAATATTAGGAAGAACTTTTAAAAAGTATAATAGAGTAAAAAAAAAAAATATATATATATAATATAACACATCTCATTTAGTATTGATATTGAAATAACTTGACTTTGAACTGTTGAAATGATTTTTTTTTTATTGTAAACTACCCACGAGTGTGTGTGTTGTCTTTGGGGTGAGTACTAGAATCTGGTCTAGCAAAAACCTACACCAATCTCCACTGAACTTAGACATTAGACTGTAAACTGTCCCTGCGCAAGCATAGGCCCATTCCCCTGTCGTGCAGGTTACAGAAAGTTGGCGAGCCAGCCAGGAGATTGGTTAATTAGCGTTTCAGGCCATGTACTACCCCACTGACCACACCTCTCTATAAAATACTTGATTATATATTTTTTTTATTTTGAAAATAGCACAGTCAATATGGATCTTTGCAATCAGTATAAAGTCCATGGACAAAACTGCTTATTAGTTGAAGGTGTCAATTAAATTAGCTCTGCTGAAATGATAATAAGCTTCTTCGAACAACATGGGAAGATCTCATCCTGCATCAGAGTTGCGGATGAGCCCAACCAACCTAATGGTAGGGTATTAATAGAATTTGACTGTGAAAAGTCAATCACCAGGATAACCCCAGATACCCTTGGCCTTATACCTAGCCCTGTTGATCCAACTACTCTATGGAATGTCAGAACAATTAGACAAATATGTCAAGAGGAAATAGGCAAAGACTTAGCCCAGCAATATCTCGAAGAACTCAGCGCTATTGGTGGTAGTGCCATGTCAGGCTATGCCTCCATCTTAGAAAATGAACTGAGACGCATTTGGTCTACAGCAACACAGAAAACTGACAACATGTCTTTACCGGAACACAGCCCTATGCAGGACACTCAGCCTAGCATCGATGTTGAGCACATGCCTAGCATGACCCAAGAATGTAACAGACTGACATCTATATCTGACATTCACCGTGCTCCAACCACACACTCATCCGTGCGTAATTCAATGAGCCTTGAAGAAGACATCATTAATCCCCCGAGCATCCATAGCGTAGTAGTAGAACATGTTATTAAGAATGAGTCAGCACAACCATACAGTAGCCCAAGTAATATTCGAACCTTCTCAGGTAGGCTTCCAAAGCCAAATGGGGAAGTAGATTATGAAGCTTGGAGAACTCAAGTTGAGGTGCTTCTAATTGACACCTATGTCACCGATTCACAAAAAATCAAAGGTTCTAGAGAGTTTGGTTGGTCCAGCTTCTGACATGGTGAAACCACTTGGTGTCAATGCAAACCCCGTTGCGTACGGAAACCACATCGAATCAGCCTTTGGAGTCGTAGAAGATGGAGAAGAGCTTTTTGCTGCATTCTTGAGTGCAAACCAGAATTCTGGAGAGAAGCCATCTGATTATTTGTTCAGACTTCAGACCTTCCTCACTAAAGTCATCTCTAGAGGGGGAGCTTCACTTGTAGATTCAGAAAAACACTTAATAAGACAGTTCTGCAGAGGATGCCGGGACCACTCGTTGATTTTAGGTCTTCAGCTTGAACAGAAAAAAAATAGCCCACCCTCATTTCCTGAATTGCTTCATCAGCTTAGGACAGAAGAAGGCCGTCGTTCAGCTAAACTAGATAGGATGAAGAAACATCTAGGGAGCTCAAAAGCTTCAGTGCATGCCCACACTGTTTATGGAATCGAAGCCCCAGCCGAAAACAAAAATGAAGACACACAGAAACTCCGCGATGAAGTAGCTGAGTTAAAGAAACAAATTGCAACCCTGTCCATCAAGGAAGAACCACAGCCAAACAGAACTCAGATTGAAACCAGCTGCATGGTCACGAATGCCTCCACACCTCGAATTTACACGCCTCGTTTTCCGAAGCCATGGTTCTGCTTTAAATGTGGTGGAGATGGTCACATTGCTGCCCACTGTGTGAGTGCCCCCAACCCCGTTCTTGTCCATCAAAAGAACACCGAGCTGAGACAAAAACGTGAAGCTCACAGGAATACGCATACCGTCACCTCCATGCCTTTAAACTAGTAGCAGCTCCTGTTTCGGGACGTTCAGGAGCTAAGTACCAGCATAAGAGTCCCAAACCCATTAATTATATTATGAATAGAACCCAGACAAGAAAAAATAGATACAGACAAAGATACCAAAATAGCCAATCCCTTCCCTGTGAACTTGTAGGGCCACGCTGCACTGCATCTGTCTCCATTGAAGGAATAGAATGTGAATCAATCCTTGACACCGGTTCCCAAGTAACAGCCATTTCAGACATTCTACTTGAACCACTTATCGTTCCTCCCCATCCAGCCCATTCAGACTCTTTTCCAGATAGAAGGTGCAGGTGGCCAACATGTTCCTTACCAGGGTTATATCCAAGCCCTCATCTCCTTCCCCAGCAGCATCACTGGCGTAGCTGAACAGGTCTCTTCATTAGTTCTCATCATGCCAAATTGCCATTTTAACACTCAGATTCCCCTATTGATTGGAACCAATGTCCTTGACAGATTAGATGAAGGTGGCATAGAAAAGCATGGAAGAGAATTCTTACAAAGGCCCAATATCAATAGTGACTGTATCTTGCTGTTCCAGCATGTTGCCCTAAGTCATCAGGAAGAGATTTCAGCCAATCATGTTAAGTTGCATGGACGCCATTCTGTCACCATTCCACCAGGAAGAAAAGTCTCTATCTTTGGAGATGTCAGAGTGAAGAAACATTCCCCACGTTCCCTTTTCGTGGTCGAATCCCCTGAAACCGTTTCCTTACCTGGTGGAGTGTTCGTTGAAAATTCCTTGATAGAAACTCAACTTCGATCTTTAAACAAGATTCCTGTCATTCTCAGAAATGTGACTGATCGTAGTGTCACACTGCATCCAAGGCAGGTGATAGCTGAAATGATGGTAGCACAGTATGTGATGCCGTCTGAATCCCAAAATATGACTGTGCCTGACATCCCTCAGTCTCAGAGTAACACCACCAACTTTGATTTGGAAGATTCCCCCATTCCAGAAGAGTGGAAAAAACGGATCACACAGCAGCTGAACAGCATGCCAGAGGTGTTTGCTGTTGATGACTTGTCTCATGGTCATATGACTGCAGTAAAACATCGCATCCGACTCCAGGATGAGGCCCCTTTTAGAGAGCGACCCAGACCCATTCATCCCTCTGACAGAGAAGCTGTCAAACAACACCTAAGAGAGCTGCTAGACGCTGGAATTATTTGCGAGTCAGAGTCTCCATTTGCTTCCCCCATTGTAGTTGTTAAGAAGAAGAATGGTGCAACTCTGCATAGATTTCAGGAAGCTGAACATGAGAACGATCAAAGACGCCTATGCTCTCCCCAACATTGAAGACACCTTCTCTGCTCTTAGTGGAGCCAAATGGTTTTCTGTCATGGATGTGAAGTCAGGCTACTATCAAGTAGAAGTTGCAGAGGAAGATAAGCACAAGACCGCTTTTGTCTGCCCTCTAGGCTTCTATGAGTTTAATCGTATGCCCCAAGGTGTGACAAATGCACCAAGCACCTTTCAGAGACTGATGGAGAAATGTGTTGGAGACCTGCATCTCAATGAAGTACTAGTATTTCTTGATGACCTGATTGTCTTCTCTGACACACTAGAAGAGCACGAGGCCAGATTGATGAAAGTGTTGAACCGGCTCAAAGACTATGGCCTAAAGTTGTCCCCTGAAAAATGCAATTTTTTCCAGACTTTTGTTAAATACCTTGGCCATGTTGTAGATGCCAATGGAGTCCACACAGATCCAAGCAAAGTCTCTGCTTTGAGAGAATGGCCTCCACCCACCAACAGAAAAGAGCTCAAATGCTTCCTAGGATTTGCTGGATATTACCGACGTTTTGTGGAAGGGTACCCTAAAATAGCAAAGCCATTGAATGCTCTAACTGCTGGCTATGTTGCTCCGAGGAAAAGAGGGAAGATTTACAAGAAGGACAGGGTCAAGACTTCCATCAATCCCACCTTGCCTTTTGGAAATGAGTGGACTGAAGAGTGTGACGTTGCTTTTAGAACTCTCATAGATAAACTGACTTCGGCCCCTGTTCTTGCCTTCGCCAATCCCAATCTTCCTTACGTCCTGCATACTGATGCCAGCCGCGATGGTCTCGGTGCTGCGCTCTATCAGGAACACGATGGGAAGCTGAGGGTTGTAGCTTATGCCAGCAGAGGGCTATCCAGAAGTGAACAAAACTATCCTGCCCACAAGCAAGAGTACCTCGCCTTGAAATGGGCCATCTGTGAGAAATTCCATGATTACCTCTATGGAACAGAATTTCAGGTTTTAACAGACAATAACCCCCTAACTTATGTGTTGACCACAGCAAAGCTTGATGCAGCAGGACATCGCTGGTTAGCCGCTCTGTCAACCTACAGATTCACCATAAAGTATAGGGCTGGGATCAGCAATCAAGATGCCAATGGGTTGTCCAGAAGACCTCAGAGTCCGTCAGAAGAAGATGAGGAGTTCAAGCAGGAGAAAGCGAGGATAGAAGAGCTGAAGCAAAGGGTTTTGGATGGAGAAAGCACAACTGTTTCTGGTGACATGCTGTCTGCTTTATGTCAACGCCACTCTGTGACCACTTTGGCTGACTATTGCAGCCAGAACTCCCCATTCTCGCTGAATCCTTAGCTTTAGATCAGCGGTCGGGAACCTATGGCTCGCGAGCCATATATGGCTCTTCCGGTGACGGCATATGGCTCCCAGACAATTTTGAGTTGAAAAAATTTTTTTTTTCAAAAAAATCAGTTTGGAACTGATTTTAAAATACTTGCGATATTTCTTAATAATACTGTGTCATTTTAAAGTAAACAGAAATTAGTTTTGAAGATAAATTTCACGGGTCACGGGTCACCCGTGGGTCGGGTCGGGAACCAATGGCTCGCGAGCATGTCCGGGTCATTGTAAAGGTGAAGAAATCAATTTTATCAGATAGCCAACTAGTTTATCCGCTTCAACCCTTGTAACGGAAAAGATGGCGAAAAGAAAAAAAGACGATGATTACCGTGCATTCCAGGCTGCGTGGACAGAGGAATTTGCATTTGTGGAGAGAGCAGGATCTGCGGTATGTCTAATATGCAATGATAAAATTGCATCGATGAAACGGTCAAATATAAAGCGGCACTTCGATACGCACCATGCTTCATTTGCATCGAAATATCCAGCGGGGGACAGCAGGAAAAGGGCATGCGAGGAGCTACAGTGGAGAGTGCAGACGAGTCAGCAGCAACTACGTGTGTGGACCAAGCAAGGTGACGGGAATTCCGCTAGCTTTGCGGGCGCTTTGGCAATAGTAAGGAATGGAAAGTCATTCACAGATGGCGAGTATGCCAAAACATTCATGCTTGATGTGGCCAATGAACTGTTTGATGACTTCCCAAATAAAGACAAGATAATCAAACGAATAAAAGACATGCCCCTGTCAGCAAGAACTGTGCACGATCGTAGCATCATGATGGCAAATCAAGTCGAGGAAACACAAATTAAGGACATAAACGCCGGGACATACTTTTCTCTCGCGTTAGATGAGTCAACAGACGTTAGCCATCTATCTCAGTGCAGTATCATTGCCAGGTATGCTGCAGGTGACACACTGCGTGAGGAAAGCTTGGCTGTTTTGCCAATGAAAGGGACAACAAGAGGAGAGGATTTATTCATGTCTTTCATGGAGTTTGCTAAAGAAAATAAACTACCGATGGATAAACTTATTTCTGTCTGTACTGATGGTGCACCCTGTATGTTGGGGAAGAACAAAGGATTTGTAGCGCTTCTCCGTGAACATGAAAAGAGAGCCATCCTAAGTTTTCATTGCATCCTGCACCAGGAGGCGCTTTGCGCTCAGACGTGTGGCCAGGAGCTTGGCGAGGTGATGTCTCTGGTCATTCGAGTGGTCAACTTTATTGTTGCCCGAGCTTTAAATGATCGCCAGTTTAAAGCTCTGTTAGAAGAAGTTGGGAATCATTATCCCGGTCTGCTTTTACACAGCAACGTGCGTTGGTTGTCAAGGGGGAAGGTGCTCAGCCGTTTTGCAGCTTGCCTGAGTGAAATCCGGACTTTTCTTGAAATGAAAGGCGTCAAGCATCCTGAGCTAGACAACACTGACTGGCTCCTGCAGTTTCACTATCTCGTGGACATAACTGGCCATCTGAACCAGCTCAATGTGAAAATGCAAGGTATTGGAAATACAATCTCATCCCTTCAACAAGCAGTGTTTGCATTTGAAAGCAAGCTGGAAGTCTTTCTCAGGGACATTGAAACAGGTCGTCTTCTGCACTTTGAAAGACTGCAACAATTTAGAGATGCATGCTTAGCAAGTGACTCCACTCAACATCTGGATCTCCAGCAGCTAGCTGGCTTTACGTTCAATCTCCTGCAGTCATTCAAAGCACGTTTTGGAGAATTTCGTGCGCGCACTGGTCTTTTCAAGTTCATCACTCATCCACATGAGTGTGCAGTGGACAAAATCGACCTGACATGCATCCCCGGGGTCTCTATCGGAGACTTTGAGCTGGAAGTTGCTGACCTGAAGGCATCAGACATGTGGATGAGTAAGTTCAAGTCACTTAATGGAGAGTTGGAAAGTCTTGCGCGACAGCGAGCAGAGCTGGCGAGGGAACACAAGTGGACAGAAATTAAAAATCTTCAACCTGAAGACCAGCTGATTCTTAAAACTTGGAACGAGCTTCCTGTGACATACCACACAATGCAGCGTGTGAGTATTGCCGTATTGACCATGTTTGGCTCTACATATGCATGTGAACAGTCTTTCTCGCATATGAGGAACATTAAGACCAACCTACGCTCACGTTTAACTGATGGAAGCCTCAACGCCTGCATGAAGCTCAACCTCACCACGTATGAACCAGACTACAAGGCCATCAGCAAAACCATGCAGCACCAGAAGTCGCATTAAAAGTAAGACATATTTAATTTATTATACGTTAAAAATACTATATGGCTCTCAATTAAATATATTTAGAAATATTTGGCTTTTATGGCTCTCCCAGTCAAAAAGGTTCCCGACCCCTGCTTTAGATGTTTCTGCCATCCCTGATAACTTTGTGTTCTCTGGACAAGGCACCCTCCCTGAAATGACTCACAATGACTGGAATCAGTCTCAAAGACAGGATCCATCTATCAGACGTGTGATCAGTTTCATTCAAGGAAACCGAAAACCCACTTTTCAAGAGATGTCCTCTGAACTGTCAGAAGTCAAGCTGCTCCTTAGAGAATGGAATAGATTAGAGCTTATAGATGGAGTACTGTTCAGGAAATGTCTCGATCGTGGGGATCAGATCTATCAGCTGGTGCTGCCTAGTAGCCACAGAGAAAGAGCATTGCAAGGCCTTCATGATGAAGTCGGTCATCTTGTCGCTGAGCGTGTCCTTCATCTTGTTCGTTCCAGATTTTTCTGGCCAAAGATGTTTCAGCCTGTTGAACAGAAATGTAGGACTTGTGAAAGATGCGTGAGGCGGAAAGCCAATTCCCAGCATGCTGCTCATATGGAGAATATACAAACCAGTTATCCCCTTGAACTGGTGTGTATGGATTACCTCTGTATTGAGCCTGATAGTAAGGACACTAGAAATATCCTCGTCATCACGGATCACTTCACCAAGTTTGCCGTTGCCATCCCCACGAAAGACCAAAAGGCGAATACGGTTGCCAAAATACTGTGGGAAATCTTCATTGTACAGTATGGTTTTCCAAGTCACCTTCTCAGTGACCAGGGGAGAGATTTTGAATCCCACACCATCAAGGAGTTGTGCTCTCTGATTGGAACTGAAAATATCAGAACCACGCCATACCATCCACATGGAAACCATGTCGAGAGATTTAACAGGACCCTTCTCAGCATGCTTGGGACACTAGAAGACAAGGATAAATATCATTGGAGGGACTTTGTCAAACCGCTAGTCCATGCATACAATTGCATGAAAAATGACACCACAGGCTACTCTCCATATGAATTGTTGTTTGGTAGACAGCCAAGACTACCCATTGATCTGGTTCTAGGCCTTACACCAGACCAAATTGGATTCAAGTCGCATTCGGAGTATGTTAAACATCTTCGACAGCGCCTCCAAGACAGCTATGCACTTGCTTCTGAAAGCTCTAAGAAGATGGGAGAGAAGAATAAAGCCAGGTTTAATAAAAAGATCAGAGCCGCAGAACTTGTTCCCGGAGATAGAGTCCTGGTGAAGAATGTCAATTTAAGAGGAAAACATAAACTTGCGGACAGATGGGAAAAGGAAGTCCATACTGTGGTGAAGAGGATGGGAGATGGCCCAGTGTATGTCGTCAAGCAAGAACAGGGTGAAGGTCCACACCGTACCCTTCACAGAGACCTTCTTCTGCTGTGCGGCTTTCTACCTGTTACAGATAAAGTCTCAGAACCTGAAACAAACTTACCAACAAGGAGGCTGAGACGCAGGGAAGCAGTCTCGCAGCAGACCAGGCACGACAATATTGTTGACCCAGATATGCCCAGCAGTGACGAGGATGAGGATTGCTATCCACAGATCTCCACAAGGTTTCCCCAAAGCATTAGGACAACCACACAGGCCACCCCTCTAGCACGTGCCACAGAACTGTTGAACCCAGTCGGGTTGAATCCAAGTCCATCGGAGTTCTCCCAATCTGGTAGTACACTCATTAGTGAAGTACCCCATACCCCTGAGTCTGTTCACAATCAGTTACTTGAAAAGTAACCAATTGGGCGTGAGACAGAAGTAGTCACAGATGAATTCTCTGAACCTGTTCGAAGACACTTACCTGAGGGAGACCCCGCGTCATCTACTGCTGTTGTACCTCAATTTGGACCCATTGAAGGACATTCACCTGAAAACAACCCACTTGAACCCGAGAGTGCACCGCCCACTGGTGTGACAGGCCAGGCTGACCCGTCTGACGGAAACCCGTCTGAGAGTGAACCGATCAGAAGATCTATCAGAGAAAGACATCCCCCTGAGAGACTCTGTTATGGTGAACTAGGAAGGCCTTTAGTCCTAGCCATGGCCTCATTTTTCGAAAGTTTGGGCAGAAATGTCCCTGATTCTTCTAGAGTGCCCTCTGCAAGACCATACAGTGTTTAGACGCATGCAGAGACTGATGCGGTTTAGAGGTTGTTGTCATGGAACCACAGAAATCGGAGAAAGTTCCTGTCCTCTTCCCGCACGTAGAAACAGTAAAACATCTGCTCGATGTCTGCAGTAAAGGCTGCAGCTTCTTTCCTGAAGCGTATCAGGACACCGAGAAGTTGGTTGTTGAGGTCAGGACCTGTTAGTAAGACATCATTAAGTGACAGTCCATTATACCGTGCACTGCTATCAAACACCACCCTGATCTGTTTCGGCTTCTTGGGGTGGTAAACCCTGAACAGAGGCAAATACCGTCTCTCCTCATTTTCCTTTAAAGGAGGGGCAATCTCAGCATGACCATTCTGGAAAATCTTTTCCATGAAAGCTATGAAATGGTCTCTCATTTCTGGTTTTCTGTAAAAGCTGCGGATCAGAAACATGAGCCGATTCATGGCCCGTGGCCTGTTGTTGGGGAGCCTTTGACGTGGTGACTTGAACGGCAGTGGAGCTGTCCAACTGTTGTTTCCATCTTTTTTCATTACCTTTTCCATTATTTTCACGAAGGCATTATCTTGAATGGAGGGGGAGATCTGATTGTCATTTTTAGTGCGTTCAAACACACGACATCCAAGGTGATCTGTTTCACAACTAGATATGTTGCTAGGTTGTGGTGTGTAATTGTTTTGTGAACACCGCCCAGACATACATTTCCCACTATGACCCATCCCAGGTCTAAATTTTATGCAAAGGGTGCGTCGTTGGGGCCACTTATCTGTTCATGGACTTTGTGAACCCTGACGATGTCCCGCCCAAGAAGCATCAGTATGTGGGCGTTTGGGTCAAGTTCTGGGATGAGGTGTGTGACAGTCTTTAAATGGGGGTGATGGAGTGCTGCGCTGGGCGTTGGTATCTCCTCCCTGTTGTTGGGGATGTCATTACACTCAATAAGATTAGGCAAGGGGATGTGGACTGCCCCATCTAGAGACTCTACTACATAACCCATGGCTCCCCTACCCATCGTCTCTTTAAGGCCTGCACATGTTCTTAGTGAGTAGGGGGAACTAGGGCCATTTTCATTGAACATTTCAAAAAACTCTGAGCGGACTAGAGACCGGTTACTCTGTTCATTATGAATTGCATACAGCCTGACCGCCCGCTCTGGATGTCCTGCTGGATACACCTTTACAAGGCAGATTTTAGAGCATGACCTGTCAGTAAGATTCTCACCACAAATCTGAGTACATTTGGAAGTGATTTCACCTGGCAGGGTGTCATCCTGCTCCCCGCCATGCTCTGCATCAGGGTCAGTTTCTTTGTTCCAGGGAGCTGGGCCTGGGTGGAGAGAGCTGTGTTGTGATTCTCTTTGCTGCATTCAGAGCATTGCACCTTGGTCTTACAATATTTAGCAAAATGTGTTGAAGAGGCGCAGCATCTAAAGGAAATACCTTTCTCTCTTAGAAATGTTCTGCGTTCTTCGATGGGTTTCTCACGAAAAGCCCGGCATTTCAGGAGGGCATGGGTTTTTTTGTGTATTGGGCACAGTTTATTACAGTCATCTGTCTTTTTTGGATTCCCGTATGACTCATAGCTGGGGTTCGGAAGTACCTCTGTTTTATGTACTGACACCTCTCTGTCTGCTTAATTTCCAGGAGGATTTCTCAGGTCTGGGGGCAGTGTCGGAGTGAGAGGCAAAGTTAAAGCTTGGGTCATTTTTAATCTTAGCTTCTTGGCTAACAAAGTCAACAAAATGCAAAAAGGGGGCAATGGGATGCGGTGGTCACGTTTGTAGTTTGAACCGAGAGAAACCCACTTTTCTTGCAGTTAAAAGGGCAGTTTTTGCACTATCGGGTTTGCACCCCTTGCAGTGTCTAGGAAAGAGAGACCTGGAAGGTCTCCTTCTTCCTTGGCGCTCTGGAGCTCCATGAGTATGTCACTGAATTTTCTGAGCTTCATATAGTCTCTGTTTGTGATCTTTGTGAAGCTGTCAATTCGTTTGAAAAGAGCATCTTCAATTACTTCTGCTGAGCCATAACATTGTTCAAGTCTCTCCCAGATCATTTTTAGTCCTGCCTCTGGACAGTTGATGTGTATGGCTCTGATTTGGTCAACATGTTCTGCTGATTCTTTGCCAAGCCATTTAAATAGCAAATCCATCTCCTCACTTGCTGTCAGATCTAGGCCCTTAACTGCATTCTCAAAAGAGCATTTCCAGGCTCTGTAGTTCTGTGGCTTATCGTTGAACTGGAGATGGCCTGTTGCTACAATTTCACGTCGAACAAAGTATCTGACAAATTCACCTATGTTCCTATCACTGGGGTCTGGGGGCCTGGGACTGCAGGTGAGATCATAATAGCTGGTTATTGGTCTTTGTTGTGCCTGACCATGGTTTTTGTTGTAGTTGTCTGGAGGTGGATGGGAGGGGAAGTGAGATAAGGGAATGGGTGAGGTGTGTTGCTTACACACAGGCTGCTCAGAATGAGTCTTTGACACTAGTAGTGGTTCGTAGTTTGCTGGCTTGGTGTGGGGAGCTGAATGTCACTGGCACGTTCCACTACATTGACTGGAGCCTTACTGAATGAAGAAGGCTCTTCGGGCATTTCAGCAATTTGGCTTTCTACTAATTTGGCCTGGTCACTGAGATAAATTTCAGTGTGGTGTGCACTTTCTAGAGAAGGGGGGCATAAATAAGGTCCATCGCTGTGTCCATCTATTTGTGAATGAGCAGCAGCTTCTAAGGCCTCTGCTTCTGCGAAAGCTGTAGCTGCCTCTTTCTGACATTGAAGGAGTTCAATAGATGCTTCAATTTGAGCCCTTTCTAGTTTTAGACTTACTTCTTTCCAAGCGAAGGTAAGGCGGGTCTTTGCTGCCTTTGCTTTTGCTCTTGCCTTGGCTGCTGCTGAACCAGTAGAGGAGCATGAGGCCAGAGATCTCGTTTCATATGATCTGACAGACATGATGACGTTGATAGCTTCTGGTGAGACACTGCTGTGGTAGCCGTACTTATCTGGTACTTCGTGGCATCTTAGATGTGTCTGTTAGCCCAGTCAGCATTATCTTGTCCGCAAGGATGCCGTTGTTTCACTGTTCTGTCCTAGATGTGTGTGCGATGCATGTGTTGACAGACAGATAAACTCTTCACTCCCATCAAAACTCTGGATGAACTTTGCCAAGTTTATTAACAGTAGTTAAGGGTGAAACTACAAAAGAAATCAGACAAAAATAATCGAAAAAAACATGTAAATCACATCTCTACAGATGTGTAAACTTCCAAATAAAATACCCACATACGTATGCACAAATTTCCCAAATTAAAATCTGTTGTGCCGAAAATGGCGCACATATACGTTGAATAAGCATTTCAAATATTTCCATGCTGAATAGCACACCATATTAACCAAAAAAATAGCATGACTAATGAAAACAGCATGTCAGAGAGAAATACAAAAATAAAATGAGCAAATGTCATACACATCGCCTCACAAATGACAAAATATGTAAGTAAAAAGCATTTATCATAAGAATAATACATACCAACGATGCAACCTCAAATAAGATATATGCAGGAGCGGCTGATTTCCAACATGTGCTGTCGAAGTATCTTCTCTGTGCCTGTCAACACTTCCTGAATAAAGTTTTAATACAAAATTGACAAGACACTACCTGCTGTACAAAACAGCGTCAGTAGGTGGCAGTGTTGCACTTCTAATGCTCCTATTTATACAAAGTACCATAAAATTAACTAACTCAACTGCTTTTTCTTAAATAAAACATTAAAACCTAACTTTTACAACCAAAACAGAACAAGTCCACACTTAGAGCGTTGCTTTGTGTGAAATTCGACCCTGCATAGTTTTCTGTAGTAAAGCTTGTCGTCAAACCTGAGCAGGTATCATTGTAGCTGGGCTTGGTACCAAACACCCCCATATGATTCTTGTTTCTTTTGCACTTGTTATGTATAGTACTTTTCTTTGTCAATACAGCACCGATATGCCAGTTCATCTCATAAAGAAAGATATTCGGGGGGTATTTGAATTTCACATCACCCCCCCCCCCATTTTTCCCCTCCCCAATTGTATCCAGCCAATTACCCCACTCTTCCGAGCCATCTTGGTTTCTGCTCCACCCCCTCTGCCGATCCGGGGAGGGATGTAGCCTACCACATGCCTCCTTCTATACACGTGGAGTCGCCAGCCGCTTCTTTTCACCTGACAGTGAGGAGTTTCACCAGGGGAACGTAGCGCGTGGGAGGATCGGGCTATATCCTCCCAGTTCCCCCTCCCCACTGAACAGGCGCCCCAACCGACCAGAGGAGGCGCTAGTGCAGCAACCAGGACACATACAAATTCAAAAGATGATGGTAAGGTGCCATGTCCTCAGAAAATTCCACTGCTCATGTTGAGGTATTGCAAAATTGGATTTAAAATTAAACACCACAGAACTGACCTAAAACTTTAATGAGTATGGTTTTGTTTTTAAATTTATTTCTGATTTTTCCCTTTTTCTCCCAATTTGGTGGCCAATCGATCCCTATTTTAGTTCAAACGCCCATCCTCGTACTGCATGCGTTCGCGAACTGCATCTCTCTGGCCGGCAGTCTCGAGGGAGACACCACGCCACTTAACGTTTACATCTAAATTTGATAAACGTAGAAAATGTAACAAATAACACACAGTATATACCAGTGGCGG
Organism: Lampris incognitus; assembly: GCF_029633865.1. Lineage (NCBI taxonomy): Eukaryota > Metazoa > Chordata > Actinopteri > Lampriformes > Lampridae > Lampris > Lampris incognitus. The sequence goes on along the minus strand of NC_079216.1, from coordinate 25,089,268 downwards.
CTTCTGACCAAAATTTTTGGTGACGCAACAAAAAAAACAAAACAGAAAAACAAAAACAACCCCCCCTCGCTATTTCAACAGTGCCCTAGTCCCTAAATGCTTTTCAAAACAAGCCCCACTCCCTTACCCCATTGGTTGTAATGTTTTCTACCCCAACAATAGTTGCTGTGCATCGTAACTACCTACCCCATTGGTTGTTATAGTTTAAATGTTTCCTCCTCTGATTGGTTGCTGTCCAACCGAAATTAGGGGTGCGACGCTTGGCAACGTAAACTGTATGATCCTTTGTAGAATCACATTAGCAGCTGATGAGTGCGCCACGCAAAAAAACAGGCCTGTACTGCTATGTATTGTACCTTTTTTGATGCAGGTAAAAAAGTTTCAATACATAGCAGTACAGGCCTGTTTTTTGCGTGGCGCACTCATCAGCTGCTAATGTGTAGTGGCGAACGTAGAAGCAACGACAAAGGTAACTTTGGAGCCCCTTTATTGAACTCACACAGAAACAAGAACTTACCGAAATGTGACACAGTACATGGGGGTCATCTACTCGAACAACAAAGTTGTTCAGGGTTTCAGTTCCAAGGTTACACAACACAACAGAATGACAACTACAATTACACCACAACAAATAGTAATCACATAAACACATAAAACCACATAAAACACTTACAAAACATTTAATAACAACTGACAATCTGCACGCAGTGCCTGATGGGTAAAACAGGACAATTGGCACAATTCTGACGGGGTAGCAACTTCGCTACATTACCCCCTCCAGCGTGTCGCCTGTCCTCAGCCGACAACAAAGCCCCTATAGCGAAGGGGAAGCCGTCTCCGCCGCCGCGGGGGCACGGGTCCCTGTTCCCCACTGTCTGTCTGGTTGGTAGGGCCTGTGGGTGTAGGAGGGACCGTCCCGGGTGGGCTAAACTGATCTACAGGTTCTTCAGCCAAGGGGCAGTAAGGTGCCAAACGGTCTCGGTGCAGATTGCAGAACTACCACCCGCCCCCGGACACACAGTTTCACCCGGTACACAACATCCGAAAGCTGCTCCAACACCTCACAGGGCCCCACCCACTGGCTGGCGAGCTTGGGGGAGACTCCTCTCTTCCGGGTTGGGTTGAAGACCCACACCTTTGCTCCTGGGGTGAAGGAGCGGCCCTGACAACGAGTGTCATATGCCCGCTTTTGTTTTGCACCTGCCTATTCCTGATGCTGCCGAGCAAACTCATGTGCCTCGGCCAGACGTTGTTGGAGGTCCCGCAGGTACTCGAAACCGGGTATCTTGGGAAGGTCAGTACCCGGGGGCGTGCCAAAGGCTAAGTCCACAGGGGTCCGCAGTTCTCTCCCGCACATGAGCGCGGCCGGTGTACACCCAGCACTTTCTTGTACTGCCGACCGGTACGCCCACAGGACCAGGGGTAGATGACAGTCCCAGTCTCGCTGGTGCCGTGAGGTGACAATAGCGAGTTGTGTTGTGAGTGTTCGATTGAACCTCTCCACCAGTCCGTCGCTCTGGGGGTGGAGGGGCGTTGTCCTGGTCTTCGTCACCCCCATGCGTTGACACACCTCAGTGAATACCTGTGCCTCGAAGTTCCGCCCCTGATCGCTGTGTATTTCTTCGGGCGCACCGAACCGACAGAACATCTCACACACCAGCCGCTCAGCTGTAGTGGCAGCGCTCTGGTCTGGGACCGCATACACCTCCGGCCATTCGGTAAAGTAGTCCATGGCCTCAAGGACGTACCGGTTTCCGTTGTCTGTGGTGGGAAATGGGCCAAGAAAGTCCACACCGACCCGTTCCATGGGGGCCCCCACCTGATATTGTTGTAGAGGGGCATGGGAGCGTCTGGTTGGTCCTTTCTTGGCAGTGCAGGCATCACAACAGTGCACAAAACGTTCAGTGTCATACCTGCATCCGGCCCAGTAGAACTGTTGGCGCAGTTTGTTCAGCGTCTTTGCCACCCCATAGTGACCTGCCCCCACCGAGCCGTGGGCTGCCCGTAGCACTCGTTGGTGCCAGTCCTTGGGCACCAGTAACTGCCACACACTTCTTCCCCGGCCCGGCGCTTGCCAGACCCGGTACAACAGTCCATCACGCCGGGCCAAGGTGGCCCACTGGGAAAAGTAGGCCTTGGTCTCCACCGACATGGCAGAGACAGCTTGCCAGTGGGGGCGTGCCTTGGCGTCGACCCACTGTCCCACCCTGGCCAGGATGGGATCACTATCCTGCGCTGTTTGCCACTCCTGCTTGTCCATTGCCATCAGCCACGCCTCCTCTGGCTCAACCTGCCGCGTGGTGGACACTTGGAGGATTGCTCTGTCTCGCTCCTCTTGGCGCTCACAATGTCTACAATCCTTGCAGGGACGACGGGAGAGGGCATCTGCATTGCTGGTGGCCCGAAAAAGCTGAGCAGCCAGATCAGGGCCGCATGATCCGTCCGCAGGAGAAAGGTCTGGCCATAGAGATAGGGGCGAAAATGATTGAACGCCGCGACCACCGCCAGGAGCTCGCGTCGTGTAACGCAGTAATTGCGTTCAGGGCGGCTCAAGACACGACTGTAGTAAGCCACCACTCTCTCTCCCCCAGCAACTTCCTGAGACAGGACGGCTCCCAGCCCCACATTGCTGGCGTCTGTGTCCACGATGAAGCGGCACTTAGGATCAGGAAGGGCCAGGATGGGTGCAGTGATCAAGGCGGTGCGGAGCCGGGCAAAGGCGGCTGCACAGTTGTCGTACCAGTGGAACTCCCGTCCCTTCTCGGTGAGACGGTGTAGGGGACTGGCAATGGAGGCAAAGTTGGGGACAAAACGTCGGTAGTAGGAGACGAGCCCCGTGAAGCTGCGCACCTCGCTGACGTTTCGCGGAACTGGCCATTTCTTGACCGCCTCCACCTTAGTAGGATCAGGGGCCACGCCCTCTGCCCCCACCACATGGCCCAAAAACTTGGTCTCACGTCGAAGGAGGTTGCATTTCTCGGGGTGCAGGCGCAGGCCCGCCCCCCGAATGGCTTGGAAGACCTGACGGAGGTTCTCTAGGGCCAGCTCGAAGTCAGCGGCATGAACCAGAAGGTCATCAAGGTAAACCACGCACCGGTTGCGGGGAATGTGAGCCAGCACCCTCTCCATTAGTCTCTCGAACGTGGCGGGGGCATTGCAGAGACCAAAGGGCATCACACGAAACTGCCAGAGTCCCTGACCGATGGTGAAGGCTGTCTTGGGTCTGGCTTCTGGTGCCAGCTCCACCTGCCAGTAACCGCTCCGTAGGTCAAGTGAGCTGAACCACTGTGACCCTGCGATGTGGTCCAGAGCGTCGTCAATGCAGGGCACGGGGTAGGAGTCCTTGCGAGTTGCATTGTTTAGCCAACGAAAGTCCACACAGAACCTCCAGGTGTCATCTTTCTTTTTGACCAGGATGGCAGGGGCGGCCCAAGGGCTATTGGATGGCTCTATCACCCCGGCCGCAGCCATCTCTAGAATCATCCGCTCTGCAGCTTCACGCTTGGCAAGCGCTAACCGGTAGGGTCGCAGTCTAATGGGTGGGGTTGTACCAGTGTCGATTTTGTGCTGCACCAGGTTGGTCTGGGTGCACTCCTCTTCGCGTGCAGCGAAAATCTCAGCGAACTGTTGGAGCAGGTCTTTCAGCTGTTGACTCTGCTGAGGGTCCAGCCCTTCACTGCTCCGCTGATACAGATCCTGGATGGCGGCAACAGTGTCTGGCGAGGGCGTCTGAGGAATGGTAGCCTCAATGAGGATCGTGGTCATTGTTGGTGGGCTGGGCAGTGTCGTCATCCCCTCGGTTGGCAGTGGAGGTGGGGGCGGCGGCGGCGGCATGGTGACAGGTGGAGTTGGCTGGATGTGGATACGTCCCACCTTCCTCTCTGGACGGCGCCGGAGGGCCAGGGTCTCTGTGCCAAGGTAAATGGCATTACTCGACACATCGACCAGAGCCCCCCAGCGAGTCAGCAAATCCAGCCCGATGATGCAAGGGTCTTGTATTTCAGCCAACCAAAACTCATGGGTGGCTGCAACTTTCCCTGCCCGCACCTGCAGTGCTCTCTTCCCCAAGCATGCTGGTTAGTTCCCCAGTCACAGTTCTGATTTTACAGGTGGTGGGCCTCCACTCTGTCTCTGGCAGCACCCCTGGACGCACAATGGAGATGGTGGACCCTGTGTCCACAAGGGCCCAGCAGCGGTGTTCACCAATGGAGCAACAAAGATAGAGACCGTGTGCGTGGCCCACTCTGCCAATCTGGGAAGAGTTCTTAATGGGGGATATGGTCGGTTGGCTGGGTAGCAGTCTCCCCGCGGTGCCACCCCATTCTAATTTTCCGACTGGGGAGTGCTACAGCGTCGTGGTGCAGGGGCAGGGCAGTCACGGGCCTTGTGCCCCGCTTCTCCACAGCGGTAGCATGGATCACGAGGCGACCAAGGTCTGAAGGGTGGTTGGCGTCGGCCTGGTTGCTTTCGGCGTGGTGACGGACAAGCCTGGCAGACGACCCCTCTTTCGATGTCTCCTTCATCTGCGTGGACCTCAGCCTGACGCACTCGGGGTCTTGGTTGGTTGTGTGGGGCCATCACAGCCTCCACCCTCTCTGCCTCTTCCAATGCAGTCTTGAAGGCTGTAGGTGCCGTGATGCGGAGGTGCTCCTTCAACCTCTCTGGGGTGAGCCCCTGGATGAAGGCACTCAGGGCTAACTCGTCACGAGCTGCTGGATCAAAGGTGGGGTAGCCACGATGTGCAAAGAAGTGCACGTCTGCTGCATAGGTTCCCAGGGTCTCGCCCTCTTGGCGGCGCCGGCGGGCCAGTCGGTCTCGCATGCTGTCAGTAGAGACCCGTTGACCAAAGCGTCGGTCTAAAGCAGCGGCCAGTGTCTCGTAATCCTGCTGTTCTGACGGCATAAGGTCGAGCAATACCTGCAGCGCATTCCCTTCGAGCGCCAGGGCAACATGAGCAGCAGTGTCTTGGGTGCTCCACTGGTTTGTGACTTGCTACCAGTTTCACTTGAGCTGGGTATGGCTCCAGGGCTGTGATGCCCGCATACCGTGGGAGCTTGAAGATGCTTGGAGATGGCAGCATCACATTAGCAGGGGGTGCTGGGGTTGTAGTGACGTTGGTCAGCGAAGTGGTGACGGTGACGTAATGGCGGCGGCCGGCGGCGACATGGCGGCTGTTGATAGTGGATGGGCGGCGGCCGGCACCGGCGATGAGACGGCGGCGGCTGGCGATGACATGGTGGCGGCTGGCGGCGGCATGGCGGCTGTTGATAGTGGATGGGTGGTGGAGACAGCGGCGGCCGTCGCTGGCGATGAGACGGCGGTGGAGACAACGGCGGCCGGCGATGACATGGCGTCGGCCGGCGGCGGAATGACGGCTGTTGGTAGTGGGTGGGTGGTGGCCGGCGGTGACATGATCGGTGTTGAAATCATGTCAGCGGCAGTTGCCGCCTCCGAATCGCTGAACCAGCCGGCCGTGTCGGGTCCTGTAGGACGGGGGGCGCTGGCTCCGTCCGCCCTTCCTCCGCGGGACATCTTTTTCCGAGCCGCGATGCTCTCTTCCCGGGAAAGCCCTTTTCCCAGACACTCGATGAAGTCCTCAGCCTCCCGGAGCTTTACATCGAAGCTTCTTCTTGACGTTGCCATCTTTGATTTGTGGGTATTGGCTGCAATCCCACTTCTGACACCAGTGTGGCGAACGTAGAAGCAACGACAAAAGTAACTTTGCAGCCCCTTTATTGAACTCACACAGAAACAATAACTTACAATTGGCACAATTCTGACGGGGTAGCAACTTCGCTACAATATATTTATATATAACACTGGAATTATGTATTTTCACACTGAAGACTATCAACGTTTGCTGCAGGTACACTTGTGACAAATACATGCAAAATTACCTTACGCAGAGATCATCCATTCAGAGGCAACATTTCAAACCATTCAGGCTTATGGTGTCTTCCTGTGGTTTTACCATTATTTATTTACATTTCATGTAAATATTTATTTATTTATTTACATTTCTAATTTATTTACATTTCTTGGTGCAAGTAAATTCAACAACAAAGATACATTAGATCTGACAGGCAAAGCACCAAATGAAAACGTTCAATTATGATCTTGTTTGGATTCAAATTATAATTGAGATGGGTATCAGTCAGACGCCAAATCTAGTCATTTATTCCAACAGCAATAAAAGTAAAAAAAACAAAACAAAAAACAAAACCAAAAAACAAAAACAAAATCTGTGCCCCCATATAGTAGGAAGATCAAATTGTGTGTATAGAAAAAAAGCCTGTGCCACAGATGTGAGATTTCTACAAGTCAATTTTAAGTCAAGTCAATTTTATTTTTATAGCCCAATATCACAAATTACAAATTTGCCTTAAGGGGCTTTACAGCAACACAACATCCTGTCCTAAGACCCTCGCATTGGATAAGGAACATCTTATCCGATGCAAGTATGTGGTAAGGATGCGATAAGGATGATCTTATTCAAATCACTAATTTAGAGGCCTGCTTGGCTACTGTGAAAAATTGGATGTCACTAAATTTTCTGCTTTTAAATTCGGATAAACGTGAGATGCTGGTCATCAGCCCTGCTAGATACAGATACCAATTTGATCAAGTAACGTTAACAATCGACAACGCTGTAATTTCACAAAGTGTGGCAGCCAAAAATCTTGGTGTGACATTTGATCCCAGGATTTCCTTTGATAAGCAAATTAAAGAAATCACCAAAACTGCCTTTTTTCACTTATGTAACATAGCTCAAATTCAGTTTTTCCTGTCCTTGACTGACACAGAGACACTAATACATGCATTTGTTTAATCCAGACTTGATTACTGTGATGATGTTCTCAGGTCTGCCACATATAGCACTAAGTCTTCAGATGGTTCAGAATGCTGCAGCTAGAATACTAACTAAAACACGAATTCTTTCCTCCCTTCATTGGCTTCCTATCCATGTTAGATCAGAATTCAAGGTGCTTCTGCTGACTTATAAAATCCTAAATGGGATGGCCCCGTCTTACCTGTCTGATCTCCTTAAACCATACATTACATCTCGAGCTTTTCGCTCTCAAAATACAGGGCTCCTGTGTGTACCCAAAGTTAAAAAGAAGTCAGCTGGTGGC